>NW_024347788.1:4045934-4513960 GCF_902729225.1 Pteropus medius | reverse complement strand
CCCTCCTCAAAGTTAATTCTTGTCAGCCACTTCTGCTAGCTTGGCATATGCAAAATGTATTGTTTCTAGAAATGCTACTTTTTTTTTTTTTGTCTGAGCATACCTTCTAAGTATAATTTATCTTAATATAACTACTGTTCTATAATGAAACAGAAATTCTCTTGAATCTGTTTAAGAGCGTGATGCATCATTAGTATCTCAACACAGAGATGGTGTTCCAGCATAACATATTATGAAGCATGGCACAGTGCTGATATTTTCTTGAAATAATGGAGGGAACCATTGCTGAGTAATTCGACTTTATTACTGACATCTGAGAAAGAGAAGGGACTTGCAAGGACCAAATGATAAGAGTGAAACTTTTTCTATTTAATTCTCAAGGACTAATATTTTTGCCAATTGATCTAAAAGTAAAAAGTCAAACAAATTTTACAATAATAATTTAGCTTGGAAACTAAAAAGTGAAACAGACTTGACGTTGATAATGACCTATATTGTCTTTAAACTTCTTCACTTCCTAGGACAGTGAACCTTGTGACAAACAGGAAGACCTTAAGCACATAATGATCTTATCTTTCAAATTATAATTTTTTTTACTAATATTATCATTGGTTTGACATGTTCTTGGTGACAATACCTAATTTACTTTGAAATTCAAATGACATTAATGGAGAACGTAAGAGTTTGATGTTTACCACAATGGATCATAGGTTAAAATAAAATTGAGACACACTCATGTGAACATACATCGGAACTTTAATTATAGAATGATTATCAAAACTTGAATGAAGTTAACATTTTTCTGTTGGATGGCTTACTGAAAAAGATGCATATGTGCTATGTAATTGGTTAGTTTATGATGTTAAATATATATAGATGCAAAAAAGAGTGGAGGGAACACTGGCGCGCTATACAAAATATCAACATATCACTGTGTTTTCTTGCATTCGTTTTTTATCTAAGAGCAAAAGGTTGATATTTTTCCTCATCTTTTTTTTTCCTTATTTATAAATGACAGTATAAGTAATTGTGCAATTCGTCTTTTAAAGTTCCATAATTTTGTTTCATTTTCAAAATTTCTGCAATGGCACTGGATTTATTTAGTATAATTTTAACCACATTTATGCAATGTTCAATTATAAACTAAAGTGGACACACTTACTTATATTTTTCAGACGTAGGGTGTTTTATTTGTATAAGTGTTTTATTCTGTGGCCTTGTACCTCAAGGTCAAAACTACAAGGACCTGGGTTCATACTGCTGAAGACACACAACACAACTCAGTGTTAACGGCTATCGATTATTTATTCCTCCCAGCAAGCTAAGTGGCAACTATGAGCAGTCGAGAGAGGGAAGGGCAGAAGTTTCTCCCTTCCTGCCTGGGCCATCGATCATTCACTAGCTATATGTTCACTCAGCTCAACAAAGTTTCTTCATCCGCACAGAGGGTTGGAACCGCCTTACAATTATAACGTGACAGTTCTCAAATTAGTTCAGTGCACTATGAAGGATTCAGCAAGTTAAATCTTATACACTATTAGGAAGCCCGAGGGTTTTGAGTGGACACTTCTTTTGATTTGCAGTTGTATCAGCACCATTCTAATTGGTTCTATCAAAATTACATACAACACTGCACCGTTAGTTTTATAAATTAACTATTTTTACGATCTTTTTATCAATACATTTCTGATATTTTCAGTACTTTCCAAAATGTTTGCAATATTAGTCCAGAAGGTGCTTCTTTTTTGGGCCATGTGCTTATTTTTGCACCAGAGCTTGTCACAGTGACTCTTTTCATCCATCTAAGCAGCTATTGGCTTTTCTGGAGGTACTATCTTCCCACCAAGGCCTCCTCCAGTTTTACTGTGGCAGGAAGAAAGAGGCAACTAGAAGGTCCTAGGCACAAACTTGGCTGATGTGGCCCTAAACTGACGCACACCACTTACTTCTACCAATACCTGTGAGCCACATTCAGTGTAGGGACCCTGCCTGAAAGTTATGGGGCTGAAAAATTCAGTGATCTATGACTGCAAAGGAAGGAAAGGTAGATATTAGTAGACACTACTGATGCCTCTCACATCAGATTGATATCTGCGTTTATAGCTTCCTGATATGAATTTCAACATTTTTAGACACAAGGATATTTGCATTAAAAAAATTCTATGATCAGAAGGGAAAGTCTTTTAGAATTACATTTGGGCAGGGCAGCCAAAACAAAATGCAAGGCTATATTATTAGTACACTGACTTTATCTAAGTCAGAGATTTTTAAGCCAATTGCATCAAACACATTTAATCAGTATACTTAACCATATTGAACATAAAAATGACTTAAGAAACATCAAATATTCTTAGTTTAGAATATTTAACTATTCCTTAAAATGTGTGATTATTTGAAGTGAAGTTAAAAAAAGTCACAAGTGCCTTAGTTATAATCCGAAGACATGTAATACCTATATCTGTGATTAATGGTGACTATTAAATTGGTAGTTTTTGGTGGTTTTCATGAACATTGAGAAATAGCTCCAATGGATAAAAAGCATTACAATATACATTAAAGTAATGTTGTGAAGTGTGTTCATATTAAAGCTATTTTTAAAGCTTTAATACCTGGTTTACTTATTTCAAATGCCTGCAGTTGTGCAGATGTTTCTCTGTACAACCTCAAACTTTAAATTGCCCTTTCTCTGTTAATTGGTTATATTGATGGTACTTAAATTATCAGAACATTAATAAATTAATAAATCAATTCATTTATATCTTTGTTTCTTTTTATGTTACATATATATAATTTATAAATAAAATAAATGTATTTAAATGTTTAAATAACTACTGAAATTAATTGCAGCCTCAGCTTCACAAGTTTTACAATAAGAATTGACACATTGAAGATTAAAAATGATTTCTATTACAGTTTTGAACTTTCTGAAATACTCATATATTTATTTGTTCTGCTTTATCCATTGTTCATTTCTCAGATGACCTTTATGAAAGGTTAAAGTTTTGTGGCTAGGATTTTTTTTCCTATGAACAGCAAATTATGTGACTTTATGTATAGAAAATACAAAAATGTTACGTATAACGAAGTGGATTATTTGCTTCTATTTTTATCCTACCACTATTAGTCATTCTTATGTGATTCTAATTAGTCTTTTCAATTATGTAACATTAATATGAACTAAAAAATCAGCCATACAGAGAGATTACAAGATATGAATAAATGAGTTTTAGTATGGATATTAACAAAAATAGTCTGTCACAAAGTATGGTGAATAAAAGAAATAATGATTTCTGACATTCATTGTCAGTGAAACTCATGTTTACTTCTGTCATGTACCAAGTTTAACTATAGGCAATGGATCTCTGAATATTCAAATATTTAATAGAAAATTAAGGAAGAATAAAACATTTTGCAGTTCTAAATTTTTTTCTGATATGTTCAATTGAGGATACAAAATTAAGCTACATATTTAATAAATTTGTGATATGTTCAATTGAGGATACAAAATTAAGCTACATATTTAATAAATTTGTGATTGAGGATACAAAATTAAGCTACATTTTAATAAATTTGTATGTCAAAAGATTCTTTAATCTATTGATTTAGTTTTAAATGATCGCTCATACATTTAATATGAGAAAACAAAAACCCTCTCCGGAGAATAAATTTTGTGATGATAAATGGAACATAGTCAAATAAAACCTAACCAATAAGGAAACAATTATACAGCAGGGAATGACCTGCAATGTTGTGGATTTTAGAATTAACAAAGATAATTTATTTTTAAAAGTTTTTAATAAAGTGAAACACTATTGTTTCAATCTATTTGAAAACTTGCATGATTTTCCACACATAAACCTACAGCAAACATAATCATATAGTAAAACACTAAAATTATCTCTTTGACACCAGAGTGTAGGCAATGTTATCAATGATTATCACTTCTTTTTTTCAATTTCATTTCTTTTAATGATCATCCCAGTCAGTGAGGACAGGCAATATATATAGTAACTTTATGCGACTTTATGCATTTATATATATGTATAACATATATATGTTAAAGCTTAAAAAACAAAATTGTATTCACAAATGATATCATTTTATATCCAACAAAATTTTCAAAATTTAGCCAAGAAACTTCACCAAAATTAACAAGAGAGTTTGCCAAGTTGCTGTAGGACACAGGACATTATAACAGTTGTTATACTTTTATCTATTAGCAAAAAAAATTAGCAAGTGGAATGTTTTAAATGCTATTGATGAAAGCCACAAAAATATGAAGTATCAAAATGAGAGATATGTCATGTTTATAGATTAAAATAGTCAATAGTGTAAAGATGTCATTTCTTCTCCAAATGATTCCATAAGTTTAAATAAATTCTAGTCGTTATGACACTTAAAAAAATAAAACATAACAGGCTGATTCTAAATGTAATTGAAATGAAAAAGACTTAGACGAGGCAATATATTCTTTAAGAAAATGAATGCATTTAAGGAATTTTCTCTACCAGATATCAAGACCTTCTTTAAATCCATAGTATTTAAGACTGTTAGGTATCAGTAAAAGGCTATGTAAAAAGACTGGTGGGGAAAAAAACAAAGAACTCAGAATCAGACCCATGCATTTCTAGAGACTCAGTATTAGAGGTGGTTTGCAGAGTAAAGAGCAAAGGACACACTTTAAAAAAAACACTGCTAAGGTATTTAGTTAGTAAATAAATTATTAAAAGTTGAAATCCCACTTTAGACCATATGTGAAATTTGATTCCAAAGAGAATAAATACCTGTATGTAAAAGAAAATCTATCAATATTTTGGAAGATGGAAAAACATACTATCTTTGTGATTTCAAGGTAAAAATTATATTATAATAGAATATAGAAATACTATTAAAAATAATTTACACTTTGCCTTAGTATTAAGAATTGTTTATCAAAATTAACATCAAAAAGAGGGAAAATATTTTCCACACTTAGAATCAACAATGACTAAGTATCAAGAGTATATAAAGCCACTCTATAAATTAATAAGAAGGGAAAAAGACAAACCAAGAAAGATATTGGTAAAATATTTAGACCCTTTAAAAGAGAAAATATTAATGGATGATATGTTTTAAGGTACTCAACATCATTAAACACAGAATGAAGATTACAACGATAAGAGATTCTTTTGGATCACTTCTGAATGACAGAAAAATGAAAATTGGATAACATTACATGTTAGTAATCATGTGGGACAAAGATAAACTTCTTACACTTTTAAGAGTGTACATGCTACAGGTGATGTGGGAAACAAGTTGGCATTATCTGGAAAAGGTGAAATATCTCCCAGGACTTTGACTAATAAGTTTGTACCATACAGAAACTCCTGTACGTGGACAGCAGAATCCATATGCAATAATATTTATACAAGCTTTACATGTAAAACCCCCAAACTGGAAACAAAGCAGATGCTCACCAACTATCAGTGGTGAAATAGACCAGTAAACCGAGATACATTCTCTAATGGGTTCTAGAGGACAGAGCAAGGGAATGATATCGGGTCACATACGCAACACTGTGGTTTGATCTCACAAACACAAGTGAAAGAAGCAAACTAAGGAGAGAATACTTACAGTACCATTCCAGTCTTAGAAAGCCCAAAGACAGGCAGAATAAAACTATATTATTTCCTTCTATGAAACTGAACAAAAAAGAAAAGCAAAGAATGAATAAAACAAAAGTCAAAACAGTACTTGCCTCTAGGTCAGGTAGACATGTTTAACCACTTGAACATTTGAGGAACTTCTGGAAAGAAGTATTTTTAGATTTGACAGTAAACTTTTTATCATTATCTATTAAACTATATATTATTTATGTACTTTTGTAGCTTATGTATTATTTTACAGTAAAGAGGGAAACAACCATATGCTTCATGAGGTCGTTATGATAATGAGAAGTAGATGTGTTGATGCTTGTGATAACGTCTTTAGTGACTGACACACTTAAAAATTTAAAACTGCTATTTTTGTCATTGACATTAGTAACAGTAGTAGAGGCTGTAGTTGCTTACATTTTGAGACACTGAGTTTTATTAAAATATTCAAATATATAGAAAATAAAATATCAAATAGAAGTTGAGGACTATATTTCATAAATATTTAATTCATCTATTTATGTTTTCAACAATTATTATTTCCTAGGTATAAGGCATCTTTCTCAGTCAGGAAGATATTGGATAGCAGTGTCTATATTTAATCAAAGTCCCTGTTCTTATGGAACTTATATTCCACTGAAAAATGTGATTTTAAGGAAGTAAATCATCATTTAGAAAATATAATTGGATGGTTACTATAAAGGAAATAAAATTGAACCATGAGACGGAAAGCAACTGACACACCATCATAAGCCAATTGATAGTGAACAACTTCACAAATATATGGGAAACTGATAAAATTTAAACAGATTCTAAATATGAAAGTTATTTTAACAGCATGAGATTAGTTCCACCAGATATCACAGTCTTTTATAAACTATAGTATTTAAGACTGTGAGGTTCTGGTCCAAGATTAGATAAAGAGATCATTGAAAAAGAACAGAGAACTTAGAAGCACATAATAAATAAATGAGGATTTTTGCAGATTGCAAGAGAAAAGATTGAGTTTTCAATAAACGGTACTAGGATATTTGGATAGTAAATACATGAAAATAAAGTTGAGTCTTTATTTAATAAAATAGACAAAATTTAACTAATCTGCTTGAAAATGTGCTATTCAAGGGCAAGTATTTTTCTGGCTTTGTCCACTGACTCTTATGCAGGCATTCAATAAATATTTGTTAAACAAATGAGCACTAGGAAGTATCACTAAATGTGAAATATGTTTTCATTAATTCAACGATTACATTTTTAAAAGTTTGTATTTTAAAAATAGATTTGCAGAGGGATTCATTATGTTTATAAACTAAATGTTTATAATACTAAAATTGTAAACATATTTGTTCATCATTGGATATAACAAATTCTGACAGATATAAAATATTCTCCAACTTTTAAAAACTATTTAAATCTATATAGCTGTAGAATTATATTTCATATAAATATATTTATTAAAATCAAGGTTTTCTTACTCTTAGCATTCATACATTAAAGCATGTGGAAATATCTGAAAAAATACACTAAAATTTTCATAATGATAACAGTGATTGTAACCATAGTGTGGGTTTCTAAGTGTTTAAATTATTACTTGGTCAAATTATTATACATAATCAGAATATTTCTAAAACTAAGTATCAGTTTTATACTTAAGGCACTAAAGATATTTTGAAGGTTAGTTAATAAATATTTTTTTTAGAAAAATAAATAATAATTGATTTTTTTTACATGGGATTTAATATTCTTAAAGCAATTCAAAAACATGCAAAATTCTTATTGGAATATATATATTTTCTTATTTTGCTTGAATACCTTTTTCTCTTTCATCAAATTAAACATAGTCTTTCAAATTAAATAATAGAGGGACTTACAAATATATTTAAGTAAAACTTTCTCACACAACTTACAATTAATTCTTTCATAGAGTTATGTGAGTATTAAAGTGCTTTTAGCTGTAGCACTTGTTATAAGACAAAATTTGGTTATAGGACAAAATATAATGGGTTCTTAGTATAGCTTTGGAACTAAATATATCTAATGGAAGTTTTACTTTTCAACAGCAAATTATTCACTATCCCGAACTATTTTTAATTTCAAGATATTTTTCTTGGGTCATTCTCTATGACATCCTTGCATAAGAATGGATCTGCTTGAGATTATAGGTATGTTTTTACAAACGATTATTAAAAGCAAATATGTAGATATAATAACCCAAAGAGAGAGTTTAAAGCAGGAAGAAATAAGAGTTCAGGAAAGATGAAAAGAATGGAATCCAAAGGGGAAAATATGAGGAAATGCCTGGCTCTCTCAAATGGTGCTCAAACATTAAGTCAAAAATACAGTTTGGGATTTTAACAAGAAAGTCAATGATAATCATCTGAGCAGCAGTTTCTGTGAAATGAAGGGTGGACAGTTACCTGAAAGAGATCAAATAAACCCGGTACGAGTAGATGTCATTTAAGAAGTGGAAGTATGAAAAGAAACAGAGAAGAGGGCAGGTAAGGATCTAAAGAAGAAAATCTTCTCCCAATTATGCCTTCAAACCCCTTGCTTCTGATTTCTTAGTTCTCTCTTGGCTACACTAAAATTTCTGTCTACTCCATGCCTGCTCCAGCATCCGAATGTCTAAATAAACACGCACAGCAACGTTGACTTGTCTAATTTTATATCGTTCATCACGAGACCCAAGCGGACCTTTTATGTCACCTGGAATTCATGATAGTCTCCTAGTCCATTCACTAACCCGTTTCCTATGGAAGTATCAAAATTGTAAGTTCCTTACATAGCAGCTTTTTCTCCTGCCCAAAGTAACAGTGTACTTAAATACTCAAAAGGAAGTAGTGTAAATTTTACATTTGCCATCAGGTTTAGCAACATTGCATCCGGCTTAGCAACATTGACTCTGAGCTGCCTCTTCTCTCTGTCCTCTGTTCTGTAAACCTTAGTTGCCTTGATCTGGCCTGAGTAAATGCTCTTCTCACCTTGGGGCATGGGTATGGCCCCGCACAGGTCCTGGCTCTCTGCCCTGCACCCAGCAACTCAGAGCAGTGAGCTGGCACGCAAGCAGAGCTCATCTCATTTGTTTCCCACATTTCAGGGCTCACTGTCCTTCATTGCCTCATGTCTTGTGAACTGCTGTTTCATTTATTTTCTGTTTTGTGATTGCTTCGAGTGAGAAAATAAATCTAGTTTGTTACTCCATCTCACCCAGAAGTGAAAATGAAGAAAATGGGGACTTCTTGGTGCACAATTTTGCCGCCTATGAGAACGATATTGGTGAAATCACTAGTAAATTACTTAGAAGTAGAGGATAACCCACAATATCATATGATGGACTATCATTCCTAATGAGGTAAAACCAAACAGAAAAAAAAAAAAAGTATTAATTTCCTGTAAAATTCTGGAATTCCTGGTAAGTTCCGGGATAACGATTCAGTATCAGTGGACCCGATCCTTACCAGTGCCCTCAAAAATTACAGAAACTGGTTTTATCTTGTGTAAAGTTTGTTCTATATTGAAAAAAAAACCTCAAATCATGAAGATTATAATTCTTGTCTCTTGTATACTCATGAAATTTCACACTTCACTGTACTTCATCATCTTCTTGTTCGTATTTCAATGGGTGATGAGATTGTTCCTGGCTTGGATTCTGCCTTACACGTCCTTTTTGGAAATACTCAACATGCTATTTTTATTGAATTATATATGATTTGTAATTAAACTGCAGCCTAGAGAGATATTTCTGAAGATTAAAAGACAATATAAACGTGTGTAGGCTATCATTGAAATTTTCTTATCCTGGACTCAATCTCTTTGAACAATTCTAAAAGTGTCCAGTTATCAATGTTTTTCTGTTGATAGTTTAGAACTACTGTATTTTTGCTAATATTAATATAGTATAATATTAAATAATATGTATTAAATGTTTAAAAGGCAAAATATCCAGAATATTTTAGTAACCAAAGGAGAAACTTCTTTAAATTGCTGTGTGTGTATGTTTGAATATGTATACATGAATATAAAAAATAAGTTCTAAGAAAATCAGCTGTAGATGAATTATAAATTAAATCCAGGTTCTTGACTATACCGTAAATATGTCAATGCCATATATATTTTACATAAAATGTATTTTACAAAACTATTCTTTTTATATTGTGTAGAATGATGGCTTTGACATTTTATAGTATTCATAACACTTAGAAATTATCTTCACTGCATATTAATAAATTAGAACAAATTGAATATTTTAAATATGTGTTAATGCACAAAAATGTATTTTGAATAGCTTTAGTTTTTTTAATATTTAAATGGGGATTCAAATAGTGTCAACAAGTATTGAGATATTGATATAAAATTGCATATAAAAGTTGATACTACCTGAAATGATAAAATTCGGAAAGCTATTCAGAATGACAAGACACATAAAATTGAATTTATGAAATACATTCTGTATTTGATCATGAACATTGAATAAACAAGTTAGTATTTGTGTGATTTTATTTTTCTCCTCCCTCCCTTCCTCCCTTCCTTCCTAATTTTTGAAATTCTTTTAACTTGGTGAGATTGTATTTAACATAGATAGCACAATATTTTTATCTCTGATAGATGCTTAAAGAAAACTTAATTCTCTTTTGCAATCTATTGTTTCTGTACCACAATTATATTATTTATTTTGAATTAAGGACAATATTTCCAAACTGGAAAAAAAAAGATGAATAAATATGCAGGGTTTTAGAACTTTTCTTTAATGAAATTTTGCTTATGATTTAGTCTTATTTTTCTTTCTGATGAGAAGCTTTCCATGTGTAAATTACTCCATATTCACGCATCATAATTTTAGCTATTTTCAGTACTGAATTCATTTTTTAATGATATTTAACTTTGCTCAGTATTTTGAAATGATTACCTTACCTTGAATGATTTTTAGCACTTTTAGGTGCATTTTTTTTTCTTAAAAGCTTCTTCTAAAGATTTTTTTAAATGTTCTGGTAAAGTAAATAATACTTTGCAATCAGCTTAGCATAAAATGAATTTTCTGCTAAAAATAATTGATGAATATCAACATTATACATAAAACATTATGAATTCCCTAAGCAATAGTTTGCATTTTAGAGATTTAAAAACATAACAAAACAAAATAATACATTCTTGTTTTAAAGCAATATTCCTAATGTACAAAAATGTCTTTCTTCTATAATATATAAATAAAAGATAGCAATACGTGTTGTAATGATTTACTACATTCACTTATCACGTGGAAATGCATTTTTGCCAAATTAACCTCAAGATGTTTTAGATATTTTATTAGTAGTAATGGTAGTAGTGTCATTATCATTATTTATATCTTAGGTATCTTCATGTTTGGTAAATAAAACATTTTAAAGATATTGCATTTGGACGTTACTTCAAAAAATAATTTATATCAAGAAATAAGATGCAATTTATATAATATCTTTTATGCATTTTATCAAAACACAATGTTCCCACCTCTTAAAATTCTTGCAGATATTGTAAGCATTAGAATAAGACTATGCATTTTATTCCTAATGAATTATATTATTAAAATATTTTAATATTATATTATTTTTTTCAAAAATATTTATTAATCAATATGCCCACTACTTAATTAGGTGCACTCAATTATAGTCAGTGTTTTTAAAAATGTCATTATACTTTCTAAGTCCTTTTTAACAATAAGATTGAAATATAGTAACATAGATAAAAATTGTGTAGTTGATTAATATTTTTTACAAAGAGTTGCATATTTTTGAAGATTTCAAATGCATATGAGTATGTATGTATAATAGTATATGAGCTAATATATTTAAATCAAATCTGTTGATAGCACCTGGAAAATGGGTACATATCATATTATGGAGAGATGATTATGTACCAGGCAATGTTTCAAGAGATATGTATGTAATGAATTATATAATCCTTATAGTAACCTAATGAGTGAGCACTATTTTCGATTCTTAAAATAATTATAGCATGGATATTTTGCCTCATACCATTTGTTTTTAAGAGTTGGACTGCTGTAAAGCGTAGTCTTAAATACAAGGCTATGCTACATCATGTATTAAGAAAATATATATTAAAGAAACCCCCTAAATTTGAAGAAACATAAATTCTCAGACCATCACTACTCAAAAATACATTACTTATTTAGAGGGTAATCTCTGGAGTGAGAATTGCTCATTTGTCTCAAACTTCAAAATACTTTTGTTTGTTTATTTGATTGGTTGGTTATCTTTAGTTAACCTGAAACAAGTTATCCAAATTCTTGTATCTCCGTTAACTCATCCTATTTTTTAAGGGTATAATAATGCATGTATTTTTAAAGATGCTTTGATGATAAATGATTTAAATTTTTTTCCCTAGCTTTGAGATAAAATTGACAAATAACATATGTAAATTCAAGGTGTACAATGCAATGACTCAATACACATATATATTTTGTGACATGATTATCATATCAGGTTAGTTAACACATCCGTCACTTCACAAAATTACACTTGTGTGTGTGTGTGTGTATGTGTGATGAGAACATTTAAGAACTACTCTCTTAGCTAATCTCACGTATATAACACATTACTGTTGACTGTCGTCACCATGCTGTACATTAGATCCTCAGAACTTATCATCTTAGAACCGGAAGTTTATACCATTTGACTAACATCTCCCTGTCCCCTGCCCCAGTCCCTGGCAACCACCATTCTACCTATTCTGTGACATTTTTTTTTTATGTATTTGTCTTTCTCTATTTGACTTATTTCACTTAGCACAATACCTTCAAGATCCATCCATGCTGTTGCAAATGGCAAGATTTCTTTCTTTCTCACGGCTAAATAATATTCAGTGTTCATACATATATATCACATTTTCTCTACCTAGTCATCTGTCAATGAACACTTTATATTTCCATTTCTTAGCCATTGAGAATAATGTTTCAATGCACATGTGAGTCCAGATATCTCTTTGAGATAGCAATTTAATTCCCTTCAGATATATACCTGAAAATGGAAATGCTAGATCACATGCTTCTTCTATTTTTAATTTTTTTTATAGAATCTCCACACTGTTCTCTATAGTAACTATAGCAATTTACATTCCCATCAAGCATGCATAAGGTTCTCTTTTCCCTACATCTTCACCAGCACTTATCTCTTGTCTTTGATAACAGCCATCCTACAGATACAAGGTGACAGCTCATTGTGGTTTTAATTTGCATTTCCCTGATGATTAGTGAAGTTGAGCACCTTTTCTTGTACCTGATAGTTATTTGTATGTGTTCTTTGGGAAAATGCCTATGCAGGTCCTCTGCTTATTTTTAATTGGGTTATTTATTTATTTATTTATTTATTTATTTATTTATTTATTTGCTATTGAGTTATATGAGCTCCTTATAGAGTTTGGATATTTCTCCTTTATTAGATATATGGTTTGCAAATATTTTATCCCATTTTATAAGTTGCTTTTTCCTTTTTTTTCTTTTTTTTTTTTTTTTTTTTTTTTTGCTGTGCAGAAACATTTTAGTTTGATGTAGTTCCACCTGTTTATTTCTGCTTTTGTTACCTGTGCTTTTAGTGTTATATCCAAAAAATGATTGCCAGGTCCAATGTTAAGAAGCTTTCTCTCTATCTTTTCTTCTAGGAGTTTTTTGGTTCTTTACACTTAAGTTTTAAGATAAGCGAATTGTTAAACAATTTAACAGAGTAAATGCCTAAGAAATGTTAGGTATCATCATGATCATCATCATTATTTATTTGTTAGTCATTTTTATTCATATTCCATCATTTTTCATCATAGCCAGAATTAGTAGAAAGAAAAAGAAACCTGACTTTTTAATGTAGAATTTCCATATAGTTTTGACAGGCTTTTGCTATTTATTTATTTTTTTCTAAATTTATATGTAATTGGTATATTCTATGAATGAGAATTTTACTGTATATGATTTCTTCTCACTTTAAAAATATAGTTATTAAGCTCATTATTAAATTTAGCTGTAATCAGAATTCAAGGATACCATTAAATTCATGGAAGGAACTATGTTCATAATTTTTCTTACATTTAAGTTTCATTTTGCTCATATACTTTACATATATTTGCTTCAATAACATGTGTTCCTTATATAACTAAGTTTTACTGGTCATTAGGAATTTTAAATACAGTACTAATTGCAGCATCACCATGAAAATATTGCCCGGTTTTAATTTTGTCCTGAGATGAGGAACCTGGCTGCAATGGACTGGAAAAGACCGTGAGATTTCTTTTTCAATCCAAACATTCTTGAACATATTAACTGAAACAGTTTCTCAAAGTCAATTTCAAAAAAAAGAACCTTAGTGGATTTAGCAAAAAGTTTCTTAACACAATTCAATCATTCCATGCCAAGAGTTCAAAATTAGAGTGTTTTTCTTTACCTGGTATTGCTTTAATCATTGCTGGAAGGGTATACTTATAGATTTCGCTAGCGTGATAATAGGCATGAAAATCATTTGTGTCACAAAGAGAAAAAATTACAAAGAAATCCAACCAGAGTAGAGAATCTATTAGGAACAAAATTAAGCTAAGAAAGTAGAGAGTAACTATTCATGGTCATGGACTTTCAGCATGAAAGCAAGCCGTATTTTACTTATGAAACAGCAGTCACAGACAAAAATCTCTTTTGCAGCAGGCATTTAGTCTCCTTGTCAGGAGCTCTTCTCACTTGATTCCTGTAATATAACATCATTTAGTTCAGGGATCAATCTGCAGATAGCCATGAGATGAATCTTGATGTATATAACATAATGGTAATGAGATTTCTCTTTGCATGTTGTTCAGTTACTCATCTATGTGTGAGCATGTGAGTCTTGATCAAATGTTCTGAGAAGTCAGCTGTAGGTAGTTTTTTCTTTCCTGAAGAGAGAGAGATACACAATGTGTACTCTCCTTTTGAGGATGAACTAACTTTTGCCTCCTGTGAGTTATTTTTGTAAGGATATGACACTTGCAGCAATCTGTGACCTTGAGTATAGAAGCTTTTAACCCAGAGAAAATGTCAAAGTGTTTATTGAAGCATGGAGATTTGGAGAATATTATTATCTTGATAAACAAACCTTGGGGGCTCCTGCCTTTGGATTTATCATTAAATAACTACAGATTTCCTTCTGGTTTAACTGGCATCTTCAAACTGGGGTACTTGTATCCTTAGGGTAGAGAGAGAAATCTCTTGGAAAATAATCCAAAGAGTACTGTGACATAAATATTTATGGGGGAAAATCAATTTCCAAATGTACACTTAAAAAAATAATATCTAAATATCCATTTCAATTGACATTATTCTAGGCCTATATCTCATTTTACAACTGTCCCTCTCCCACTCTAAAATAGAACAACACCCGAAAGGCTTACATACATTCCTTTAGTAAAGACTATAATCACATTTCTGCTTTTGACATAATTTGAATATATTATATCATGACTATTGAAATCTGGTGTGTGTGTGTGTGTGTGTGTGTGCACGCGTGCTGTCTGGACTTTAGAAAGTCATATGACCATAATAATTACAAGCTATCCTACAACAAAATGATAGATTTTAAAACTCATTATAGAGTTGAGATCTCAAAGAAACACAAGTGCTGTAATCCAGAGAAGTAACAAACTCCCCTAACGCAGAAGAGACACATGCCAACTTTGATCCTCGTTGGAGCAACAGGAGAAGCAGAAGTTGTAATGATCACAGGGTTAAGAGAACATCTGAGATTCTAATGAATCTGTAAAGTTTGACCATATGTCAGTGTAATGGCTTAGAATCACTAGAAGCCCTGGATATAAGGAGAGTCTGTACACTCTTGCCAACTTTTCTATGTGGGCATTTACCGAGCACTTGTAAGAAACATTAGGTACAGGGTAAGAGCAAAGAGATATCTGTCATGTGGGGCCTGTAGAAGTCTGAGGACAGGTCATGAGCAACTCCAGGCACCTTCTACTTTCTGTTGTCTATAACTCTGGGAGTCATATGTTATTTGGAGAGAATGGCCCCAAAGCGCAGGCACAAGCATGAGGGCCAGGGAGTTGAGTATACCATACAGGCACTGGGAGATTTGTTTCGAGTATGACGTTAAAACTCTGTGTACATGAGTGAGATGAAGAAATACTGAGAAAATCCCGCATTCCCAGATGGAGTTGTGCCAACCTGCTAAAGCTGAGGACAGGGCAGCTGAACAGAAGCTGACCTTCTGGTTGCTCAGATCAACTCTCGATTGTTAACCTCAAACTCTGTATTAAGTAAAATCATGATATTAAAATAAATGTGATGTAAAGTCATTTTCAGAAAGCTTAAATGCGGAAAGATTTATTGCCAGATAATCGGCATGTACCCAAGAAATTTTGAAACATGATTTTGGACCAAAGGAAAATGATAGCAGAGAGAAAACTGCAGGGATATGGCACGCCAGACGATGTAACATGTCAGTGAATAGTAAAGGCTTTCTAATATCCAGAAGGTAAATTTCTATAAAAGACGATCAATTTTATAAAATAAAAATAATCGCAATGCAATGTTGGGTTTCATAACATATGTGAAAATAAAATTGTTGTCAACAAGAGTGTGATGTATGTCAAGAATAATTGGAAACATAGCCTGTAAAATTCTTATATTATGTGTGAAGTACAATATATTTTTGAACATAGCTATATTAAGTTTAAGATGAATATTGTGATACTGAGAAAGCACTAAAAGCAACACAATTTGGCATAACTGAATCAAAATAGAAAACAGTGGAAATGAAACAAATATTTTACTCATTGGCCAAAAAAGAAGGAGTTGAGGAAAAAAGAAACAAAAAACAAATGGGAAAAATATAAAACAAACACCAGAAAGACAGACTTAAACTCAAATGTTTTAACAAACGTATTAAATAAAATTATATTAAATACCCTAATGGAAAGGCAAAGATTGTTAAAACTAACTGAATAATATTTAAAAAAAAAAAACATTCTCTAAATCTAAAAGCCTAAACATGTTGAAAGTAAAATGATGACAAACTACATATAATGCTAACATGAATATTAGAAAATTGGTATGATTCCATTAATACTGCACACACTCTACTTTAAGACAAACAGTTTTAAGGAAAAGATAAAAACATATGATGATATTAAAATGGTAAATTCCAATGGAGTACACTTACCATCTTCACCCTGGCTAATGACGTTTTCACAATTTTGCCAAGAAAACACAAATTTTGAGCTATATTTGGCTAGTAGGTCCATTTGGTCATTTTCCTAAAACAAACAAACTTAAATATCTATTCTTAAAAGCTAATGAAATTCTGTCTTTAAGACATAAATTGCAGGTAATTTACATAAAAACCCGCCCTCCATTTTGCTTCTTTTTCATCGATTTTTGTAAATGTTAAGTTCTAACCACAAGGAAGTTATCCTGTTACAGTATTTTCTATTTGTTTTCTTCCTTTTTATGTAATCTTTACCTTAATGTTCTCATACTTTATGTGTATTATAACCTGAGAATTTGTTAATAAATTATCTGAGCCCCACTCTCTAAAATTCAGATTAATCAAGTTGTGATGGAATTTTATAAACTGATATATTTTAATTACCTCTTGTGCTTTTGATGTAAGTGAGCCAAGGGCTATATTTGGAGACATACTATTCTAGTCTTTCGTATTATATTGTTTGCCAGACTGAGGTTCCTCCAGAATCTGGACCCTGCATTTTTTCATTTTCCTTCTGCTAGATAGTAGCTCTGGGTTATCTACATAATAATTGTCATTTCTCTTCCCTGTTGGAAGGGGGCACTCTATATCCAAGTGTGAACCGCTTGGTAGTGATTGAAAGATAACTCTGTAAAATTCTAGTAAGGAAAGATGTATGAGGTGATCATATAAATATATATTTATATAGGTCATATAAAGATTTAATTGTTACAGTTGTGTAATCTAAGGAAGAGCTGCTCTATGCCTGTCCTATTCTCTGAAAAAAACTCTTGATTAGCTAATCTCCTAAATCCACTGTCTCTCATAGTTGTTTATCATTACAGTATGTGGTTCTTTTACTGTTCACATTTTGACTATCCTGTTGGAAGATATACTAACATTGATGTTTAGTTTAATATCTCTCATTAGTTTTTGAAGTAATTTCTTGAGGTCACAGATATAGACAGAAAGGGACGTGTTATTTTAAAAAATTTTTTTCAATCACAGTTGACATTCCATATTATTTTATATTAGTTTCAGGTATAGATCACAGTGGTTAGACATTTATATAATATATGAAGTGATCCTCCATATAAGTCTAGTACCTATGTGACACCATGCATCGATACTAAAATATTACTTACTTTACATCCTTGTAACTATTTTGTAACTATCAATTTGTACTTCTTAATCCCTTCATCTTTTTCGATAAGCTCCCCAACCTTCCTCCCATCAGGCACCATCAATCTCTGCATCTATGAGTCTGTTTCTAATTTATTTGTTCATTTATTTTGTTCTTTAGATTACACATATAAGTGAAATCATACGGTATTTGTCTTTCTCAGTCTGACTTACTTTACTTAGCTTGATACCCTCTACATCCGCTCATGTTGTTACAAATGTTAAGAGTTTATTTTATTTTAATATTTTACGGCTGACTAATATTCCATTGTATATATACCTCACATTTCTTTTATCCAGTAATCTATTAATGTTCATTTAGGTTCCTTCCATATGTTGGCTATTGTAAATAATGCTTCAATAAACATAGGAGTGTATATGCCTTTTTGAATTAATGTTTTGGACTTCTTCAGATAAATACCCAATGTATTCGATAAATGGTGTTAGGACAACTGGACAGATACATGCAAAAATATAAAAAGTGAAACTGGATCACCATCTTATACCATATATAAGAATAAACCCAAATTGGACTAAAGACTTAACTGTAAGAACCAAAACCATGAAACTCCTAGAAGAAAACCTAGGCAGTAAACTCTCTGACATTGCTCTCAGTAATATTTTTTTCCTGACATATAACCTTGGTCAAGGGAAATAAAGGATAAAATAAACAAATGGGACTACATCAAATTAAAAGGTTTTTGCACAGCAAAAGAAACCATCAACAAAATGAAAAGACATCCTATCAATTGGAAAACGATATTTGCCAATGATATATCCTATAAGGGATTAATATCCAAAATTTACAAAGAACTCATACCAGTTAACACCAAGAAAAAAATCCAATTAAAAAATGGGCAGAGGACCTGAATAGACGTTTCTCCAAAGATGAAATAGAGATGGCCAATAGACATAAAAAGATGCTCAACGTCACTAATCATCAGAGACATGCAAATTAAAACCACAATGAAGTATCAACTCACAGCTGTCAGAATGGCTGTCATCAATAAATCAACAAACAACAAGTGCTGGCGAGGATGTGGAGAAAAAGGAACCATTGTGTACTGTTGGTGGGATTGCATACTGGTGCAGCCCCTCCTCAAAAATTAAAAATAAGAAAGTGCTATTTTTAATTGACAAAATAATTATAGAAATGCATTCCCCTTAAAGTGGAACTTATTTAAAGAGCGTCTCAGTGTATCAAGAAACAAATGAGCAGTTATTGCGGAAAAAATAAATGTTCTCATGAAGTATTAACAAAATCTATCACTCAGCAAGTGCATTTTATTTTTTATAAATGCCCCACTGATTATCAAAGAAAGCAAAAGGAACACTGGTATTAAAATAAAAATTAACAGCTGGCATAAAATGTATTGATATTTCTCTAAATTTTTCTCTAGGTTATTTTTGCCTATTATTTAATGGGAATTTCAAAATTACCTATTAAAAGTTATTTTAATACTTACAGTAATTTTCCCAGTAAAAGAAATATTAAAAAAATAAAATACAGTGATAATTTTCCCAGGTTAACATCTTATTATTTGAGAAATAAGACTATGTTCACCCATTATATGCTATTTGCAGGGACATGCTAATAAATAGAAGCCCAAATTACTTTCACTTATCTCGACTTTTAAATATAAAACAGAAATTATAAAACTAAGCAGTGGACTTATTAAAAATACAGAGTTCAGGTATTAAAAATACTAGGTGTTGAACACAGTTTCATATTTCTAAAGCTGCAACTTTCATATAAATTGTAGCTTCCAAATGAAATATATGATATGAATTCTACAAATTACATATATTCTCTTGTAAAGTAAGTCAGTGTGCAACACATATTAAATGCATTGAAACAAAAATGGGACTTCATACGTGATAAAAATAACTAAGTACATTGTTATAACAGTTAATATGCTGCTAAGGTAATGGCTTTATTTTTGTAATATCACATACAAAAATGATTAAATATTCTCAAGTGTTTCATGAAATTATACATATCTGTGAAAAGTGTTCATAGGTCATAAATGGCTGAGAAAAGTTAATGTAGATATGACAATTATATTGTGGTAACAAAATATTACCTGGGTATTATCAGTGTAAACTATTATGCTTTCATTTACATTGTTAAGGGTTACTTTTATTTCACACAATATGTTCCTTGCTGTTAAGAAGGCAGAAATTGCAACAAATGGAACAATTACTACTTGTTGAGAATGCTCACTGATGAGATGTAAATAGGCTCTTTCATGGCAGTACAGATTCAGAAGAGGAAGATGAAATTATTATATGGAGGCTGTAATAAAAAATTGATTAATTTGTTCTTATTTCAAATTTTTTATCTAACATATAAAATATATTTTATTTTGGTATTCTGTCTCTATAACTTTCTCACAGTACAAAAATACAACTTTGAACAATATTCTTGCTTTTTATATATATATATATATATATATATATATTTTATATTAAAACAGGGTAGCATTGTTCTGCTGTTTTGACCCTTCTAAGACTTCTCATAGATAACTGAGAGGATTGAAAGTCAGTTAGATTCTCAGTAAAAAGGGTTTAATGAATGTTGAAGAATGGTAATTTGCATGGAAATGACATTTTCTGAAGCCTGGGAAATGTAACAAAAAGAGAAAAGGAAACAACCTATCGTCAACCTGATGACAATGTTTATAATGAGTCTGAAAAATAGTAAAAATTTAACCAGCTCCTACAGTATTATAATCTGCTATTGATTTCTTTTTATTTCACTGCTTCTGATTTCTATGAGAGGTTTTCAAGTTGATATGGGTGTGACAAAAGAAATTTTATTTGAAACTCTTCAGTTAAACTAAGGATTAATAGAAAATAGTTAATTTATGTTTCATTAACTGTGTTTATGACCATAATTAATGATGCAAATATATTGATAACTTCATATTTCATTTTCAAATTGTGATCAGTTAATTTAACATTAGTTCAGATGAGTTTCTCTCTGGCATCCTCTCACTTGTATGTATGTATAAATATACATACTATATATATATATATATATATATGTACATGTATACTTGCACTGATGTACAAGTAGATAGGTATGTACTACTTCAAAAAGAGACAGTGGTGTTGAGAGACTAGAGAAGCTGATTCATAAAAATTAACTGCCTGTAAGAAACACATGGAATATTTTAAGCATTTCCAAAAGTTAAAATCTTCCATTGACATGCATCCCAGTATATTATTAATAAGTATGTGGGGCTGAAGAAATCTGTGATGTGCTAAATGTTTAAATAAGTACCTTTGCCCAAAAAAGAGATTTTTTGAGTTTCCTAAATTTCAAAACTAAGATTTTGCTTCATTGTTAACACATTTCTCATTTAGGAAAAAAAAAAAAAGTGCAGCTCTCTACCAGCATTAATCTAATTTTATGTAATCACGCTCTTTAAGGCTGAAGCAAATCTGACAGGTTTTCAATGTGAAAATAAAATATAAAAACTGTTCTTGAAGTTATTTCTAAACAGAACTTGCCTCTTAATCCGAACGTAACAAATATATACATAAATCGGATTCATCCAATGAATCTTCGTCTAACAACTGTTTGAGAACGATGCGCAAGGATGCTACATTTTCTAGGATTTGACATTTTCAGCGATTGAGAATTACTATATTTTGTAAAGGGTCATACCACTACTGAAAACAGAATGCTATAAATAGAATTATGTCATTTGTTTCCAAAGGTTATCAATGCGGAAATAATAATAAAAGTGAGATATTTCGTGGCAACCTTTGGGGGTGAGGTTAGGACTGTAACATACAGGTTATATTGGGGTAAATACTGCCCCCAAAAGCACCAACGGGCGAGTATTCTTAGGATAAACAGGAAATGGTTACTTCATTTTCCCACCATTATGTAATATTATGGTTAAAACGAAGATATTAATTTGCATATAAATTGCCTTTTGTTGATACAACTGGATTCTTTGAATCACCTTTAGCTACTACACTATCTGTCATCTGTCTATTCAAATATGTATATTATGTGTGTATGTCTATAGGTATTCAAAGAAGAAATAAATCCTTTAAACCAAATACACATGAATCCTTTAAACCAAATAAACCAAAAGACACATGAAAGCAGAAATAAATTTTTGTCATAAAAATTGATATTTAGTGTTAAAGCACTCATTTGTTGTGCTAAACAGCTTTCATGAACTTTTATTCATTGAGGGGCTTCATAAGATTTGAAAGGCTAATGAAAAAAGACTGATCGACGTGATATTTTGTCTTCCAGCAAGCGGAATAACACTTGGCAGCATCAGTCCATCAGTATGCTGATGACACTCAGTCCAACTTTGCTTTTTATCTGACCCAGATGGTGTTTTGCCAGCTTTTTATTATGTTTTGCTGTTAAGGACATGGATTAAAACTAACTAAGTTGTATTCCAAACAAGAAAGAAGCCTGACAGGCGAGAGGAATCATCTGGAGCATGTACAAAGAGCAGTCTTTTTCAGTGATTTTTATGTCATTGCTACTGAAGCCTGTAGTCTAAAAATTTTTGATCCACAGTACTTATCAGTTAACACCAGTGGTTAAAATCTAGTTGTATATGATTTATAATTTTCATGTCTATTTGAAAGAAAACCAGAGGAGGAACTCTATGGGTGCTGTGCTCTTCCAATATGAGTAAAAAAGAAAAAAAGAAAATTAGTAGCGTAAACATCAGCTATGTAGGGAAATCATGTGGATGTCCTGCTATGTTTTACTATGAGAGCCAATTAAAAACAGTAAAATGATGAGCTTTTTGACTCAGCATGCCATATGATGATAAAGAGCGGACTGTGTTATGAATTCGTACTGGAATATTCTTAAATATCATGTGTACTAGGATCTAATTCTCTCCCCACCCACTATTTGAATCACATGGTGCGACATTTATTTTCTCCATTCCCCCTCTTATTCCTAAAATATAAACATGATGATAGTAATTGCAAATTCAAACTAATCTCTGTTGGTTCCTTTGCTCCTGCTAGTTAACTACAAGAAATGTAAGTTCTAATTCCAAGTCAGTTATTACTGTAATTGCGACTTCTAGTAAATTCTTTAAGCTTAAAAATGTAGTTTAACCATGTGAAGAATGATAAATTATATAAAAAGATGCCCAAGAATTCTTTACCTTACACTGTAGGACATTTTATTAATTTCTTTTTTGATTTCATACAATATTCCTCCAGGGGGGCTTTTGACCAGGAAATCTCTAAGACTTTAAAACTGGAAACTGGGGACAATTGCATTTCAATCTTCTACAGCTCATACTCGAGAAGTTTCACACTTATCCCAAATTGTGTTTCTCACTTACCAAGATGGCCTTAAAGTTCCATTCATCTTGGTTAAACTTTAGACAGATTTCTTTCTGACCGTAGGCACCTGACCTCATTTTTTCTTAGAACATTTACTTTAGGAAACTTGCAATTGTAAATTCTTTGTCTGCCCCTTTGAAATGTATGTGAATCTTTTCCCAGTGTCCTGTCAATTTTACAGCCCAGGAAATGTCTTGCTCAGGGACTTGGAAGCCATCTCTTTGAAATGTAAACTTCTAAGAAGACAGTACCACTCTCTCCTGTCCCTGTTGGAGGGTAGGAGCCTAACTTTGATGGGCACCAATTAGCAGACACAGATGGTCATATCACAAAGAGCATTTGCAAACTCAGGAATAACTCTACGTTCTTTACATATCCCACTGACTACCTTTCCCCTTAAAGTTCTCCAATTCTGTCCCATTAGTTCACCTAATGCTTAACCACCTCCTTCCACTTTTGTTTTAGTTGAATTGAGTTCAATCTCTCTCTCTTGCAGTAGCTTGCATAAAGATTTCTTGTCTGTTTAAGTTTGTCTGGTATGACAGTTGCTTTGACATCCCTCATCTTTTTGTCATTATTTTTGCAAGTTTCAGTGGAGAGGAAAGCCATTCTTATTTTCTCAATTATTATGTTAAGTTTCTGTACTCAAGTTTTTAGCTAATTTTTTTTTGTATAACCTATACTCATGGTCCCCAATTGGGCTCACATTTTTCCCTGATGCTGCCATTATTGATTCTTATTAGATGAAATTCTGTTACTTTAAGAGTTTCAAAGTCTTGTTCAAATGATGTCTACCCCATGAAATATTATCACACTTACTTCTTTATTCAAAAGTGATAGTGCCTTGTCTAAAATTCTATTGTACATTTTATACTTCTCTCACAACTTAGCATTATATATATTGTATAGTATATTCAATTATGTGTAGATACAACATTATATATGTTGTATAGCATATACAAATAAGTGACTGTTACTGGTTTATGTATTTGCTAAGCTATACTTTTTATTCTTTTTTAAACTCTTCTCTTTCTACTTATGAAAACAGAAGTTGGCTGCAAAACACTACACCACATTACAACAGCAGCAGCCTCACATGGCTGGTGTTGACTGCATCTATTGATCTCATTTCTTCTTGTGCTTGATTTAATCTCACATTGTTTTGTACAGTGACACACTGTACAGCCTTGTAGCCTAGGATCAATGGGCAATCCCATATGGCCTAGGTGTGCAGTTGGCTACCATATAGGTTTGTGTCGTGCACTCTTGATGACAGAATCAACTCATGAAGCATTTCTCCAAACATATCCCCATGGTTATGCAGCACATGACTGTGTTATTTTAAAAACACAAGCTATAACATCTTTACTATTGCAAATATAATTGTTTTTATTGGGATATATGTATATATTTATCTATAAAATATACAAGGAAATGTAAAATGTGGAGCATTGCTTTTATAAGGCTCATTGACACAATGTAACATCTAATACCATTTTAGAGTAATGTGGACTAAAGGATTGGTTTAAACACTTTGGATTTAATAGAAAAGATTTTGTTTTTCCAAATAAAATGATAACTAAGGCAAACATATTTTAAAGAGACAAACTCAGAGCTGTTCCAGTGGAAGAAGATAATGATATATTTATTTAATGTTAGTCTCAACTCCCAGGAGACTCTGAAATCTCAGATAAGATTGGAAAATTTCATGGCAATTGTTTCTCTGTGTCTCTCTAAAACAAACAAACAAAAAATATGTGTGTGTGTGTGTGTGTATGTATACCCGTATGTATGTATATATGTGTATATATGATATATGCATATATATGTGTACATATATATGTGTGTGTATATATAAGTATATATATATGTAAATTCTGGTTTAAGAGAGTGACCTTTTTTAAAAAATTATTGTTACATTTAGATGAGAACGTTCTATCTTCTATTTGCCAAACTGTTCTCACTTTGAACAAAAAATATCTTTATGCTTTTAAGGTACCTGGAACTGGTAACAATACTTAATCCATAAGTGACAAAATCACTGAATAAAATTCTCTTTCAGCCTAATACAACAGTTGAAAACCAAGGTTTTTTATATATAAAGTTTTATTGCAACACAGTCATGTTTATTCATTATGTGCAGCCTATGGTTGCTTTCCTAATACGAGGATAGAACTGAGAATCTGCAACAGAAACCTTTAAACCCACAATGCATAAAATATTCACCATCTGGCTCTCTCTCTATATATAAAGGTTGCTAACACCTGTTCTTAACTAAAAAAGACAAAGTATAAAATAAAAAAAAGAAATTAGCTTTCCCCATTTTAACAGATATATGTAGGTTTAGGATAAGTCAAATCTACACATAGTAGTTAATGTGAAAAAATACTGAGATTTTAATTGCCAATACATTCAACATAATTTGAAGTTTATGGTGTCCTCACTCAATGTGTAAATGCAATTTTAAGATGACATTACTTTGATGACCTTTCTTAATTAAGAAAGCTTCCTTTGGTGGATTAGAGCAGGAGATGGCAAACTATTGCCTGAGGGTGAAATACAGCTTACAGTTTGTTTTTATATAGCCTTGAGCCACATAAAATATTTTTAATTGGTATTATAAAATATAACACAAACACAAAGACTATATTACAGAGACCATATGTAGCTAGCAAAACCTAAAATATTTTCTATATAACTCATTACAGAAAAAGTTTGCTCACCTCAGGATAAGACTATCTTTAGAAATGTATTTAAGTGTTCTGTATTAGACAAGTCAAATTCTGAAAGAAAAAAAAAAGTATAAATAAACAGTACAAAGGATAGGTTAAAAGTTCTCTTCAAAATTAAAATGTTTAATGGGACTAAATATGCTTATTTTGAAGAAACCATTCACGGTAATGTAGTTAAAGATCTGCATTTGAAGGTCTCTCTTGCAGACAAGAGTCATTATTTTGTTTTGTCTACACAATGGAATTAGAGGCAGGGGAAAATGCGTGGAAGCCACAAATATGCAGACTTCACTACAATGAGAGAAATAATTATTTAAATTTACTAGGTCTCACTTATAAATCATAGAGAGTTTTCTATTAGTAAAATAGCTAGAGTAAAATAGTATAATGGTGTAAAATAGTCTATTAAGAGTGAAATAGAATTAAAGATTCTAACATACTTCTATTACATATTTAATTTTCAAGAACACTTTACATTTTCTGAATATTACTTTATCATTATATGCCACTATTGTTTTATAAATGCATTATCTTCATTAACTCAGTGCAAATATTAATATATTTTTTATACATTTTAAAATGTTTTATACTATTTTGCATCTGTGTGATTTGATTGTTGGTTCCCATACATATTAAAAGCTTTATCTGAAATTCCTATTAATGTTTGGCTTTTTCTTACGTTTTGTAACTGATCACTGAAAAGCTGACTGGGAGCCTTATATATAGAGGTGCAGCTTCTCTTCTCTGGAGGTTGGTGGTGTTGCGATGCTTGCTTTGGAATCAAGAATGTTGGTATTTTTCCGTCTTGTCTCTTGTGTTCTTCAGACATCTCAGAAGACTCCTGCGGCTCTTGGCATGGAAAATAATAAGTCTGTCTTCCTAAAATCCCTCAGATGGCTGTCAGATAAAGACCAGAGGTTCGAGTATTTAGCACTGAATTAAAGGTTTCACAGTTGGCTTAGTTTTTTTCTAGCCTCGGGATAACTGAGGATTTGGCTTTTAAGTTGTACCCTCCTGCAAGAGGATTAACTCAAGGAAAGTTTATGTACATTAAATAAAAAGTAAAGGAGGGGTCTGCTCAGCTGTTAACTACCAATGGGAACACCTGTGTCTGGTTAGAGACTTTTTTTTGAAGACTGTGTAATTGATATATTGTCTACAGTTGATGAGCAATACGTAATTGGTGAGATGCAGTTCCTCCTGGGAGTGAGATCCTGCCACACACCTCTGAGGGAGCATGTGATCAGCAAGGTGTAAAACTCAAGGAATCGCAATGCCGATGACCATTCCGAAGGCAGGCACCCTGCCTTGTCTCTCATGTGGGGCCCAATGTACAGGAGACAGTTGGTGACATGTCTGGAGGACCAAGAATTCCACCACACTGTTGCAGGGCATACTGCTTTGCTGCATACCCTGTATCCATTCTCAGCGCTAAGTAAGCATTTTGGCAATGCCTTGTAGTCTCATAAAATTGTCATTTCAAATGCAGAAACCCCGCTGTCAGAGCAGTGTGAACATTGCTGAATGCAAATGGTTGTCTATTAGTCTCAATCGCAGCATGATAATGTCTTTCTCCCGCCTTAGATCTGGCCTTTTAATACACTGTTTCAGTAGCCCACTCTTTTGCCTTTTTCAGAAGATATATCATCAGGCCAGCTTTGCTATGAAGAGTCACCAGTTCCACAGAGTGGCAGAAGAGATCCCCAATCTTCTCGGCACCAGGGACTGGTGTTCCTATGAGAATCTAATGCCTGATGATCTGAGGTGGAGCTGAGGTGGTGACGCTAGTGCTGAGGAGCGGCTGCAAATACAGATGAAATTTTCTCTTGCTGGCCCGCCGCTCACTTTCTGCTATGTGGCTGGTTCCTAATAGGCCATGGACCGGTACCAGTCCACCGCCAGGGGGTGGGGACTCCTGGCGTGACCAATACTTTTTAGCCCTACTTTCATGTCACTTTCGGGAGCAGCTAACATTGTCAATTCCTGAATCTCTGGGGGAAATTCATTATATTGATTTAGTCTGTTTTTGGCTTGCCATTGGTTCAGCTTTAACCTCAGTTAACTCTTCCAAGCTAACACTCCTTCATCAGCTTTCTAGCTTGCAACATTGTTTTTGATCTTTCTTTTCTCCTATTTGTGTTGATTTTGCATCTACGATTTAACAATATTTTACTATCCTTTTGGAATAGGTGTTCCTTATATATTTGCTCCATAAATCTCTTTGGCAGGCTAGCAAATCCTATGGGCTTCTCAAAATAATGACTTAAATTCATGAAATAAAATATGTAGAAATAAAACAGAAAAAAATTGCATTGAAAAGCAGTTATAAAGTATTTTAAATAGCATTTTTGATATAAGAATAAACGTGTCTCCACTCACACATTAAATAAAAATATTGAGTTGTGGGTCTAATATTTATTATAATTTGGTAGTGATCAGTATAATCTAAATTTCTAGATTTGTGATAGCTAAAATACGTATATATTCTCCCCAAGTTCAAATTCATTCAAGTTCAGGTATCCTGGTTATGAATTTCTGATTTAAAGGGTCTTCAAGGATACATGAGCCAAATCTGTGTTTCAATGTTTTACCTTAAACTGAAAGTATCATAACTTAAATCCATGAAAATAAAAACAATTTTCCACAATAATATTTATTGAAAATACAGTCAAAATGCTGGATATACTTCACAGTCACTGTATGTGATATTTTACCACTCTTACAAAGAAAAAAGTGCAAATATAAATATATTTAATAGGTGATATGCATTATTTTGAATGTGTTCATGCAGGCAGAAGGCTACCAGAATAATGATGTGGTCTTAATATTTAAATGAAATGAAATATATGCTTCTTATTTAAAAAAGGTCATTTTTCAGTTGTTGAGATAAATGGGATGAGAAAAGAAAACATGTTTTGAGGTTGTCATCACTTACCCTGTGGAACATCTAGTGTAATATATCAGAAGGCATGGCGTAGGATGTGCTGTTGCATGATCATGTCCAGAAGTATGGGCAAAAGAAGTTCTCTGAACCTTTGGCCATATCATCGTGGTTTGGAGACCGAATCTTTCTGAGCTGACATATTAAAATAAGTGTCTGAGATGCTTCATCAAAAGATTTAATTTGAAGAAGCATAAAAGTGTATAGGAACTTTTGGTTTGGCCAAAAGCTTAAAGAGTTGTTAAATAGAGATTAAAACAACAGGATCAGTAGTAATCTGATCATTTATTTACAAATTCTAATATCTAAAATACATCATAAATGAAAAGCACCTTAAAGTCTTGACCGGAATAGTTCTTAACCAAAAGCATGATAAAGACTACCCAGAATACCATCTTATTATCCTTAGTTTTAAGGAAGTTTTGTGGTCAGTTAAAGAAATATTAGTTTATTGATTGGAAGAGTTACCAAAAAAAACTATAGCAGGACTTGACTGATTTAAGTCTATTTATTATTTTAATCTGTTTAGACTTGCCCTTCAGTATGACTAAATCTGAAAGTAATATTCAACTAAAGCCAGTTACTTTTGTTCAGGGGGGTATTACACAGATTGACTATGGAGCATCTAACATGCAGGCTGTGGGGGGAGGAGAGAGAACTAAAGAACCCAAAGGGAAAAGGAAAATGGGAGTAGAGGGTCTTATTCCAGATTGACAGTGAGAGATATAATTCTTATTCCCAAGGCTTTGAATTAGTCTTTCCTTAGGAGTAGGTCTCTTGTATCACAGACATTTTTAAAATTTACTTTCACCTAATGATGCCTTTATTTCATAAATATATATTATATAATATATTACATATATTATATATATTTCCTAAGATATATAATTCGTTCAACATTTGAAAGAGGTTATACTACTTCCTCCTGCTTCTATAGTGTCAAATAGGAAGTCTACAGTTATTCTATTTGATGTTTCACTATAAGTAGTATCTTTATGGCCTCTTTCCAGATTTTTTCTTTGTCTTTAGCTTTCCAAATTTAATTATGATATTCCCAAAGAGAATTTTTTTAGGTTTGTACTTTTGGGGTTTGCTGAGATTTTTGAATCTGGGTTTAGTTATTTCTCCAAATGTGGATGTTTTCAGCCATTTTTTGTTCTTCAAATACTCTTTCACATCTATCTATATTATTTTACTCTCTTATAAACATATTTTACAATTCTTTACAATTTAAATATAATCAAAAGGTGTTAGTTGCTTGTTGATTGACCAGCAAATAATAGTTCAGTTTCCCTATGTGCACAATTGCTATTAGAATAGTTCATACCATATACATTTACCTAATGATAATTATTATTATAAAAACAGGTAATTATATAGTGCTTATGATGTACCACAATCTAATCTATGTGGTTCACATACTTGAATTAATTTAATTGCTCAATATATCTATTTAATACATAATATATCTGTGTCATCGCAAGAGTAAAAAACTTACAGAATTCATACTCTATTTAGTACTGGTTAGCTGCTATAACAATCATGTCCAAAATCTAATTGAAATAATAAAATAAAAGTTTAGTTTTATTTAGACCATATCTGGTGAAAATGTATCTGATCAGGTAGCTCCCCTAGGAAACCCCCTTTGAAGTAAGGTCACTAGCTGATGCCATGTTGTCACTCTGCCATCTTGTGGTTTCAAGTTGACCTTGACACCATTAAGAGGTCTGTAGTCAGGTAAAGAAAGCTTGAGGAAAGCATACAATACATTTAACACTGGAACCTGAAATTGACACGTGTTACATTAGACAAACCTAACTTCATGGTCCCACCTATGAAATATAAGAAAATAGAAAATATGATAAAATATATTCCTTAGCATGACAGCCAGTCTCCAGCAAAAGTTTCTTGGTATATAAGGGAAATGAATTTTTGGTAGTCATCTATGATATAATGGGTGAACCAGAATACAAATTAAGGAATTTGGCATTCAAGACTATAGTACTTTATTTTCTCATACACAAAAATACATAGTTCATATTTTTTAGTGCAGAATGTGTCATAGTATATAGCATAGTATAATAGTGTTTGGTATCTATTAGACATTCAATCGAGATAATCCATTATTGTATTATTTAATAAAGAATTAGTAGCAGTTTAAGAATAAAACATTGCAAGGTTATGAGGTTATCTTATAGAATACAAAGGTAAGGTTGAAATATGCTTAAGATGAATAAAAAAATCTCAGCAGAGAAGTAGAAACTATAATAAAACAAGTAGAAAATCTAAGACTGTAAAACATATCTAAATTAAAAAATAATTCACTGGCTAAGTTTAACAGCATAATATATATGACAGAAAACAAAAATAGGCTTTTAAAATAGATCTATAGAGTGTTAGATTTCATAAATGTTAACTTAGTTTAAGAATATTAAGGGATTATAGTCATGAGGCAACCAATAGCTCATATTTTGTTGAAAAATGTCTAGAAACTCAGTCTATAACTAAATCTTTAAATAATATCTATAAATAAGTCTATATGTGTATATGTTTCCTTTCCTTTGTCCTTATAAAGTTATATGTCAATCTCTCCTCCATATATTTGGATGATGTCTTTTTTTAAATTTTATTTTCAATTACAGGTGACATTCAATATTATTTACTAGTTTCAAGTGTACAACATAGTGATTAGATATTTATATAATTTACCCACCTGACTCTATACATAGTTAATACAATATAATTGACTACATTCCCTATGCTTTATTTATACACTCTTGACTATTTCATAATAGGTGAAGGAATTAAGAAGTACGGGATGTCTTTATTTTTTATATATTTTAGTAAAAATGTAGAAAAATAAGTTTTATTTAGTCCTAAATTTGAATTGGTTACAAAAAATTTAAAAACCGCAAGATTGATTTACATGATAGCAAACCCAAAAGTATTTAGTAAGAATGAAACAATTTAATATAATCAATAAAATACTGAGATATACCAAGGGAGCAACTTTTTCAGTTGAATTTTCCATTGTAATATACCTTACAAAAACAGTATAATACTGAAGGTTATAGTAAGTCACAAAAGCAACACGACCTGAAAATGGTTTGATTTTTACAGAAATATGGTGATATGTATATGCAATTACGTATTTAGTTTGTGACAGGATTCAAGAAGGAAACATACACACATACATAGACACAGGCATACTAAAATTAAGATGTAACAAATTAACATACTTATTTGATTTTTTATATAAAACCAAAAACAATTACTGAAAAATTTAACTGAAAATCTTGATATTTATATTAAACATGCCAAATCAGGATTCTGAAATCAATTTTCTACCTTCTTCTAGATACTTGGAATTACTTTGCTATAATCTAACTCTGGATTAGAACAGTGAATATATGTATAACTTAAAGTCTAGAATTAATAAAATTGAAGAAAACTGAATATGGTACTGATGTAATGAGAAAATTAAGAAAAGTCTAGTTTTCAAGAATTTAGAATTAAATTAAAATATTTACATTTAATTCTTATAAAATATTATACAATTAGAGGAATCCATAGGGCATGTAGATAGAATAGTTCTATTTAAATATTACTGTTTCTTTAATCAAAAGCAAGATGATGATAATCTAAATGTTTAAGACTGATGGCAAATAAGTCTTCTTAGTAAACAATGGAGGATTTTCATATTTCTAAGAACAGAAGTTTATATTTGAGATTCAATATAAACTTCAACTACAAGATGAATGTCAAAATTCTAAAACCACTTCATTGAACTATGATTGGCATACAGAAAGCTGTACATAGTTAGCACATAAACTTGATGAGTTTAGATAAGTATACACTCATGAAGTCGTCACCACAGTCTATGCCATAAACATATCTATCATCAACGAAAGTTTCCTCCCACTATTATTATTTAAATTTTTGTGATAAAAACACTTAACATAAAATCTACCATCAGCAAAAATTTTAACTGTACCATACAGTATTGAAATTATAGGCGCTATTTAGCACACTAAGTATCTAGAAATCACTCATCTTGTACAACTGAAACTTTGTCCTGTTTGATTAATACTTGCCTGTTTTCCCCACCCCCAGGTCCTGGCAACCACCATTCTACTCTTTGCTTCGATGAGTCTCACTATGTTAAATTCCTTACATAAGTGGCATCATGTAATATTTCTCCCTCTGTGTCTGGCTTATTCAACTTAGCATAATGTTCTCCAGGTTCATCTCTGTCATAACTTACATATATATATTTTTTTAAGGCTGAACAATATTCCAATGTGTGTAAGTACTGCATTTTCTTTTTTCGTATATCAATCAGTGAACATTTAGGTTGCTTCCATCTCTTGGCTATTGTAAATGATGTTGCAGTGGAAATGGAAATGCATATATCTCTTCGAGGTCCTGATTTCAATTCCTTGAATATATACCCCGAAGTGAGATTGCTGGGTTGTATGAATGTTCTATTTTGAAATTTTTGAGGATCGATCATACTGTTTTCTATAGTTGCTGTACCAATTTACATTCCCATCAACAACGCATAAAGTTTTTCAATCCTCCACATTCTTGACAATCCTAAGAGGTGTGAGATCACATTTCATTGTGGTTTTGACTGGCATTTTCCTAATGGTTAATGTTCAGTACTTTTATATATCCGTTGGCTATTTTTATGTATTTTTTGAAGAAATATCTAATCAATTCTTGTGGCCAGTTTTTAATTGGGTTATTTGGTTTCTTTTTGCTATAAGTTCTTGTTATATTTTGGATATTAACTCTTTATCAGCTATACAGTTTGCAAATATTTTCTCCCACTCCATAGGTTGCCCCTTTATTTTGTTGATGGGTTTTCTTTGCTGTTAAAGTTTTTTAGTTTGATGTTATCCCAGTTGTCTATTATTGCATTTGTTGCCTATGCTTTTGATGTCACATGTTGAATTTTAATTACTCAAAACAGACATACCTAAAAATGAATGCCATCGTTAAAGAGAATGAGAAAAGAAAGGAGACTTTGATATCAAAATTTAAAAACAGAAATAAGGAAACAGAAAAAATGGCAGCTGCAACATAGAGTTAATATAACAGTAATAAACATTCTTGTTTCAGAAGAAAAAAAGAAGGATGCTCTGGAACATACTACGTATATTGAGGTTTTGTGGCCAATTGTTGGTAGGTAGGAGACAGTGGGTGGCTCTCCAGATTCCTTTGCTATAGAGTTTAAAGGTGGGATATATTTGGAATCTGTGAGAAAATTCCCTTCTTAACTGTACTGTTCACCTGTTAATCTTCTAAAGAAATCCAACTGTTATTTCTCTTACTGACAATGTACTGAAGTATTATTGTACAGAACAAAACAATAACAATGAGATCTGAACAAAGCAGATGGCTCAGCATTGCCAGAAAACTTATGTTTTTTATCATGAATTTTTATAAGATACAGAAGAAAATATAATTTTGTTGAAAATGTCCAAGACAAATTAGTATATTTCTATACTTATAATACATTGCAGTGATTAAAGTACTCTTACATCATTTCATAATTATTCAATAATACTTTTCTAAGTGCTTTATAAAAGAATAAAGGATGTACAAATCATTTTAGAAACAATTGTTTATAAGTATAGCTAACTTAACTGGATAATGCTCCTTTATACAGTTGCATATCATTTTTGAAAATCATCCTGTTAGCTTGAGCCTTAATCAAATCAATTTGGCTTTAAAATTGCAGGATTCTTTGAATTTATTGAATGTGAGTTTCTAATATATCAATTAATATATTAAATGAGAATAATTATTGTCTTCATGCTTATTTCTAGACAATATATATTAACCAGTATTGTTTAGATTGCTGATTTTATAAATTTGACCTCAAAGGCAAGGAAAGTAAAAGCAAAAACAAATGAATGGGACTATATCAAATTAAAAAGTTTCTGCATAGCACAAGAAACCATGAACAAAATAATGAGGCAACCAACTGAATGGAAGAAGATATTTGCAAATGTCTCCAATAAGAGTTTAATAAAGAATCAATATAATTCAACAACAAAATGTATAAAGAACCATTATAATTCAACAACAAAAAACACAAACAATCTAAATAAAAAATGGACAGAGGACCTGAACAGATACTTCTCCCAAGAAGACATATAAACGGCCAATAGACGTATGAAAAGATGCTCAACTTTACTAGCTATTAGAGAAATGGAAATCAAAACCACAATGAAATATCACCTCACACCTTTTAGAATGGCTACTGTCGAAAAGTCAAGGAATAACAAGTGTTGGAGAGATTGTGGGGAAAAATGAACCCTCATATACTGCTAGTGGAAATGTAAATTGGTACAGCCACTGTGGAAAACAGTATGGAAGTTCCTCAAAAAATTACAAATAAAATTACTATATGATCTGCAATCCCTCTTTTACCCATAAAGATATATACAGCCCAATGTTCATTGCAGCACTATTCACAGTAGATAAGACATACAAACAACCGAAGTACCCTTCCGTAGATGATTGAATAAAGAAGAAGTAGTACATACATATGATGGAATATTACTCAACCATAAGAAAAGATGAAATGCTGCCATTCACAACAACACGGATGGATCTTGAGATTATCATGCTAAGCAAAACAAATCAGACAGAAAAATTTGAGAACCATATGATTTCATTCATATGTAGGATATAAACCTAAAAGCAACAAACAAACAAGACAAACAAAAAAACCTCGCAGACACAGGCAACAGTTTAGTGGTTACCAGAAGGAAAGGGGAGAGGGAGAAGGTAGATAAAGGTAAAGATTGGCTTTGGATGGTGAACACACAATGCAATATACAGATGATGTATTATTAAAGTGTACACTTGTAACCTATATAATTTTATTAACGAATGGCATTCCATTTAAAAAAACAAAACAAAACTTGTTTGTTGAGGATTTATCACTCAATGGAGAAGTTTGACAATGCGCATCTTATTAGTATGAAGTTTATGGTACAACTCGGGGAGCACAAAGACTGAGGTGCTAAAGTCAAAATAATGGGTCCAGGAAAGACTTTCATGTATATATGATGATATTTATAATTTACAGAGAAATAGAAGTTTTATCAAGGCAAAGATAAATGGAAAATGAATTCAAGACTGTGAAAAGAGCATTAAAAAAATCACTGATACATTATAATATGTAGTGTAGGCAACCAGGTACGACATGTAATCTTCAAGTAACCAAAAGTTGAGAGATAAAGCTGAAGAACTAAGTGGTGTTAACTCATGTTGGGCCTTGTTTGACATGTATAATACTACATTTTATTCTGTTAATGATGAAGAGCAATAAACATGTATAGAGGAGTGACTGAAACTATTTGGCTATATATTGAAGAGTTTAAAGTAGAAAACACTAAAATCAGAATAGATCAAATATATGTCAATAGTGGTATATATACATGCTTGGATGATCGATAAACAAATGAATTAAAGCATATTATATATGCTAAAATACTGTTAACTAAATTGAACCATATCTTACTTTTTAAAAATTTTTATATATTTTTTAATTTTAAAAATTATTATTTTTTAAGGAATAAAACCCAAACATGTTTGGTCTTCAGATAAGGAATCTGAAATTTAGAAAACAGGTGACTTTTCAGAGGCAAAGTCAAATTCTTCACTTCCCAAACAATTGGTTTTACACTCTACTATTTTCTCCATCATTTTATAAAAATAATAACTTAAAATTTATCTTTACAGGAAACAAGTTTTTAAAATAAATTTGCAGTAGTCATTTTAGTTCCTTTTTATATATGTAGGGTAAGGTTTTATATCACTTTGCCTGTTTAAAATATCATTAGATAGAAAGGAGTTTTACATTTAATAAAATAATCCATCTATATATTTTAATGGCTTTTAAAAGCATATGATAACCCTTATTTTAAAATTAGTTTTAATAGTTTAACAATTGAATCACCTCTTAGGCAAACACTATTATCGGATTTTTTTTTTTGAATTTATTTGAAACCTTACAAAGTACTATACGTATTACTTAAAAAATGTGTGGGTGAGTCTGCTCTTAGATTGATAAGACTTTTACATTTAAAAAAAATAATAATCCATCTATATATTTAATGACTTTTAAAAGCATATGATAGCCTTTATTCTAAAAATAGTTTAACAATTGAATCACTTCTTAGGCAAATACTATTATCAGAGTTTTTAAATATTTATTTGAAAAACTTACAATTAAAGTGCTATACATATTACTTAAAACATGTGTGCGTGAGTGTGCTCTTAAAAATACAGAAGACTGATACATGCATTTTAATTCACTTTTTTAAATGTTTATGATTTTTTATTTAGCTATATTTATGTTCAAACAATAGGAATAGTAAGGGTGGAAGTACATTAATTATTAATTATTTTAGATTTTTGTATAAAGCTTTCACACACATTTTTAAAGAAACCAGCATGTACTAATACATATTTTTAAACAGAGTGTTGTATTCATCATACACCTCATTTCAAAACTGTTTATATTTTACTCTGTGAGAGGTACCACACTCATCATTATTATTTATTTACTTTTTAAAATTTTTTGTTTCCCCCTGTTTTCTCTCCCATTGGAGACATTTTCCACAGATGCCCATGCTAATGTGTTTATTGACATTATTCATTATCCCTGAAAATATAACTAGTGTGGTCTATACCTATCTATAGTTTAATTTGTATTAATGTTATTGTGAGATTAATTGCATTTAATTTGTAATTATTTTATTCCATACAGTTTTCAAGACCTACCCATATTGAAAATAGCCTCATCTAATTCAGGACACGCATCTGCTTCATATTCTATGGCCATAGTCACCATGTTGTTCTTACACATTTCCTTGATGGTGAATCTCTATCTGAGTTGCCACTATCTCACTGCTACCAGTGAGAGATTACTGAGGACCCAAATATATGTCTGTCTGGGGAGCTGAGTGAGAGATTTGTTGTACATACTGAGTAAAAGAATTGATATCTCATAGGGAATGAACATTTTTAAATTGACTAAGGACTGCCAGATGGGTCTCCAGATCACAATATGAGTTCAAGGAAAGCGTGAGGTTCTCCATGACCCTACATCTTAATATCAACTTCCTTTTACATCTCGGCAATCTAATGTATATTAATTGGATCTTATGGTTGTTTAAAATTCATTTTTCTGAATGCTAGCTAAGTTGAACAGCTAAATTAATATTTGTGTCTGTATGTTATATGTGTGTATATAGATTTATGTAGATAAGTGCATTGATGAAAAATGTCTAAAAAAAGTCAAAGCCAAAGATCAATTTTTTCCCTATTGAATTTCAGTACTTCTTTTGTTAATATATAGAAGTACTTATATTGCCTTGTTGGTTTAAAATTTTATATATATCTTCTCCAGAATGGGGGCTGCCTGTTAACTCCATCTATAATATTCCATAACAAGTAGATATAATTACTTTCAATTAATTCAGTTGTATAGAATTTTATCTTATGACTCTGTTTGTTTGTCTTAGTTCTTGTTTTAGAAACTCTCCCCTTAAGGAGACAAAGATATTTTCCTAAATTTTCTTCTATTACATTTTAAATTTGTCTTTTCCATTTAGTGTTTATATCCATCTAAAAGATATGTTTCTGTATAGTATAAAAACTCCTTTATTTTAGTTCATGCTTTAGGCCAAATTTAAAACAATTATGTCTACACTGATTTGTAAAGCTTCTTTGATCACATATTGTGTTCTCATATTTAGATATGTCTCTTGCTAAACACTCAATTGCTATCTATTTTTCTGGTTTTTTTTTTTTACAGAGTATCACTTACCTGCCTGCATTTATTACTTGTTCATTTATTCACTACTTGTTTATTCAGTCACTTATATTACCATCAGCTGGTAACATGTTTTAGCATCTGTAGGACACTTTTTTCAATTCCAGCAATTCTATAGATATTTGTGAACTTTTTCCTAAGAATCTGTTCGTAAAATTTCTTTAATTAAAAATGTATTAGATATTTAATTAAAGTAGAATTGAATTTCTAGAGTGCTTTGAGAAGACTTGGCATTTTACCATGTTAATTCATGCCATAAAATAAAAACTGCATATGTCTTTATTTATACTGTCCTTTTAAATTTTTAACATTTTAAAATTATGTATATATACTCTTCATCTTTAAATAATTACATATCCAGAAACATTGAATTCATAAATGCAAAGAATAATACATTTAAGTCCTCTCTACACATGTCAATCATAAATAAGTGCAAGTTTTTAATTATGCTATTTGAATGATCTATATCGACATATTTTATATATTTAAATATTTAATCTAAATTTATTTTTTATTAGTTTCTATAGGCCTGAAACATATTTTTTCATCCTGTTATTTTAAACTTTTAATAAAACCCTTATATTTAAGCTTATTTATTAATTTTTTGGTTTGGCCAAACTATTTTTTCACAGTTGTTTATTTTCCCATATCTTTTTTATTTTTTTTATTTTTTTGGCCAGATCTGAATTTATTTTAAATATTGTCACAAGGTTTTTAATAATCTGACAGTCTTTCTTCTTGAGCTATAGTTTATTCAGTTACATTTCTGAAAATAATAGTTGTATCAGAAGTCAGTTATGCTATCTTATATTTTCCATTGATTGACTCTTATATATTGTTTTTCTCTTTTCTAATCCTCCACTTTTTAGATCAAATTTTTATGCTGATTTACATGTTATATACCATACTTTATTCTTTAGGTGATTGATCCTTTCACATTCCTATCATAATACTACCTATACTTGTATGTTTATCCTCCCTTTTTCCTTAAATATCTTTTTCACTTTTATATTACCTCCAGAAAGTCAAATTAAAATGTGTATATTGCTCTCTGCTCATTCACTCTCTTTTCTCTTCCGTTTTTGTAAAATGTAATTCTTAAGATTTAAAGATGTATATGATTTCGTTATTGATTTTTAGACAAGTAGTCATTATTTCTCTTTGCTTTCCATACATCTGCTAAAGCATTGTTACAGCCAGTGTTCAATCAGAAAAGCAGAAATCTATTATCGTGCTTTAAACAGATGAATTTAAAAGTGGAAATTAGGTACAAATGTGATCAAAGTGCAGGCCGGAAATAATCAAGCAAGTATCTGAAGTAATTACAGGAAGCGGCGACTACTTTAGGAAAATTATATTGCTGCGTTCGCTAGACGTCCACACTGCGGAAGCTGCTGGAGCACGCAGCATCGGCAGCCTGTGTGTAAGCAAGCTGCACGCGTGAGCTGCAAAACAGGATCCTGGCAAGGAAGTCTGGAAAACGTAGTTTCTAATTTCTAATGCCATCAGTCTAGAGCAGACTGAAAAAGTGCATGTGTGGCCCCGAGACAAAAGAGTCACTACCTGGCTCAGGTATATTTTCCAGATGATATTTGTGTGATGATTTTCCCGAAAACTTGAATGCTCAAGGTTATTTTTATTTTTCCAATGCCTATTCATAGCATTTTGCTAGATACAAAAACTTGTTCTCAACGGCTTTTCCTTCGACATTCTGTAGCAACTAGCCCATTTTCTTAACCTCTGAACGTTATTAACCAATTTGATGCCAGTATACTTCTTGTCGCTCTGTAGATACAGCGTCTCCATGGAAACACTAACATATTTTGTACTCTGATGCAATGTAATTTTCCTGTAATGTGTTTAGATTTATTTTTCTCTTCTCTTGTATCCTTTTGGTTACCTTATGCTTCTTTTTAATCTGCTTCATCACATTTTTACTTCCTTTTAGATAATCCCAAGACATTACCTTCAAATTATTTTGCTTTTTTTTTTTTGAATTGTAATGAGTACTTAACTTGAGATCTACTCTCAACAAATTTGTAAATGCACAGTGCAGCACTGCTAACTAAAGCCACAGTGGCGTACAAAAATCTCTAGAGCTTTTTCATATTGCATAAATGAAACTTTATACCCGATGAACATCAATCGACTCCCCATTTCCCCTTCCTCTCAGCCCATAGCAAACAATCTTCCACTCCCTGTTTCTGAGTTTCACTATTAAGCTACCTCATAGAGGTGGAACCGTGCAGTATCTGTCCTGAAATGTTTCTTTATTCACTCCTCTCGATCTGGAGTTATATTAGTTAGTGGCATTTTTGCATCTGCAGCCCTAACTTGCTAACTTTTGTCTTCTTTCCCATCTTTCTTTACTTTTCTGAAAATGTCTGGTTGAATTCTTTCTAGGTCAGTGATTTATTCTTTAGTAGAATCCATTTACTACTGAATACATATTGGTGATTTTTGTCATTGTGGTGGTAGTTATTTATCTACTATGAGTATTACACCCTATACTTTCAGCTGTTTCTTCTTTACAACTGTTTGTTCCATCCTTATATTGCCAGTGTGCTGTCTTTTCCCCTTAACGTTATTTATTATGTTCATTGAAATTATTTGTCTATCTAGGCCACTTTATTTTGTTTCTCCCTGTATTTTTTATCATGTTTGTATTGTATGCTTTATTTTATAATGGCTGTGCTCTTCGTATATTTTACTATTTCTTCTCATTTTTTACATTGAGAACATAAGCTTCTTTGAGTCAGTATCATTTTCCTAAGATATGACATCTCAGTCCCTAGTCTGTATGGCCTCTGCTGAGTTTAAGGATAGAGAGAAATTAGAGAACAGATGCAGCTTGGGGCCAAGAGCAACCAATGTTGAAACCAGGGCTCACTTGGACTCTGCTTTCATAATCTCAAATTTGTCAATCCAGCCTTTTGGAAATTATCTCTCTAGCACCAATTTAATTATCTTTTTCAAGTCTTCTTAGGAAGGTTGGGCAGGGGCCTTTACAAATGACTCCATGACTCTTAACAGTTAGTTGGAGTCATGACTCCCACACTCACCAGGCAGTGATGCTGTGAGGGCACTCTCTCTCCGAACTTCGGCACAGACTGCAATGCTACCCTTTCATCTTCTGTATTGGATAATCCCCGTTACTGTAAGAATGTATGTTTACTACTTGACTGGTCTATGTTACATTTTTTTAACTTATCTGTATAACTTTGAAGTTTAGGAGGCCAAAGTTTAAAAAGCAACAAGGAAGCAAGCTAGCAAAAAAACAAAACAAAACAAAACAAAAAGACCAAACCAAACACTTCAATAAAAGCCTCGTTAATGCCCATTGAATTGTTGAATGAATTGTTGAAATTTTAATATTTATTTTTATTGATCTAAGCCCCCAAGATTCCTAAACACTGGGCTCATTCAAATTATTATTATTATTTTTAATTTAAATTCAATTTGGATGAGGTAGTAGAGTTCTGCCATAGAAGTCTATTTAGAAAATCAAAAATATTCTTCGTTAAGATGAGATCAGGCTGCATTTAGCTGGCTAGAAGTTTATTATTATTAATTTGGAACTGTCAAAATTATTTTATCTGGTTTTCTTTACTCTTTTTCTCTCAAAGACTTTTTATTAAAAACAAACAAACTGGCATTGCATTTAGGAAATACATGCAAACATTTTAGCTTGTTAATGCTATGTGTAAGTAGATAAGAGAATAAGAACTGTGATACATATTCTTGAACAATAATATAAAAAAAAATGAAAAGCAAAAGAAAGGATAGACAAGGAAAACTGACTCTTTTTTTTTCCTATGAGGAGATCACACATAAAAACTTCCCTTTCTTTCCAACTGGCGGGGTTCCTGGGTGTGATGGATGTCTCCCATTCTAAGCGATATTATAGCAAGTTAGGCCAGCACCGCTCTGCTCAGCAATGAAGACAATGCAAGGTATTTTCAACTGGCACTTCAGAAAGCTGAGATTTTTCTTTTCATATGTCATTTATAAATTGATAATGTAACTCCATCAAGCAATAGCTTTTAAAACTAAATGAGGATGAAAAATCGTGTACATGTTCACTTGTGTACCTGTGTGTGTGTTTAACGTTTGGCGTTTCTAAGAAGTTGACAAGAGCAACAATTCAAGTGCCAGAATATGTTCTATTTTGATGTATTCCCCCTATTTCTTTGCAAAAACAACTTTATCTGAAATTTATGTATCAATAAAAATATGCAGGACAAATGATAAAAAGATATTTCCATGTCTGAAATTATAATACAATATTTCACTATAAATACATGATATTTCAAGTACTGGGTATTGTCGAAGGTTGCCAATTTAGCAGATAAAAATACAAGATTCACAGTTAAATTTGAATTTTAGATAAATAATGACTAAATTTTAGTATAAGTATGTCCCAAATATTGCATAAGAATATTTATGCTATGAAAATGTACCTTTTTTTAACTGGAATTCAAATTTAACAGAGAATCCAATATTATATTTGGCAACCTTAACATAATCTACCCCATATTTCATTCTCATAAAAAAATCACTTGGAAGAGAATATGAATTATTTCAATGTTTATGTATGATTGCAGAACAAACACGTAGGTGGATTAAATAGATCCTTGACAATGGGAAAGCTGTTTTTTTGGGGGGGTTTTTTTTGCTTGTGTGTTTTTATTTCAGTGAAGTGAAACACCGAACAATGTTTTGTAAAGGTCAAATGGCAACTGTACCATCTGCTCTGGGTCCCTAGAATAAATAGCCTGTTGGGTCCCTGATACACATGAGTACATGTTGCTCTCACAAAGACCAAAATCTCATATTGTATTCTTCTTGATCCCTTCTGTGGATACTGGCTTGAAAGCTCAGTAATGGTGTTCGTGGGTGAATTCTAGACCTTCATTATGCTGATTACTGCCAGGAATAAAGATACCAGTAGGTTAAAATGACGTGAAGTGAAATGCTGGAATCCACGTGTTGAGCACTCATAGGTAATACACCTGGATTACTTTTACCAGACCTGTTTACCCATGCCCCAGGTTGGCTGTTGAAATCTCCCAGCTGCCCCATTTCCTGGAGAATTTACCTGGGAAGACAAAAATGCCTAGAAGGTTCTAGGTCTCCTATTGCCCCCAGCTATCCACCATCAATGAATGATTGATAATAGGTTGCAAAATATCACAAGGCGAGACAACTCTGTAATGCAATCAATACTCCTGAGCTCCCTGTGAAATTAGGCTGAGTCTAAATTTTAGGTAAAACCATAAATTTGCTTGACTTTTTCTCCTGCTGTGTTCTCACAGATTTAACCAGAGCTCTGTCTCCATACATAACCTGTAGATAAATATCTATCTCAAATTCTGCTTCTGAGAATCTGAAACCAAGACACTATCCTAATTGTCATAAAGAAAAGTATTTATTTAGGAAAAAATAATCAAATGGGAGATCAAAGGACTATCTGTCGAATGTAAAAGCATATGAAAAAAATTATACATGATCAATAATACCTCTATTTCCTGGTTCCTCATGGCACAACACATCAGATTTTTGATCCAGAAGAATAATCTGAGAAATACTACCACTGTGATTTACCTAGAAGTCTGAGAGTGGCTAAGAGTTAAGAAGAGGAGGCTATAAAAAGGCTCCAAGACAAATCTAGACTTATCGCCTTAAGCCATTTTCTTCTTCGTAGTAATTTACTTAACAGAACAGCTCTAAACTTTCAGCTCTAGTTGGCAGATGTTGGTTTCTCTGTTGACAGAATCATTTAAAGTGAGCTACCAAATCAATAGCATGTTCTGTTTCCAATCCAAGGATAGGATGAACCATGATCATAGAGTTAAATATATTTTTTAGGAGTTACATGTAGTATATAGTTTACTGAAAAAATATGCAGATATTTACAAGTACCGATTTCCCAAAAGGTAGAATAAGGTTAATGTGTATTGCGAACATGAACACCCTTTCTCTGATGGACACGACAAACAGGAACTCAAAATTTAAAAAATTCAGTGAGGAATATCCTTGCTCAAATTTTAATAAACAGGGAGGCACTGTTTCCCATGATGAGATGAATTTATAGAAAGAGCATCGGGAGAAATATAATAATTTCCTTCTATGGAGACGAGGGAAGGAAAAGCTGGGTACCGTCACATTAGAATTTAAAAAAATGAGAGTCAAAATTATCAGATTAAATATAAATGTTCTTTCATGTATAAGAGTCTGATTAGTAAGTCTGTGAAAGAGATTTGATAAAGGCTCAAATATATGATTACTTTTATTTGATAAAAATTAGTCATCTCGCTGTAATCGTTTTATGAAAATTTATGAAAGTATATTGTACTGACATTTTATGTTAACGTACCTGTTTTTTATTTTCAAAACTTATCTGTATCTACATAAATAGATGCTATATTTTAGTGCTCACTTAATAATTTAGCCTGGTACTGTATGATGAAAAGATTGAAACTATTGCAAGCCACTAAAACATATTTGAATTATCTCTTACTTTGCAGAAAAATAATGTTTCTTTTTTAAAATATGAAAGATACCAAAATAATTTAAAATCTAGTTTATGGATATATAGTTTTGACTGTAATAACAAAATCCTATGGTGAAATAACATGTTAAAAAGGGAAGGATTTTTGTTTGTTTAGGTTTTGTTTTGTTTTTACGACTAGTTAAATTCAAAGCATTCAGAACATAACCTTTTTCTAGATTTTTGTGTTCCTACACAGATATACAAGTTTTCAAATATAAAGTTGCTGACTTCTTAATTGAGTAAATATGACATATGAATGGCACTATAACTCACTTCCAATGACTTTTTTTAAATTGACATTTTCTAACAAGAAAGTTTGAAACTAAATTAAATCATAAAAATAAAATGACATTTTTTCCCATCCATTTTTGTTCAAGGCACCAAATCTACCTAAGAGAATACTGCAATATATAAGGAAAATAAAAGCTAGACAAAAGTCACAGAACCTCGAAACAAACAGCTATAAAAGATAAAAATCACAGCAGTACTAAGAGAACGCTTGCATTCTCAGTAATACATAATTGAATTCTGAATTGTGTCTCTAAGCTCACTGTGATAGGCTGCACAGGTTGCATGTATTTGTCTGTTTTTTCTTAAATTTTATTCTTAGGCAGAAAAACTTTTAACGCTGGAAACTGGCAGATCAGCAGGGCAATTAACTTGTGCCAATATAGCTGAAGACAACACAGTGCCAATATCCACTTCTGACAGTTCCTGCCAGCAAATCCACTCTGCCTCAACCTTCACAAACTCCGCCCAGTGAGACACATAGAGCCTCTGCAGGACCAAAGAATCAGTCTTTTCAGACTAACAACATAGGTTGGAAACCAATGTAATTGTTTCATTCTGCCCAGACAACTGTTAAACATTGATACCCTTCTCCCTAGACAAATACATAACTGACCTCACCCAGTGTGCAGATAAATGGTAGATTTAGGGTTGGGATTCTGTGTGACCTCTTGCGTGTGCATGTCCCGTATGTCATGTGTGACAGAGGCCAACTCTTCCTAAGATATTCTTCAGTCCAAGAAGCCTGTGGTCATTTAACAGCTAAAACTCTGAACCGTAATCCCATCAACTGCTGATCAAGATCCACTGCTCTTCAGAGAAGCCCAAAATGTCTGGCTTACTCCAACAGACAGTATTCCCCTGCTTGTTTCCTTAGAACAACATTCGCTTTGAACCTTCAATTGTATTAGGCAACCGAAATATATTTGATAATAATTGTCAAACACTTCTTCAAAAATATGAGAAATCTTAATTTGTTTTGAAGTTGTTCTTTTGGGGGAAAATGCACATATTCAATCACATTTGTGTCAATGACTTCCATAATACAAAAATAAATTGTGTAACTATACAATACTCCAGCTCAAAGGAGCACAACTTCTGAATTTCCTTGGTTCAGAAGATGACTTCATTCTCCAAATAAGCTTTATGGCCCCACCTGGGAGCTTTCCCTGGGAAGGGAGGTATGTATCTAAGTCACGACAGAGTCTGATAGAATTTCTTTAGGAAAGGATGGGAAGATTCGGAGTTACCTTAAATCCCCTTAAGACTATGCTGATGGGAACCAGCGAAGCAAGTTTAAGGTAATGTCACTTTCTGCTGCTTTATCGGTACTATCTAAGATAAATTTCACTTTCTAAGCCGCAATATATCAGTATTTTTAGTGATAGTGCAACAAATCATCACAGATAGAAGGTTGTTCAGAGTGCTTTGCCAAAACAAATTGTTTTTTCTGGTATAATAAGACACAAATAAGCTGTAAGTCTCTCAATATGATTTAAATAATTTTGTAAGAAGAAACAAAGTTAAGGGGACCAAGCCCACCTGATTTTTAACACATTCTGCAGTTGAAATTCTAATTCTGCATTATCTTTTATACTATGGATTCAGAAAATCTTGCTTCCTTTTGCTACTACTGAGTTCTCCCTGAATATGCCTCATGTTAATTACTTGCTTTAAATAAAAGATAGGAGTGGATATCTTAGAAATAAAACCCAACAGAAGAAACAACCCTTTTATCTTTTCTACACTTATTTTCTTTTATCATGTATCCTTATAATTCTGTTCTTTATGCTTTTAAACTGGCTATGACGATGGTGCAGAATCTTAAAAAGGCATATCTTGATTCAATGTCAGGTAATAATAACCTTCTCTGGTAATGATCAACATAGAAGCTAAAAATTAACCATTTTCAAATTTTCCTTTTTGACTTTGCTGGCGGTAATCTAATAAGATGTCAATGTAAAAAGTCTCTTTTAATATTCATGCACAAATTATATGAATATGCAAAACTCCTCGTGCTTCTAATACAAAACAACAAATAACATAGAAAGAGTCTTACCTTGGGTTTCACCCTTATCTATTCTGATGTGTGTAAGTATTTTGAAGTAACGTATTCTCTTGTGTATGATATATCTAGCCCAATTTTAAAATTTTTGACAATGGCTAAGCATAGTTGAATAAGTAATATATAGTTCATTAACCTTCACAGTAAATGTTCTTGTTTTGTGAGTTCAGTCATAATGGGCTTTTTCAAACACTGAATAGCTCTGCTTAACAATTATTTTCCTTCAGAGCGTTTTAAATATATCTTATGGTTCCTCTTTTGTTTAAACAAAAGATTGGTTACCAGAAAATAGTTTAACCCCTCCCACAACTCTATTCGTGTTCGGACTGTTTTTAAATAATGTAACCAGTCTTAAAATGTTTCTCAAAATGGGTCAATATTACTACTTATATTAATGATTATTTATTCCAATAAAAGATTGTCTCTCCACACTCCACTTTCAAACCCAATCTTATCACTTTTTGGAATGATTTTACTAAAATTTCAGTGGCAGATACAGAGGATAGGGTTATAATACACTTAATAATGCAAAATTTAATTTAAAAATATAGATTAGATCATTCTCTTCTCCGCACATATCCTAAAATATTCTTGGCAACCAGCTGCTCCATCTCCCTCTTATGCCTTTTATCATCGGTCCCTTCAGACTAATTAACATTAGCCTTTTTGTCTTTTGGAACTTTCTCTCCCACAGATTTTCAGTAAAATTTTCATCACTTGCTGTATTAGTTGGTATTCTACTGGTACCAGTGACCAAAATTCAATTCCATGTAAGTAAAACAAATGGGAATTTAATTGGCTCGGATAATTTGGAAATCCAGGAAATAGACCTTTGCTCAGTGACATATCTGTCCATTCCATTCAAAGAACGTCATTTCTTACCTGAGGTTCTGATTTTGGTCTTCACTGGTCTAGTTGTTTCTTCCAATGAATAACAGGATTACCCGTAGCATCAGGAAATATAATCTGTAGCAAGGCCAACAAGAGGTCAGAACGATCTCTATCTATAAATTTTAACCTTTAGCACTATGATAATAAATTAATTAGCTATAAAGACAACAACTTCATATGAAATATTGAATAGATTTTACTAAAGAACAGTACATTTTAGTTTATTTTCTTAGGCTTTGAAGAAAAATCAGCTTATTACAGTTAGAAAAGAGGTGGTGTCCTTGGTCATAAGGAAATTATCCTCTTATGTCCTCTTTTTTCTTAGCATTTTCAAAAGTCATTAATTTGAAAAAATGAGTACATAATTTTATGACTCAATATAATTAGTATGGTCATTAAAATATTCCCTCGTATGCATGTGAATGTGAATAAATGGCCTGTTTTTTTATTCCTAGCAGAAAATAGTGAGGTGTGACACAATTATATTCTCTCTGCTTCTTATAATGACCACTATTTTCCTAAACTTCCATGGGTCTTGTGTAGAATTATTAATATCTTTTTATTTTTCACACGTAATTATATGACATTAAGCAACATGCTACTTAAGAACTACTGGGTCGAAGAAGAAATGAAAGGAGAGATCAAAAGATACATAGAGACAAATGAGAATGATGATACAACATATCAAAACTTTTGAGATACAGCAAAAGCGATGACAAGAGGGAAGTTTATATCATTACGGGCCTAATTCAAGAAACAGGAAACTCCCAAGTAAATAATCTAACATTACATCTTAAAGAACTAGAAAAAGAAAAACAAATGAAGCTCAAAGTCAGCAGAAGGAGGGAAAGAATAACAATCAGAGCAGAATTAAATAAAATAAATAAAAAGTAGAAAAAATTAATGCAACAAAAAGCTGGTTCTTTGAAAAGATTAATAAAATTGACAAACCCCTGGTTAGACTCACTAAGGAAAAAAGAGAAAAGATTCAAATAAACAAAATCAGAAATGAAAGAGGATAAGTTATGATGGATACCACGGAAATACAAAGGATCATACTAGAATCATTTAATGCTCTACTGTGGCTGTTGTGAATACCGCAAAGCTTGCATCTGAGTCCTTGGAAAACTTGTTAGTCGCTGAGTACACTTGTCCTCTGGCGCAGAAAGGCGCGAAAGGTTTACCTAAAACTATCATGATTCAGAATTGTCTAAGCCATGTCTCCTTGCAACCTTGGATCTTTTCAGTGGAAAATTATGTTATGAACCAACATCTGGGAGCTACAAATATTTATCGCTACTGGGATATTTTTGCTTTCAACCTTACACATAAAAATTCTTAGAAAAATATATACCCATTTGTAAATTCATAGATTGATAGATACATAGATACATAGGTTGACTGATATACAAAATAATGTAAAATTAAGTGGGGTATGCTTAAATTATTTGACTTGTTATTTGCAATTTTTGGTGTCAGAGAAAATACTGTACTCAAAAAATTCTTCAGGAAACATAGACCTCATTGAGTCTATTAAAATCATTAAACAAATAAACCAGCAAATAATTACAAGAAAATAGTTTTCAATTAAAAAAATCACACATCATGAGACACATACACAACAAACAAGAAAGAGTGAATACACAGAGAAAAATAAATCAGACAACGAAAATGTGTTCAAGGTAGCCCAAATGCGGTATTAAAAACAAAACAGAACAAAAAACAAAAACAAAAACTTTGACGTGCTATTATAAATATAGTCAAAGATGTAAAGGCTGATAACTTTCAAATTTGATAAAAAATTTAATCTACACACCCAAGAAGCACATCTGACTCCAAGTAGAATGTGCATAACGACATCAGAACTGGACACATCACAGTACATCTGTTGAAAGACAAAGATAAGGGAAAACTTGAAAGCAGTAAAATAAACAAATGAGGAACTAAAATTTGTGATTATTAATAACATTAATAAATTTACTTAATTTGTCACTCAACATTATTCATGAAGAATTTTATGTATAATTAATATACTAACAGACTATAGGTGAAGTTTATAATTTCTATGTAGTTTTTTTTCTTTGTAACATACCTAATTATAGATGAATAGTGAAAGTGCATTATTCTAAAGTTGCTTGAAAAGATTTTTATGTTTTTCTGTGTGGTTAGGATTCCAATTTGAATATATAATCCAGATGTCAGCTTTTATTGCCAGTCACTAAACAGAATCCCTTTTTATGTCACTCTCTAGAGCATTTAACCTAGAAAAATTTCTAATTATTCAAAATGTGTTTTCTTAAAGGCTGCTACTCTACAAAATTAAAGAAGCTAATCAAGGACACTATCATATTCATTTATTGACTAAAGTTGTATTATGCTTATTAAATGATTTCTGATGTAATAGAAAAATAAATTCAGACCTATTAACGTTTAATGCTGTTGTTCCTTCAGTAAGAGAGTTTTTTAGTCAGTACAGTACTAGATCAGCCATTTTTTTGTTCTGGCCAATGAACCAAATACACTGTGTGCTTTTTCCAGCCTGGTTGCCTTGTGTTAATGCATTTTCTTTGTTGTGGTTTCACTGCCATTAACATATTTTCCCCCTTTATAATACTTTTAATTTACAAATATTTTTAAAACACATCATTTTAAAGGTTAAAGTAGACATTAGGTGTAAAATTACAAATATCCTGTCACTCTAGGCAGATGGTACAAAGGAGAGTTTGGGATGTGAATCAAGAACATAAGTTTATATTTTCTACTACTGGAAAAATTTGAAAGAGTATGGGAAAGCTGAAAATATGGCTCAGTAAACTTCTAAGTGATTTTAGATCAAGTTTTTTCAAAATTTATGCAATAGGGTTCTCTTCTAAAATACGAACATATTCTAAATATTTTGGAAAATGAATGAGAAAGATTACATAGAAAATGTGCTGAAAATAAGGCAAATGTTACCATCATTTACATAATGGTGCAGAATTTATTTTTGCTTTATAAACTTCTATTTATGTTTGTCTTTTTGTAAACTTTGCAATGGGTATATATTGTTTTATAACAAGGAGGGGTTATTAACTGATTATGACAAAATTACTTCACAAGCAATGTTAACATGAAAGGGTAATGAATGACTAAAATGACAATGACATTGACTACCCTATTTCTAAAAGATTATTGCAATATTAATTTAGAAAAAACATTACAATGTTGAATGACCCAGTATAAATAAAAAGGCAATAATTACAAAAGAGCAAGTATTTTTTTCTACCTAATATTTTTAGCTTTGTTCTATGTTTCCATACTGAGGCTGAATCAATTTTTCTTATAACTATTGTACGTTTTTAAAAAAAAAAAAAAAAAAATCCGACTCATCTCTCCTTTTCTTTTATCACAGGCTGAATATATTTCCATCACATTTATTATTAGAATCATAGAACATAAAAGTGTATCACCTTTTTTAAAATAATCATATGAATGAAAAATTTTAAGTGTTAACTGTAAAACCAACTTTGATTTTTGGTCTTTGATATCTGAAAGTGTGATTCAGAAACTTACCTAGAAGAAGAGATGTGAAAGATAAGTAAATAACAGCTTTTACATTGAGCTTGGGAACAGCTCTGTTTTAGGATATATGAGGACTACAATGTATATGTATTTAGTAGACTCCTGTATTGTGATAGGCAAACAAAGTAGCATCCTCAATTCTGGTCACATATACTTTAGACACATGAGAAACATATTTGCCACTTTTTTTATGAATAAAACGTTAAACATAGAAAGATATGTAGGATGCCCAGGAGTGATTAATCTACATGGATTTTTTAAAAATACGTTGTTTGATATTTCTGCACACACAAAAAGTTCTCACAATAGGCTTTTCATATTTCTTGTTTATCACACAAAGTGAGATTTAGCTTTATTTTTTATACTCCTCCAAATAATTTCTTTTGAACTTACTATATGACTTAAATATGAATAAATACTCTAAATACTACTGATATTCTATGATACAAAAGAAGTGGCTTTATTAGACTTCATGTGTTTGCGACATTCTAGTCATGTAACACTGTCCCTTAACTACAGCAAATCTTACAAAGACCAGAACTTTCTTTTATTTAGTATTATGAGAAGACAACCAATATCTTCGTAATGTTTAGAAGAGAATACAAACCAAAAATACAGCTCAATCTTAGGCTACTGTTCTTAAACTTGTAGTTTTTTCTCTGTAGTTACTTTAAGTAATTTCTCTGAAGTTACATTAATAGTCTACCTATAAATATTTTGTTAACTCAGTTGATTCGATTCTATCTATCTATCTATCTATCTATCTATCTATCTATCTACCTACCTACCTACCTACCTACCTATCATCTATATATCTATCATCATCTATCATCTATCATCTAATATCTGCCTCTTCCCAATCCTTACCCATCACATCTTAATTTAATTATATTTGGGTTATCATACAATCACTGTTAACTCTCCCAAAGTACTTCCAAATTAATTTTTTTCTTAACAGCTTTAAATAATTTGCATAAAATACAATTAACCCATTTAAAGTGTTCGAGTCAATATTTTCTAAATGTATTTACAAAAGTCTGAAATAATGAGTACTATGTAATTTTAGAAAACTTTCATCACCCAGAAGAAACCCTGACTCTTGGCAGTTATTCCTCATCCTATCCCAATACCAGCTCTAAGCATCCACACATCTACTTTCCAAGCTATAGATATGACAAAATCTATATTTTTCATTTAAATAAGATCATAAAATGTATTATATTTTTAACTGGCTTCTTTCACTTAGCATCATGCTTTCAAAGTTTATCTCTTCTTTACTATGGACCAGTTCTTTATTACATTTTGTTACTGAATAAAACGCCATTGTATGAATATGCCACATTTATTAAACCATTCATCAGTTGACAGCCATGTGTGTTGCTTCCACTTTTGGCTATTCATTTATATAGCTTCTTTGTGTACATATTTATTCAGAGTTTTTGTAATTTTAAGTGATATTTTTACTATTTATGACATTTACTATTTATGGTATTATTTAGACGCATATTTTATAATTGAGTTGTAATAGTTCTTTAATATTCTAGATATAAATATATTATCAGGTAAATATTTTCTTCCATTCTGTGGCTTGTCTTTTTTTATTTTCTGGATGAGATCCTTTGAAGCATACATTTTAATTATGGATGAAATAAAAGTCATCTCTATTTTTTTTGTTATCTTGTACTTTTATTGTCAAATTTAATAAAGCTTTGCCTATTCCTAAAATGTACTCATGTTTTCTTCTAAGATTTTTATAGTTTTAGCATTTACACTTAGGTTGTTGATCCATTTGAATTAATTTTTGTGTTATATGGAAGAGATACTTCATCATTTTGTATGTGAATATCTAGTCGTTTCAGCAATGTTTACTAAAAAACACTGGATATTTTTTCCCACAGAATTTCTTGGTATCTTTTCAATTATCAATTGATCATACATGTCTTGGTTACTTCCTGGACTCTGAATTCTGTCCCATTGATCTGTACGTCTATCCTTATGCCAATACTACATGGTCTTAATTAGTGTAGCTCTGTGGTATTTTTTAAATCAGGAAGTTTGAATGCTCTGACTTTATTCTTTTTTCAATATTGTTTTGGATACATTAAGTCTATACATAAAAGCTTCATATCTAAGTTTCCAAGGCAACCACATAGCACAGACAAAACTGGCCGCAAGCCAGGATCAATGCCGAAGCACCCTCAGTGGATGTGTGGCTGCTGCTTCATTTAGGCTCTCTACTTCATTTTGGATGTAAGCCTTAGGATCGGGCCTGTAGGAGTCTTCTGAACCTCAGGTTATGTATATTAAAAACAGGTAAAACGATTTAGTCTGTGTAAGATACCCTTCTCAAGCCCTTTGCTCCACGCTGCGTGTGTTCCATTTCACTGCTGCCCTCATAACTATCTGATTATTTTACTCATTTTCTGAATCATCAGCTCTAAAAGCAACTCTGTTGTTTTTCTGATTTGCCATCTTCTGTGTGTAATCATGATGGAATATATGACCTTTGTGTGTCCTCTCTCATATGCCACGGTTCCGTGCTCATCATGTTAATCACATGCTATGCTGGTTTTAGGCCCTATCTTAGCCTCACTGTCATCATTTCCAAGCGTGATTTGTACAAATCATTGTACATTTTCTTATTCATAAAATATTCATCATTTGAATAGTAAGATGGTTTTCTCTCTAGTGTATTGATAAGCCATAGCTTGTTAAATTCCGAAGAGATTACATCGTATTTTAAGCAATAAATGAGTATAATAGTTTCCTTGAAATAGATCCTTTCTTTTTTTTTAGAACAGCATGCCATGTATAAAGTTTTGCGTGTATTTAAAAATTCTTATGACTATGAAAATTAAGTCTCACACAGTGTAAGTGAAAGTATTATTTTATTGTGGGTAGTATTAAAAACTAATGTCTGATTAATAAAGGCTATTCTTCGTCACCAAACATCCTGTTCAAACTCTCCTTTTCTATTCTTATTTATAAGGAATTTTGTTTTGCATTTACTCATAAAATGTTTGTAGATTTTAAATACTCTAATAAAAATTTGATATGATGTTCTGATACTTTGTGTTAACTATGAATGTCACATTTTTGCCTAAAAAAATCTATATAATCTATAGATCTATATAATCTACCTCCCTTTATCATTTATTCTAATAAGTTGAAATTTAAACGGAAAGGAACATAGTTATTGAAAATAATTACACTATACAAAAATGCAGATACACAGAGTGAGAAAGAATTTAAAATGTAGACTTGGTCATTTTTTAGAGAGACTAATAGCAGGTTGTTCCTAACTCTGATTTTATATAATTAATTTATAAAATTCTAAATAAAATCTTAACTGGGATCTTGCGTTTACATTTAGTTACTTTAATAATAATTGTCATGACTCATTCATTATCAAACGGAAATGGCAAACCTTCTTCCCGATTGTCTTGCTCTTCTACCAACCACAGGGCCCTGTGCAATCTTACCCTACTGAGGTTCAGTGTATTAAAAAATGAATATTTAAAATCAAAGTATAGCTTGTCACACAGAATGAGCACCTGATGTCATTTATGAGGGACAGGTGGATGTTTATTCGGGCATGTTTGATGTACCAGCAGGAACTATTTCAGTTAAATATCAATGTCATTGGCATCAGGGAAACTTGAAACAAGAGCAAAACACACACACAGAGCAGGAATTCTGGGCATCAAATCAGAACTTGGTTTGCAGGAGAATGGGTTCGATTTGTCTGGATGATCTAAAATGAGAGGAAGTAGCCTCAGAAATAGATCCCGATAGCCTGATCTTGGTCGTTACACTGAAATGTGCAACTCTGCAAATACCATTATTCTTTGGTGTTTTCTCTAGATGAATAAGGGATAACATCTTTTGACAGGTTTAGAGAATAAAATAGACTAGAAAAAATATATTTCTTTCCATTTAGTATGTACTATCATGAACTAAAAAGTTAGAGCAATAATGGAGGAAATTATACAAGATAAATATTTCAAAAAATCATAAATGTAAATATTCCTTCTTAGAGAGTGAGTGAGAGAGAATATGAGTGACCTATTTAAATATATTTTATTTGAAAAATACTCCAGGATATTTTGATCTGTAAATATGTATATGTGTTTTCACAACAATTACAGCAACCTAACATAGGCAAAATTAAGGCATCTTTTAGTACCAAAATATCCCTCAACAACATAGTACATCAACAACCATTCACATTGAATGATGTAGATAATTAATCTAATTTTCCCTCTGCTTCATTCTATGTTCTATTAGCTTTCTTATTCAAACTTTCAAGTCACAAATCTAATTTAAAACCTCTTAACTAGTCTAACACATAATGTGTTCTATCTGCGTTCAGTGTTAGCAGTGAGCAGCAAAGATGGAATACTAATTTGCTTCAGAGTGTGCAAAACACTCAATAATCAAATAATAAAATCCTGGACCCAGCACTTCTTAATGACATGACCAAATGAGTCCAATGCCTTGAAATGTGAGCATACGTTAAAAAAAAAAATAGAACAAAGATGAATAAAATGATGTAAATGAAAGAGGAAAAATCATGCTAACTGGAATAATATATTCAACATCCTGGTTCTCGACACAGAATGGTCTCTATTCAAGATACTAAGACTTTAAAATTAGCAAGGAAGTTGTTTTCTTTTTTCTTTTTTATATTAAATTTATTGGAATGATGTTGGTTAATAAAATTATGTTGGTTTCAAGTGTACAATTCAAAAATATATCATATGTATATTGTGTTGTGTGTTCACCATCAAAGTCAAATCTCCTTCCATCACCCTATATTTGACCTTCTTGATTCTTATCTACCTCTCTCCCTTTCCGTCTGGTAACCATGAAACTTGTTACTAAGACAAATTTTGATTATGAACTTTACTTACTGGTGTTGCCATTTTAGTATTGCCTAAAATATTCTCTTTTTCTTTCACCTTGTCTATACACACACACACACACACACACACACACACACACACACACACACACAAAGACACTCACGATTGCCATTATTTAGACTTAATATTTGAAATTAGTTTTCACAGACTCTTTGTAAACATCTGTATTTTTTTTTAAATGGGAGAGGGGCTTTCTTTTTCCTTTCCCTCCCTGCTATGTTCACATCCCCTTTAGTAAAATAAAGTTTATTTTGATATAGTCTCTTGAATTCAAAGTAAATTAAAAAAGCACCCATTTCATAAAATGAAGAAATAAGATATGTCAGAAAAATTAGCCATGTACTGAGTGATTAAACTATTTTGTGTAAGAATGTCATTTCTATTTTGTTTAAATGTAATGCAATTTACCAGACCATAAAGAACTCCTTAAATGAAATGGCTGTTTTCCAGGCAATGCTACTCTGCTGCTGATTACAATATATTCTGACATCTATGACAGTTTTATAATTCTCCTATTCTATGCTCTGAAGTGTCCTTATTTTGCTGAAGGCTTTCTCCTGGGAAAAGACACTAAAGTTTTGTGGACTGAAAGGACAATAAATAGTTTGATGGGGAAAAAAAAATATCATTATGTGATGCAATCTTGTTGCTAATTTGTTTTATGTTAATATAGGAAAGTATTTCAAAAGACCTTTACATCAGGATTCAGAGGAGATAAGTTACACATATGTTAGGTGAAATATAGGGAAGGAAATTATGAAAAAAGAAATAAGGACTCCTATGTTTGATAGACTCTTCTTTCTAATGGAAAACATGTTATAACAAGGTATATTATGCAAACTGTTCAGTATATTACATTTTAGACATTACAATGAATTTGAATATAATAATTTTAATAAAGAGCATCTTAAGCTAAACAACATAATGTGTGCTTTGGACAGTAGTAGTTCATTACAAATAGTGACCAAGTATTTTCACTATTTGTAAAATTCCCTTAGAGCATGTTTAGCAAAAAAATAATCTGAATAAAAGTTTTAGGAATTTATAACTTGCCTGTGATAAATACTATATTTCCATTAAAAAAAAACAACAACAAGAAATACAAAATATAACTTCCAATTAGAATGTGTTATATTACATAACTATAAGGAAACACAAACGAGAGAGTAAAATGTGGCCTACAGTATCCAAAGGGATAGAACCATGACAAGAGAGTTGCCATCAGTGAGAAAATAACAGCAAATGAGTGAGTGTGTGCATACTCATATTGAAATAAGTTATGAAGCATATTGGCAGATGAAAATACACTAATATTCTTGTGACCTTCACATATAGACCAATGGAAAGGATTCCAGTTGGATTAGTATTCAATTTGAAGAGACCTGTCTCAAACAAATTTTTAAAGTCACCATTATTTAATAAATATTTAATTTTAGATTGAAATAATACAATAACTTTTAAGAATATGAAACATTAGGTTGGCAACTTTTTCATTATAGAAGTATGATTTAACATTAGAAATAATGTTTAGAAATGAAGAGCAGTTGTTTAAATCAGAAATTACTTTTCATAAAAAATAAATAGACTGCATGAAACCCAGAATAAAGAGAAATATAAATGTAAATGTCAATTTGTTTAATGACCTACAACTTTTCAATTATATATTATTACACCTCGATTACATGGAATATGTATACAAATAATTTTTTTGAAAATTAGCAATAAACTTACTTTCTCATGAATATCACATATAAATTGAAAAAGAAAAAATTATTTTACAGTAGAGTCACAAATATTGTAACTGATTGAATCTTCTTATTTCTTTGCATCTTTTTCAAATTAAAGCCTTTTATTTTTTCTGAATGATGAAAAGCTGTCTAACAGCAACCATTTTTGCAGGACTGATCAGTTTCAATATCTAGGGCTGGGAAATCATAGCCCAACTAACTATAAGCCATGAGTTGCAGTAAAAATCCTTGTAGAGTTAAAAAGTTCTTATTTGCTTAATCCATCATCTTATTATTTATGTTATCTGGGTCCACTGTAATATCCTGTTTGTTTGTTTTAGACATTACAATGAATTTGAATATAATAATTTTAATAAAGAACATTATTAAATGTTTGTTTGTTTTGCTTGGTTATATGTCACACTGTTCTACTCTCTTCGCACATGCAGTAAATTTGACTGGATGCTGGACCTTATGAATGTTACAGTTTCAAGTGTCTTGATTTTCTTTTAATGGATGTGAAGTTTTATTTCTCCAGTGGTTAAGTTACTTGGAAGAGAGCTTTATTCTTTTTAAACATTTATGTTTGTTTGTTAGTGAGGGTCTCGAGTAGCTTTTACTCTAAGTCATGAGCAAGTTGAGGTCTCTGCTGAATGCTGCAAGTATTCAAACAAGGATTCTCCACATCTGAACACTTATGTTTGACTCATCAATTTCACTTTAAGTAATATCCAAGAAAAATAAAACAACAGGATTACAAAATCTTGTGAATGGATGCTAATAACAACTTTGTTCACATTAGTCAAAATCTGGAAACAAAACAAATGTCCATCAATCAATGAGTGGATAGACAAAATATGGCATATCTATATCGTTGAATACTGAGCAATAATTGGTAACTCAGTAATGATAAACCTGAGAACATAAATTTAAAAAAAACTAACATGCCAAATGAAAGAAGCCAGACACAAATTGCACATGCTGTATGATCTCTTTACATGCACTTCTAGAAGGGGTAAATCCTACTAAACATGATGGAAAGCAGATTAATGCATATTGAGGGCTCAGATTTGGGGGAATTGACTGAGAAGGGATAGAAGGGAATATTTTGGAGAATGGAAGTATTTTATATCTTGATTATGATGGTGGTTATATGTGTGTAAACATCTGTCTAAATTAAAAAATTATATATATTTATTTATTTAAAGCAGGTACGTTTTATTAAATTAAAACTAAATCTCTATAAAATAAATTTGGAAAAAAATACACATCTGCACACTTTTGAACTTGATTAACTCACTTGAGAAGTCCAAATAGCATGCTAAAAAAAGCCTGGCTTTGAAGTCTTAACGAGGCCAAATCAATCCTTACATTGGAACAGTGGGCAAGTTAATAACTGTCTGAGTCTTAGTTACCTCATCTATAAAATGGGGAGTGATGGCATACCTGTCAGAATAATCGTGAAAAACAATTCCATAGAGAACACCTCTCACATAAGATATACTCAAAAACATTAGCCACCTTCTGCATCCTATGGTATTTATTCAGAGTCCCTAGGGTATGATTTAAGAGATACTGATTATCTAACGATGTTGTAAATTCACTTGGTCAAAATCATGTCTCTCCATAGGCATACAGCTACTTTTAAAGTATGTTTAAATTAGCATACTCAATATTTATGTTCATCAATGCTGCCCAAAAACTTAGTATAGTCTGTTTCACGTTGATCTCTCCAACAGAATTAACTGTGACCCATAAAGTGATCTGATTTCAGGGATTCTGTACGTTAGCCAATGACTGAGACTTTCTTGGCCAAAGCTAAACCAGCTTCTGGTTATTCATTCATGATTATAAACAAACTTGTAACTTATGTATTAAAACTTATATATCGGAGTGATTTCTAAAGAATTTTATCTTAAAAACATGAAAATAAGTAGGAATGAAAAATATAAATCGAGACAAACATTGAGGCAAAAATATACACACGTGAGAGTACATGCTGGAAGCTCATGTGAAGAAATCATTAAAATCTGCAGTTGTTATAGTCTTTAACATTTCAACAAGGTTTAAGAAGTCATTTAACTATTCCATATAAATTGCATAAATTTAGATTTTCATTTTCTTAGGCTATCCCATTACCAATAAAAATCATCACTGTGACCCATCTTGCATCATTAACTGACATCTAAAATTCATCTGCTAGCACTATAATAAATAGCCTAGGGAAAGGCTATATGGGAGTGCAGAGCACATTAAGTAGGCTTCTGAACACAGAGAACTAATAATTTTATACTTTCTTAGAGAACAAATTATTTAAAAGAAATAAACAACTTTAAAAGGAGGTAATGAAAACTATATCTGGAAAAGAAATATACTGCTGAATATATTTCAACAATTTTATTATGCAACATTCCTTTCTCCCTACCTATGATTCACTAAAATTATTTCCCAGCACATTCTCTCCATAGATGTAAAATAAAGGAACCAGAAATACAAAATAAAATAAACACTGTTATTCTCTTGTCTCTCTCAAATATGCAGAAGTGTATTGCAAATAAAAATGCATTTTTCATTTTGTATCTTTTTTTTAAGGAGACTTGCAAATAGCCACTGGACTGGGAGCAGAATGAATAGAAATTATCTATGAGAAGTGAAGTAAAACTCTGCTATTTTCTTTTACATGTGTATCAATCAATGAGGAAACACATTTTGGAAACATGGAAGGTGCTATTACTACTGAAGGTAAAAATAAAGTATTTCTACCACTAAACTACTAAAACTATACAATATATACTAAGGGCATTTTCTGAATTGGTCAATATACTGAGCATTTTGCATCTATTAAAATATTTTATCTTTGTCAGCCTCATGGAATTGGTAATAATATTTCATTTTAGAGGTAATTTACATGAGGTCATCATGGAGTAAGTTGTGGAGATATACATAAAATTCAGACAACACACCACCAGAATTTATACTCTTAAGCTTAGGAAGTATCAATTAATCTTAATAACTAAAAAGAAGAAAAGCCAACTAAAATGTACTCTTTAGTTGAATAATGAAACCTGATATTACTTTATAAGAATGGGTGAAAAAAATATATCTGAAGTTTATTTATACAAAATGTTTATAATGCATTACTCATCACATATAGAATATAGAATATAAGTATTGAATCTGAGCAAGAGATTCAATTTTCATTAATCAATTTTCATAATATATAATCATTTGAATATAAAAATCCAGAAATGTTAGCCACTATCACCATTCTTGTGTCTGTATGTGCGTTCCTTATTTAAAACCTTACAATTCATTGGTATATAATATTGATTAGAAAATATGAAAGGGTGTTATAGCATATTGATTAAAAACACTTGATAACAATGTTGAAAAAAGCACTTCAAACTAGTGTCATTTGACTATCTCCAACTATCCTCTTGATATACTCCCATGTGATTTCACTGATGAATAATATATTGGTTTGCAAGTATTTAAATCAATAGCATTGTCCAGGTGCTTGTCATATTCCATGTCAATTTGCCTCACATAGGGTAAAAATATGTTAGGAAAACTGTAAGTTCTTTGAAACTTTGAAAGACGTTTCAAAATGGATTGTTTAATTTTACTTAAAATAATAAAACTATTTAATTTAGTTATAAATGGATTTGATATTTACTATTTTGAGATTGTGCATAAAAGTACACTTATAAATGAGAAACCATTTGCTTAAGATGCTAATTGGTCATGTATAGAAACTTTAAAAGTAAAGTATTAAACAGAAACCAAACATTCATTTATGAAAGTACTATATCAGTGGACTGCTAATATTAATATCCTTGAAAACAAATATACATTTAATAATTTACTCTATTTCTTGTTAATTTTGAGAAAATTTGGAGAATCACACATGTATTCACAAAACTAGTTAACATTTTCTACTTATTTAATACTTTAATAATATTTTTATATTATTTATTACAAGAAAATGGCCTAAATCATTGACTGTGAGATGGCTAAGCAAGTTCAAACTGCATAGTTCAAGTCAACGGGAAGGAAAGATAATGAGCATAATGGAACCCCATAGTCATCTGAGGAGGCTAGTGTCTACAGTGGAAATTCACTCTCTCCAGGGAGGGCCTAAGCCCTCTTTTTAAAATTTTTTTCTAAACCTTCTTTTAAAGACTTCCAAAGGATTTGGTCAGGTCTGTCAAAGTTAATCTTCCTCCCTACTGATTAAGTTAAGCAATCCCAGGATAATCCCCTAATGAAAATTAATTAATTTGTGAATTTAATTATGTCAAGGTCCTTTTCATTTTGTCACATAATGTAACCCAGTCACAGATGAAAAAAATCTAGCATTTTGAGTTGAAGGGATTATAAAGACCATGGATACAAGGGGGCGGAAATCTAGGGCATTATCATAGAATTCTGTCCACTAAAGAATGCAAAGATGGTTCAATGTTAGAAAATACATCCAAGTAACTATAAGCCTAAAGGAGAAAAGAGTCATAAACTTTTTTTCATCATTTAAAAAAATGTGATCTTCGTTTAATAAAAGAAAACTTTAACTTAATAGATAATACCAATTGTTTCTCAAAATATCATTGTAAGTAAAGAAAAATGTATAACTCTGAAACCTCATTTCTGCATACATATTTCAGATAAAATCTTATACAAATCCAAATGAGATATAAACAATGATGTTCACTGCAAAAAAAAAAAAATGTGGTGGCAATAGGGAGTTGAAAGCTATAAATATATCCATGGAAGGGGTAATCGGTAAGAAAATTGTATATAAACACAACATTTAGAAGAAATAACACAAAACAAAAGATCATATTAAAATTATCAGTGTTAAAAGTAAACGAAAATAATACCTGTAGCAAAATATTGTTTATACAATTTAAAAATTTACCTACACTAATCAGTAGTACATATTATATAAAGATTCATGTAGATAAGAATAAATAAGACATTCTAAATGTCACAAAGAGAAACTAAGAAGACAAAATCGCTAAATGTGATATGCTATCATGGATAAGATTCTGGAAATAGAAAAGGATATCAGTTGAAAACTAAGGAAATCTAAACAAAACATGGATGTTATTTAAAAATATTGCATGTGGTGACAGAAAGAAATCTAACTATGGGAGGTAAACACACAGTGTCAGTATATATATATATATATATATATATATATATATATACACCTTATTGTTAAAGTGTACAGCTGAAACATTGAATTTCATTAACCAGTCATCATAAAAACTAAATAAATGTAAAAACTAATGTATAAATAGTGGTTTATTAACTGTGACAAATGTAACATACTGATAAAAGCTGTTAATACTAGGGGCTAGTTGATATGATATAGCGTATATTGGAACTTTGTGCTATCTTTTCAACTTTTCTATGTCTATTTTGAAATAAAAAGTTATTTGAAAGTAAAAATACATACTCTTGTTATATGTTTTAAAAATGAATCCAAGAAGTTTTAAGAGAAGTTATACTTCATAACATGAACAATAGTAACATTATTTTTTGGCTACTCTGTTTAGCTCTTTAATGGTCAATTGTTTTGAATCAATATTTACTTATTTTGATATTTGTATATTTATATCCCTAAGATATAGATATACTTACACGTTTTTAATCTTACTTTATCGATCAGGATAAAAAGACTTTAGAGATAAGTGATTCACATGAGGTAAATAAAAATTCCTGAGTGAAACACTGACTAAGTGAGCCAAGATGTTGATTACCTTTGGGCATTGGGACATCTGGGCTAAATCTGGATCAGCACTGGGAGCCTTGGCAGACTACCTTAATATAACACCATTATTTTTATTTACTGTGTGTTCCATGATATGAAGAAGATTGAGAAGAATTACACTATATCTTTCTGCCTCCATGTTCATATATAATATTAAAAACAAACAAAAAATAAGCATAACTGCTCTTTGAGTCAAATGTTTATAAAAAACATCTATAATGTGACTGATTTATAACTGCTTGCAAAATGTCTGTTGATGTAAAAGAGAAACACTTTTAAAATGGTTTATGATCGATATCCTTGGTGCCGGTGAATTGTCTCTCTATGCTTCAATAATTCCCTGCATCTGAAGCAAATATGAATTCCACTGTATGAGCTAAATGCAGGTTACCAAGTTTCTCTTACAGCTATGGCTTGAGTATGAATTAACACTTGGTATTTCATGTGAGATGCACCTGTGGGAGAATCAGAAGCCAGTACAATGATGTAACATTTTCCAGAATCAAGAGCTGTATTTGCATTGTCTAGGGTTTGGTATCAGGAATGCTGATGGGGCAAGATGTAGCATTTGTCACCAAAGAAGACTGTACTGTTTTCATTAACAAAAGTTTTGCAAGGTATATAAGAAGAGCTTTCACCATTTGTCTCCCTTTATACTGGGCTCTTAGTTGTCAAGACAGGGAAGGGAGGTAACAGACATGATTAGAAATTGGGGAAGATATTACACAAAGAAAGTCTCTTCCTTAGTTTGGTGGGAATAATGTAGTCGGGAATATCAGCTTCTCTCTTTCTGACTGCCTAATTATTTCTACCTCTCTCATGCTGCCTTTGAAACCACTGCAATTAGATCACGTGCAGTTTTTATCATAGAGTTTTTATTCTTCCATTATGAAAAATGTTTTTCTTTTATATGTACCTGAACACAATTTATAATGATGAAGACATGTTTTAATAATCAAATCTTTCAAGCTAGTAATGATTCAAACGCTGACTGATCTTGTCAGCTTTCCAGAATGTCTTAAAAAATGAACAGCACATTTCAGATCATTATAGAAAAGATTTTACATTGATGGTATGATATTTTATCTTCAAATGGAGAAAATGCCCAAGAGTAAGCAATTTCCAAAATGTATAGCCCAACAAAGATAGGAACATATGAAGGAATTGTTACACTGAACTATGATGAATAGTTTCTAGCTTTCTGATTAATGGACTGTTCAGAAGATGTGCATCTGGGAGCATTGAGTTTAAAATTAAATGTGAGAAATTCCTGAGTTTTAATTTCATATCTTCAAAACAGTATGACTGTAATTTATGCAAGCTGTGATGGATTTTTTTGAAGCAGCATTTAAGATGAGTAGTGTCAATTTCACAGGAGAATAATAGTGAATTTATTATGTGTTCATTACTTTATAGAGGCAACTGAAAAGGGAAAATGAAGTCAACTACTTGTTTGGCATTCTATAAATACAAGATTTTAAAAATGTGAAATTTTTTGTCCACTCTAAGCACTTCTCATATACAAGCAGTATTTCAACATATCACATTTTAAAATTCTTACCAAAATGTCTCAAATTTTTGCATAATTACTCTATAAAACTTATTAACTGACTTTGCATTATTTGAATTTAATATATTTTTTTTAAAAAGTACAGATGCATGTCACAAGGAGATGCTTCAGTGAACAGTGGACCACATATACAAAGTGCTCTCATGGGTTATAATGGAACTGAAAAATTCTTATCACCTGGCGACTTCATGACCATCTTCACGTCATAGTTCAATGCATCACCCACATGTTTGTGGTGATGCTAGTGTAAACAAACCTATTGTGCCACCAGTCCTATAAAGGTATAGCATATTCAATTATGTACATTATATAATACTTAATAATGATAATAAATGGTTATGTTATTGGTTTATATATTTACTGTATTATATTTTTATCATTCTTTCACACTGTACTTTTTCACTTATAAAAATAAAAGCTTGCTGTAAAACATGATCAAAGTTTAACTGTATCATTGATGGAGAAAATATAATTTATAATTGCATTTGTCTCGTACATGGTCTATCTCCTGGCTAATTGATTATTACGATGAATAATGAAGCCAAGGACCATTGAAATTTTATGGACTTATTTGATATTTAATTGTCATTGTTATGAGCACTTCTGATATTGACTAGTTTCTTTTCATTGCTTCACAGTGTTCTTAAGTAGAAATGAAGAATAGAATGTGAGAATTAATTTTTGTGCAATTCACATTATAAATCAGCAGCATCTTTTTTTTTTCAGAGTTCTTATTACCTTTTCTATCACGTGCATGGAGCTAGGTATATCTAATTCTACAAACAGTTTTGGTGAGTTGCTAAAAATCACATGCATCCATCTTTAGAGACCAAACATAAATGATATTTTATTCAAATTTATTTAAATTTAATATTTAATTCTGAAATTGTGTGTTTTCTTTGGACAGTTTGATCATATAACTATGATTTTTATAGGCCTAAAAGACATAAAGAATAGATTTTTATAGGCCTTTTTAGTAATTTCTGAGTCATACTATAATATAAATATAGAAGACAAATGAATTATTCCCATAGTCGTCACTTGAATTTACAGAAGAGTGTGCACTGGTTTCTAACTTGTAAATGATTATTATCAAAAAGTTGATATTAAAATATCTATATTGATATTAAAATATCAATAAGCTCAATTATTATATTTCATTTCTAATTTGGACTATTGGTCAGATGTGATTTCAGTTAAAATATGAATAGAAATTATATTACCTCCCATGAGTACAATCGAGTTACTTCATCCTTATATTAGAGGAATTCCTCACTTATAAATATCTGCTATAGAAAGTCGATAGTATAGACCTTGTGCTAAACTTTTCTGTACAGTTTAGAAAGTCGTGACCTGTTTGTGTCTGTCTTGGGCCCAACTACATTTTTTTCCCCTCTTTTGTGAGTATATTTGTACTGAAAAAAGGAAAAGAAACATTACACAATAAATGTGGTAAGTTTTAATGCTTTGAATGGATAGTGGTTGATTATATATTATTTTTTCCTTGTTATGAGGGAAAAATTAGTGCACATATTCAGCATATATATATTTTCTTTTAATTCTGTTATGTGTAAGATTTCAAAGGAAAGGAATATTTATTATAAAACAGCCAAGTTACTCTTTTCATATCATACAAACTATGTCTGCTACTGATAACATTACTGTAAATTCCTTTCACTGAAGCTAAGTAGACATACGTTATGAAGTACAACCATTTATTTACATTATTAACTGCCGTATAATGTTCAAAATGCAATGAGGTAAAAGTGGAAAATGTTTCAGTGGTTAGTCACATGGAGTTTTTCCTGTTCTAGTCAGACTAAACCTTGAAAAATAAGTGTTGTTCGAAAAGAATTAAAAATTTAGAGGATAAAGCATTATGCATTATTCAACTATAGTTCTGATAAAAACTAAATGAAAGTAAGGCTATATCATTTCTGGCCAATCACAATACATGAAGCATTGTTTATAATTATGCAAAGAGAAGTGGCTGCATTACTGGTATTCCGATTTTTGTTTTCTAGGCCCATCGTCACACTTGAAAAGAGGTATGAAGCTGAAAATCTTTCTGATACTTCTATATATCTATTAAGATTTAAGTTCTCATTATCAAAAACCTCTCAGAAACACTCTAAAAGTAGAGATTTAGGACACCTTGAATGATTCCATTACTGAAACCTTTGAAAAGAAGGATTTATAAGAAATTGGGCAAGATTGCCTTTCACTCTGGGACATTTATAACAAAAGAAAAAACGTTATGTTACATCTCCTGAACTACTGAGGTAGATGCTTTGATTAGCTCTCATCCTCTTCCACCAGGAGAAACCTGAAACTAATTTTCTCTGAATCTCTTGTAACTGAATGAAGTTACGCCAATTAGAGGTGAAAATATAAGAACTGGTGGCAAAAATTAAACAAAAAACACCTCCTTGTTCATGGCAGCTGACACACAAATCCCTGGATGAGTGTTTGCAGCAGCTAGACAATCAGTTCAGGTGTGAGGTTTGGGGCAGTGGCTGCAGTGGGAGCAATACCAGTGGCCCCCCTAACCTTTGGATAACAAAAGCAGAGATAGGATCTTAAAAAAAACATGTCCAGTGCCCACCCCTTACTTCTTATCCACTCCTTCAAAAGGTTTTAGAGCTATTGTATATGATCTTCCGTAGCTAAAAACACTGAAGATTTTATTTCTTATATTAAATCTTGACCGACATCAGTGCCAATTCATAACCACAAATTCATTATTGCATTTATGAGGTGTAAGAAACTAGACTTAACTGTCTTCAGTTGGCATTTCTTTTACATTTATGTGTAAACAGCATCATATATTACATGAAGAGCATTAAAAAAATACAAATTATTGTATAGGGTTTGGGGGGGGTGGTTATTTAGCTTTGTTTTAGAAAAATAAAGTTTCACCTAAGAGGAAATATGTAATTTTTGTCTTTGGGCTTCAATTAGGTCCTAACCAAATCATTTAAGATCAACTTCCCACTAATCTGGCTCAGGAAAAGGTTAAAAGGTAGACATAACAATAGATGTCCATCTATGAACTAAGGTCCCTGCCCTCACCAGACACTGAATCTGCCAAAGCCTTGATCTTGGGCTTCCCAGCCTCCAGAACTGTGAGATATAAATGGTTGTTGTTTAAGCCATCCAGCTTATGGTATTTTCATTAAAACAGTCCAAATATACAAAGACTTCCAGATATTACATTCAGGAATTTGATACAAATAAGCTAATTATGCATAACTGGATATTAAAAAGAAAATATTTAACTAATTAAAATTTTGGAAACAATTACCTCAATCAAAATAGAATGTAAAAAATGCAGATAAATAATAAAACATAAAGATTGCTGATTACCAATATGTCTTCCTATAGACTGGATTTAAGTGTTCTTTCTGAGTGTGGTGTGAATGGAATAGAATAAGCTCTATATTATTTTTTAATGTTTCTAGGAGAGGTGCTCATTATTTTATAATTTAATTTGTTATAAATCTATTTTCTAAGGTTATAACAAGTTCTTAAAATGAACTTATATGTAGTCACAGACATGACACATACACACACAGATATTTAATTGTTATTCTTTTTTCAGTGTGTGAAATGATCTCAGAAAAAGAATGTGGTAGAGACAATTGTAAAGAAATAATAAAAAGTTATATCTGTGAGAAAAGGAAAGAGGAAAAAATAATTTACTTTTAAGCAGTAGTTTTCATTTACAAATAAACAAGGTATTCCCCTTTTTGGTAACATGTTGATTTTTTAAAAAGCAATTTTGTCTCAAAATCCATCTTCGTTGTTACAAATGGTAGTATTTTATCTTTTCTTATGGCTGAGTCATATGCCATCGTATATATGTACCACATCTTGCTACGTGAAATAAGTCAGACAGAAAAAATTGAGAACCATATGATTTCACTCATAAGTAGAATAGAAAATTGAAAGCAACAAACAAACAAAAACTCATAGACACGGACAACAGTTTAGTGGTTACCACAGGGAAAGAAAGGAAGGAGGAAGTAGGTAAGGCTAAAGGGGGTTAAATAAATGGTGATGGAAGGAGATTTGAATTTGTATAGTGAAAACGTAATGCAATATACATATAATGTATCACTGAATTGTACACTTGAAACCTATATAATTTTATTAACCTAAAAATTTAATTAAAATAAAATAAAACACCATTGTAATCACTAAATCCAGTGTTTCCCCCCATTATTCTCCCTCTTGATCTCTCTGTGACTTTTTGCCTTCCTCTCCACAAAATAAAAGCAATTTTGGACTCAATATTAAACAATATATCCCTATATATGCTTGTGTAACATATCTTTATAATAAATAAACTATCCACATTGTACACACAAAATTTACTGTTTTGCCCTGCCAGGAGATATATATTTATAACAATATTACAAACAACTGAGAAACATACTTCTCAAAAATTCTCCTATAACAATAGCAAGCAGTGTGATGTATGAAAATCCTTTATAACTATGGGCTATGGGGATCTTATTGATCACATAACAGATGAAAAGACTGAATGTCTCCAAGATTTAGATTTAACAGAATTAGATAAAATAGAAAAAAACAAGCCAATAATACAGAAAACTATACAACCTAATAAAAAAGTATTTTATCACAGGTTTTGTTTTTTTAAGAATAAAGCATATTTAGCTGATATTAGATTTTATAATGCTTTAAATTTTAAGTTAATTTTATTGAGGCAACATTGGTTAATAAAATTATAAAGGTTTTAAGTATACAATTCAATAATATATCTATATATTGCATTGCGTGTTCACCACCCAAAGTCAAAATAATGCTTTTTAAGATACATGTTAGAGGTGTGTTTATATAAAACTGCAAGTCAACAAATGTATATATCTATATTATACATACTTATATATGATATGCTTACATATATATCATATTATGTGCATTTTCCTCACTGTTTTCTCATAGAGATTGATTCATTTTAGGATGTTTAGAGTTTGTTTATTCCTTTTAAGTACTGCATAGTAGTCTATGATATGAATCTGTACCAGTAGTCACAAACCTTTAGACAAAGGATTAGCTAGTAAATAGTTTAGACATCGTGAATTAAATGGTCTTTGTTACAGCTTCTCAACATCACTGAGGCATAAAAACAGTCATATACAATATGTAAATAAATGGGTGTGGCCTTGTTCCAATAAAATACTATGTACATAAGCAAGCAGACCCTTGTGGTCCAACTACCTAGTTTAACGTTCTCTCGTTCTCTTCTAGATAGTTCATCCCTTTCTGAACAATTTGCTATTACAAAAAAAAAAAAAAACTACAATAAATATTTTATTTACACATAATATTTTCACATATACTTATATTCACACATATATACATATACATCAGTATATTCACTTATACATATATGTGTATATAAGTCTACGTGAATTATTCTCCCTTCTTTTATAGCAGATTAATTTACACTCCAAGCAACAATATATGAGGGTATTTTTTCTTCTGGCATATGAAAAATTGTATCTAATTTTATTTTAAAAATATATTTCACTTTTTATCAGTAGAATTGAGCAAAAGTTAATTGATTGGTGTCATTATCCTTTCTTTTATCTTAGACTATATATGTGTATCCTTTGCTTATTTTTCTAAACATAATTTGGCATTATCTTGTCTAGTTACAAAAATATCTTGTTAGAATTTTTATCAAAAATGAGTTTAACTTAGATTAGTTTATGAAAATTATATCTTAAACATCATTTTAATGGGTGGGTAATGATCAAGCAGTTGCTCTCGCCTAGAAAGACAGTGAAGAGACAAATTTCCAGTGTTGCTAGTGGTTTTACTGGCTTCTTAGGGAACTGGAAATTACTGATTCATTGACGAGAAGCAGCTGGCCTTATGAAAAAATGTAATAACCTCCTGAATGCTCGGTATGGCACCAGTGAGAATTCAACAGCTTGTGTGATGGGACACAAGATGTAATATGTTCTCTGAACTAGTGGCTATTCTGTGGTGCTCTTTCTCACTAAGTTTAAATAAACAAATCTGCGAATAGTTATAGAAATGTCTTCTTTCACTAGGACACTATTACATTTTCTCAATATGTTCCAAAAAACATAGACTTTCCTTCTTTGGAAACTTTAGTTTATAACAGACCAATACTTCTGTATGTGAACAGTATTTCATTTAAACTTGAAATCTGGACCGGCCATGTTCATTTTTTAGTCTTCATGCCCTGCTATAGTAGTGAAAGTAGATGATTAATGAACTGATTATAGTCATTGATCTTATGATCAGGGGAAATAGCTTTCATTACACCATTCTTGCCTTGTTTCTTTGTTCCTTTCTTTTTTTTTTTTTTTTTTTTTACAAATAAACTGAAGTTGGTCAAATTCAATAAAATCTATCCTACAGAAGCAATTTCAAACTTCAGTAACTAATTAGCATCTTAAATGATAATTAAACCAAATTGTGTCTTAGTTTGGAGACTCAGAGAATTTCAGGGACTTACTCAAGGTAGATCTATGATAAATAAAAGTTGTCCTGATTCTCAATTTATTAATTTTCACTAGATGCTCAACTTCACTTAGGATTCAATTAAGGTCACACAACTTAGTACTGACAAGTGCTGAATCATCATCAATTGAATATTGGAACTACAGCCCTCAATAGTTGGCCAAAACCAGCATGCTAAACCTAAACACTGTGATCATTGGCTAAATAAAATATTTAAATAAGATCCAGAGTCTTCTGATAAGTAGACAAAATGTACGGGATACGGCACCATATCACCCATTATACCAAGAACTAAGAAAATTAAAATATGACTGAAAAAAGATAGTCACCCGATATGAACAAGATAAAGTAGATGTTAAAATTATCTGACAAGGACATTACAGCAAATATAAAACTGCTTCAACAACCAATTACAAATTCTACTGCAACAGCTGAGAAATAAAGGAAATCTGAGCAAAGAAATTGAAATTATAAACACATAAAACTGAAAAATATAACAAAAAAATTTCCATTGGACATCCTCAATAGCATAATGGAGATAACAGAGGATAGAACTGGTGAATTTGAGAACAAGAGAATTTACCCAGTAGGAACTGCATAGAGAAAATAGACTGAAAAATATATGAGCAGAAGCACAGCAGTCTTTGGGCAATAATAAAAGATCCAATATTGTATCATTTCAGTCCCAAGAGAGAAGAAAGAGGGCAGGAATGAGGAATGTTAGAAGTAATAATACTTGATAAATTCTCAAATTTGGCAAAAGACATAGTCTTACATATGTTTGGAGTGAATCCCAAACAGGATAAATGCAAAGAAATCCACACCAAGATACATCATAATTAAATATTTGAAAATGAAAGGGAACAAAATTATCTCGAAAGCAACCAGAGAGAAATGACTGCTTTGGAAGTGACTAAAGGGAGTGCCAATTGAAATAAGAGCAGATTTCTCATCTGAAATCACAGCGGCAAAACGGAAGTGGCACAACATTTTTCACATGCTGAAAGATCATTTCTGTCAACAGTGAATGCCATATTTGGCAAAACTATCCTTCAGGAATGAAGAGAAATAAAGACATTCTCAGACAAGTGAAAAATAAAAACATTTGTCACTAGTAGATATACGCTTAAAGATTGAAAGATGATCCCATTAAAGAAGGAACTTTTCTAAACAGAAATAATGTCATAAAAAGGAAACAATTGTGCAGTGTTAGGATGAAAGAAAGAAGACCACATTAGACAGTGCTTTAATTTTTGCTTAATCATTAAAAATAATTTAGAAAACACAGGAGGATAATCGATGCCTAGTTTATTTGTCCATAATTTATTTATTGTGGGGTTTTTTTTTTTCATTCCTGATGTTTCAAGATTCCTTCTTTTAGTATTTCCTTTCTGTTTAGAGAAACTTCTTTAGTCTTTTTCTGTAATAGATGTACTGGCAATAAATTATTTTAGTGTTCCTTCATGTGATGATGCCTTCATTTCCCCTTCATTCCTGAGGTGTATGTTCAGAGAATATAATCGGGGTAGGCTGTGCTTTTTTTGTTGCACATGAAAGATATTATTTCTGACATCCATGGTTTCTAATATAGTAACTACTGTTATTTAAATTATTTTCCTCTATATGTAAACTGTCATTTTTCTCTGACTGATTTTGAGACATTCTTTGCCTTTAGTTTTCAGAAAGTAATTATGATATGTCTTGGCGTGGATTTATTTGTCAATACTGTTTGGAGGTAACTTAACTTCTTAAGTCTGTGGATTTATTTCTCTTGCAAAAATTGAAGTTTTCAGTCATTGTTTCTTCCAGTACTTATTATATAGCTCTTCATTTTTTAACCTCTCCTTACAGAAAAACTTCAATTACATGAATATTAAACCTTTTGGTATTGTCACAAAGATCCCTAAAACTTTGTTCACTTTCTTTTGGGGCTTATTTTCTCTAGATTACATAATTTCTATTGTTCTATCTTCAAGTTCACTGATTTTTGTTCTTTCAACACATTACCTCCATTCTGCTATTGAGCTCATCCCTGAGTTTTTTATGTCAATTATTGCACTTTTTAGTTGTAACATTTCTATTTAATTCTTCTTTATATATTTGATTTCTTGGAAGAGGCTCTCTGTATTTTCATTTCTTTTAATCGTGTTCATAATAGCTTATTGAAGAGTTTTGATAATGGTTGTTTTAAACTCTTTGTCAGATATTTCTAATATCTCTGTCATCTCATTGCCATCATCAATCAATTTTCTATTTTTAAATTCATTTTGAGATATCCCTGATCCTTGGTATAATGACTGATTTTCATTTGAAGCCTGGACATTTTTGTATTATGCTGTTAAGCTCTGGATCTTATTTAAATGTTCTGTTTCAAATGGTCTTTTCTGACACTGTTCTTGCAAGAGAGAGCCAAATGATGAGAGGAGTCCAGGTTACCTTGCTTGGTTGGCAGAGGAAACCTCCTTGTTATTTCTGTGCAAAGGTGAGGTGGGACTCATGACCATTCAGATCCGTGGAATATGTTGTACCTTTTCAGTGATCATTAGGTGTTTCATTTTCAAGATTTTTTTGTTTTTTAGCAAGCCTCTTGTTTGTCCCAACTAGTATTTCCACCTCGAGCAGGTGTGATGTTAAACAATTGCCACTGAATGTCTTTGATGAATGCCCTGGAATAGTGTAAGAGCTGTGATGTCAATACAGACAAACTCTGTGAGTGCGATTTTTTCAGGAAACTGCCAGCCAGGTCCAATAGTGAAGATCCCTGAAGATGGGGCTGCTTGAGAAGCTTCAAAGCCATTCTGCCTTCTCTCTTGGTTGTTAGGCTGCTAGTTTTGATGACTATCATTGTTGCAAGGCTGCTGAATTCAAGGCTACAACGAAGCTGGGGTTAGCGATGGGATAAGGGAAGGTAAAATACCACAAAGCTTGTTTTTACTGTGATTCAGGTATCTTTCTTAAATAACCACTTTCAGTTAATGTTTGGTTAATTTCTAAAGTGCTGAAAAAATTCATTTCAACAATTTTTGCCAGTGTTTTCACTGTTTTTGTGGAGGAGCCAATTTTCTTAGGCCCTTACATTCCAAAGTGTTTTCAAGCTTATTGTTTTTAAACCGCTAATTTTGGGGGTCATTTGTTTTGCTATAATAGATAACCAGAAAACCTTTAGATGGCTGGAGGAAAATGCAGAGAAAATAAAGAACAATGCATTTTAAGCCAACAAAGATTAATATAATTTAGAGAAAATATCTGGTACACTCTGCCATCTTTTTTGGATTCTGATCACTGAGAATTGGTTTAATAGCTTATTGACTATGTAAATATTTTTTGTCTTCCTTTTTTTCTTTTTGGTCAGTAGAATTTATTAGTCAAGTTCCCACTATATAATTAGCAAGCCATTTATATATATACATATATATGTATATATATATTTTATATATATATAAAATACATATATATAAGTATTTTATAAATTATATAAATACATATATATAAGTACATATATATATAAGTACATATATATGTACATAAATACATATATATGTATATATATATTTTATATATATGTACTTATATATATGTATTTATATAAATATTAATGGCTTGCTAATTATATAGTGTGTGTATATAGATAGATAGATAGATAGATAGATAGATAGATAGATAATATCAATCAGTTTTAGTTTATATACATGGTGTCTTCCATTATAAAATGAAAAGATGTTCCATGATTGATCAAATTTGTTTTGGTTTTATTGTGCTTTTTCCCGTAAGCCATTATCAATGTTGAATTTGTTTTAGCTAAGAGGCATGACTATAATGTTTCATCATGAAATGTACAAGGATATAAATTATGAAAAAACGTTATCAAAAGCTTATGAAAAATTTAAATATTTATATTTAAGACAGCTCTATAACATATGTAGCATTATCTTCACTAATTTATTATTTTTGCTTGTTTGACATAAAACTAAAACTGATTGATAAAATTTATTAAATTATTGCTCAAATCTATAAAATACACTAGTTTTAGAAACAAGTATCATTATAGATTAGCATTTATACGTTGTTTTGTTGCTTTGTTGTCATATAATAATTAATTGATATATCTCCATTTGGGGCTCATTATTATATTTCTTTTGTGATGGAGAGGATACAAATGCTAAGATATAAATCTTCTGGTATGGGGTTTTCAGCTCATCACAACTTTTATTTTAAAAAGAAGGTTTACATTTGTATTTTGCTAATAAAGTCATATTCTGCTAATGAGTGAAATTTAACATCAGATTTCCACTGCCTGTTTGTATCTCAATTATTGTTAACCATAATCTATATCTATTGTTGCAAGATACAATAAAGGTAAGGGCTGATCAGAATTTATACAATTTCTATTCAGATGAAAAGTTATCTGTTCTCAAAAATTATCAAATTTCCATTATGTCAACATTATGGATTCCACAGATGAACTATTGAAGCAAAGAATGCTATATACATTCATATTAGAGTGAAGAAGTTATAGACAATTCTTGGAAAACATATTTAATGGTTTCTATACATGTGACTATATAACCTAAACCAATTAGTATATTCTGTGATATACTAAATTTTAAAAATTGTTTGTCTAGCAAGTGGAAAGTGACAAAGTCTTCTATATGATGTTTGTATATACTTGACGTCAACAATTTAGATGATATTTTTGCTATTTTTTAAAAATATAGATACTATGTTTTATTACTTTAATGTGCTAAATGATAGTTTTGCAAGTATTTTAGGCATTTGCTATTTCCTTTGGTGGGGTACATTTTAAAAGATAAGCATTCTCAAGTGCATTGCCCCTTTATTATAACTGAGCTCTGCAAATCCTAAAGAATGAAATTGTACTAGATTTGATTTTAGGTTATCTTAAGAAAAATATCATGAAAATTAAGTTATCTATTATTGTATTTCAAACTGTGTTCCATAGGCTCAGAAATATCACTTTCTTAACCATTTCCTCTTTTCTCTGCAATTTTGCTCTGCAGAAATGCAGATATACTTTCTGTGTACTTTACAAAATCTACACGAAGTTTCTTTTCACAATAAGGTGTTAAACTGTACTCGTGATAATGACAATGACACTGATATAGCCCATGTTGGGAGCATCAAGATAAGTAGAGAGATTGTCTAAGGACATTTCTAAATGTTATACTTCTGCCTGTTCCTAAATTTTATGTACAAAATATGACCAAGCAAAAGTTTAGTTCATGGCTGTTACATTCTTTGACACTTTAAGCATTTGTTTTAGAATCCAGCAATTATTTTTTGCCAGAATAAAAACAAAGCACAATCTTGCTACTTTTATAATTTGTCCTTTTTTTTAGATGTGTCAAGTTATCTTATCTAGTTCTTAATAATACTAAAACATAAGAATACTATATTGTTGATGACAACCCAAAATGTCTCAAATTCCTAGCTGTTCTTGATATATCTTATAGTTTAGTTCAATAGGATGACACTTTTTTTTTTTTTTAAGCAAAAAGAAGTGAATGAGAAAATCTGTCATTTTATACCATTCTTGATAGAGTGTAATGCAATACAACACAGATCTCTAGACCGGTATTGGGAAATATGGGTTACAGTTTCTACACTTCCACAAACCTTTCCCCCAATAGAATACTGTCCAACATGGGGTCTGAAATGTGTTCCTTGATTGACAAAAAAAAAAAAAAAAAAAGATGTATCCCTTTATCTTAACATGTGTCAAATTATAATCATTTAAAAAAGTACAAATACAGAAGGACTGATTGAAGTTCTATTTTTATTGGACAGGGTTCACTACTCTTTCCACAAAGCAACTGTTCTTAAGGGATTAGAATTTGAGTTTGCTGAGCATGCCACTGAAGTATTTTGTATGTCCTGATTGCAGTTTGAAGAACCTTCTATCAGATATCATAGTATACATGGATAAATCAATTTTTCTATGTAAATAAATAACTTATTCTTTCCCATCTCATTTGCGAGACCAGCAATATAATGTTGGTACTAACAGTGTATACATTTGAAAAAGGGAAAGTGTGAAAATTTAGTTGGTGAATTTCAAAATAGAGTCAGGATTTTCACACATTGGATTAAAGGCAATTACATGAGAAATGGCTAAATATATGAATAAGGTTTGAATAAGGTTAATATATAATCAGTATAAAATAATTAAATGTATATGGTATATATAACTTTCAGATTATGGAAGTAGATTCCATTAAAAGCTACTTAAAAAGTAAATATATGGGATACTATGATAACTACTGTTATAGAAAATAATTGGCTTATTATAGACTTGTATACATAGATTTGATAGCATGTGTCCTTTTTCTGTCTGTCTTTTTTATTCATCCTAATTATTTTAAAATTAATTAACATTTTATCATATTTTAATTGTTCATTCCTTTTTATTGTCATTCATCCATTGTATGAATATAATACAATTTATTTATCCATTCATTTGGTGATATAGATAATGGTAGTTTCATTTCATCCTATTACAAATAAAACTGCTATGTACATTCATATATAGTCCTTTGCATGAAAATATATATTCTTTTCTCTTGAGTAAAAACTGAAAAATGTAATGGTTGGATCATATGGTAGATGTATGTTTAAATTTTTAAGAAATTGTCAAATTGTTTTCAAACTTGATTATTTCAAGTGTTTTTATAGTCACAACCAATATCACTATCAACTCTCGTCATGGCCCAATTTTTTTAGACAATCCACACATGTGTAGTAGATATTAACTGTGGCTTTAATTTGTATTTCTCTAGTAACTAACTATATTGAGCATCTTTAAATGTGCTTATTTACCATCTTTGCATTTTTTATCACATATGCTTTGCAAATTTTTTGTTACTTTTATATTTATTGTCTTAACACTGTCTTTTGAAGAACAGATTTTAAAAAATTGGTTACTAATTAATTAATTTATTTTAATGGATTGTGCTTTTGTTTTTCTTGTTAAAAAATACATCTACCCTAAGGTCACAAGGATATTTTCCTTTGTGGTCTTTTAGAAATTTTATTGTTGTCATGTAGATAGCTGACTAATTTGAGTTAATTTTATTAGTCAATAAATGTTTTAAATTGAAGCTTATTTTCTTTCCAAGGTTTCCAGCACTGTTTGTAAAGTCTACCTTTCCATTACTAAATTTCATTTTCACCTTTGTCAGAATCAATTGTTGATTTATATGTGGGTTTGTTTTGGACTCTCTTTTATTCTCCGTTAACTTTTGTATATCTTTACACCAATACTATTTTGATAACTTTAGTGTGAAATCAAACAGTTTTAGCACTCCATCTTTGATCTCATTTTTCAAAGCTCTTTTGTCTTTTAGTTCCTTTCCATTTTCACATTAATTTTAAAAGCAATTTAGCAATATTTGCAAAAAACAAACGGAAAGACTATAAAATTTTAAGGTATATTACACTGAATCTACAGAATGTTTTGGCAAGAACAAATAGTTTAGAAATACAGTCTCCTCAAGCATGAACAAAGAGTATTTATTGATATACGTATTTTAAAATTTATGTCAGCAAGTATTTTTCTAGATTTTACTATACATAATTTTCAGTTTTGTCTAATTTATCCCTTAGTATTTCATATTTTTGATTTTATTGTAAATGATTTTTAAAAATTTATTTCTGATTGTATGTTCCCTTTATGTAGACATACAATTCTCAAGTATTTATTTTGTCCTCTATAATTTTGATTAATTCATTAATAATAATGTTTTTTTCATTTTACTGTTTTTTGTATAGATGGTTATGTTTTATGTGAATAAAGGCAGTTTTTACTTCTTATTTTCCATCCTGAATGTCTTTTATTTTTTTTAAATGTGTAATTACATTAGCCTGTATCCTCAGGACAATGTTAAGGTGATGGGAGTGGGTATCTTACTTGTTCCTTATTTTATGTACAAAGTTATTAGTCTTCTGTAATTAAATATGATGCTAGCTATAAGTCCTTATAAATATTCTGATAACATTCAATGATTAAAAAATAAATAAATGGGGAGAAAAAGATAATCTCCCATACCTCCCATGCAGAACAATTTCAAATAATTTAAATAACTCTATTCTTGAGGAAAGAATGTACAAATCCCTATTTTTTAAATGTGGACTGTGCTTAGTGACTTCTTTTAGAGTACAGTATGAAGGGGGTTGGGATGGGGTTGTAATAGTAACTACAATTTCAAAATCTGACTAACACTATCATGGTTAGATTAAGATCAACATAAACAGTCGTACATTTTGATAACACATTCCTCTGACCAGAAAAATAAGCAAAGTTCATTCTCTTCATTACCTCTGTGGTTTTCCTTCAAAATCCCCATAACTTCATTCAAACCCTGAGAAATACATTAAACAAATTCTAATATACAGGTGTTCTACAAAATACCTGACCAATATTCCTCAAGATTCTCATGGTATTCAAAAACAATGAAAGTCTGACAAACTGACACAAAACACATCCTTGGAGACATGACAACTAAGTGTAATGGCATATTCTAGACATAGTGGAAATAGTATTAAGTAAATAGTATTAAGTCAAATAGTATTAAGTAAAACCTAAGAAAATTTGAATAAAATATGTGCTTTAGTTAATAATGATAAAAATGCATTAATATTGGTTCATTTGTTATAACAAATGCATTCTACTAATTTAAGATATTGATAATAGGGGAAACTTACTATATGATATATGAGAACTTTTTATATTACTTTCTTAATTTCCTGTAGATCTATGTATAACACATATGTTTACAGCGTATGTTAGAAGACTGAAAGATCTAGAATATTTATTTTATGTTTATGTATGAAAGGCTATGTTATTTTAAAAATTGATCAAATGGCAGCAGTGGCTTCATTTAATAACACTCTAATTTTTTAAGATCAACATAAACAAAGTAACATATTTTGATAGCGCATATCTTGGACAAAAAAATAAAAGTACATTACCTCCATTACCTCTAGAATCATATAACTTATATTAAAAGCTGTGTTAGGAATAGACATTGATTCTGAATTCTGGGACTCTTCTTTATGTAGCATTGTTCTGTTAAAGAGAAAATAGTGACTTAAAATAATGACTTAAAGAAGAAACTGTCCACAATGACATCTACTCAATCTTAGATCTTCATTTTGGAATTCATCAATAACATTCTACTTTTAAAAATACAATTTAAACCATTCATATATATAAATATTATACCAAAAACATCTAAATTTCTCTAGCTGAATTATTCCCCATAATTACTACTTTCTTCTAATTTGCATATTTAACTTATTACTGCTTGTTAAAAAGTAGTTATAAGGAATGTACAAAAATCTCATGTGACATAGCACATTTGCTCTTCATTTAGGTTTGCACAATAGAGAATTCCCTATTGCATCAACTTTTCTGCACAAGCATGAAGGGATTCTACTGGTTTGTTTGACCTCCAAATACAGTTAAAATGTGAAAATAAATTTTGACTGGATAAAAAGCAAGATAATTGTATCCTATAGACTAGCATATTAGTCAATATGGTTAACGTATCTTTGAGGGTAATAAAGTTCTACCTTGTAAACTTGCACTAGTATGGTAACTTTTTCTCATATCCATACAGAATTAAATCAGCCTTTAAATTCAACTTCTCTTTGATAAAAATAAAATATCTCAAAGTTTTCCTAATCATGAATTCTTGAAAATATCTTTCATACAGTAACTAATAAAGAATACTTCTAGGGTAGAATTTGCAAATATACAATACTGTTTACCTTCACCCTATATTTCTCTGTATCAAATATATTATTTTTAAAAGGTCATTGTTTTAATAAGCATATTACATATGTTGCATAGATTCGAGATTGGAGAAGCTGGCTCCCAGAAATCTAAGTATAATAAAATGTCACTGAAAATTTCACTCTTAAAAATTGTAATAATTGGCAAGTTTCCTTCCCATCTCAAAACAGTAAAAAGATCCGCTGGGGTTTTTCCAGGCTTTTTTTTTTTTTTTTTTTTAAAGTAGGAAATCCTCTCTCAGGATTTTTATCTCAAATTCTCCTCTTACAATCTGACAAGCCTGAATTGATGACTGAATAACTCAATTAAAACTTTTTTTTTTCCCTTGCAGTTTCTCTCCCATTGCCTGAATATTATATAAATGATTCCTATTAAATATATGAGCAAAGTAAAATGACTTTGCAGGAGATGAACCTTTGATAGCTAGGGATTAACTTTTCTGTGTTTGCACATGGCAGTCCTTTTTCATTCTTTATAAGTGGGTTCTAATGATACAGAAACTCCATTTATCATGGTACATTAATTAGATGTGCTATACTCCCTAAGATAAAATGCATAATAAAAATGTAAAGCCAGATGAAACAACCTTTCCTCTTAAGAATGTCAGGAACCAGGTTATTCAAACACGGATTGCACATTTTCTATCTTTTCTTAACATTAATAAGCTATGGTTACCTTTTAGCCAGAGCAATACTTTTTTTCTATTAATCAGGTATATCCTACCCCCTTAATTTTTCAGAACCTTCAAATACCAGTCGGCAATGGAATACGCTAACCTCCTTTGAAGTCCTTGCACCTGGACATTTTATGATTTCACTGATCACAACTACTTAATTCTGCCTTCTCCTCGATAGTTTCTCTGGGTTCATAGTCACTCTCTTCTTCCTCTAACCTGTTCTCATTGAGAGAACACAGCCATGAGAACAGGTACACGTGCTTCAGGCATTCCTTATGCATTCACCTGTCTCCTTTAATTTATTTATATTTTTGGAGAAAAGAGTCCTGAGTTAAGACTCAGAATAACTAGGTTTTAAGTGTAGTTTTGTCACAAATGCAGTGCTGGACTTGGGCTTACATTTTCTGATCTATACAATGTATGTGTTGGAGAATCTCAGAATTTCTAATAAGCTTAGACATATTATTTATTATGTTGTTATGTATAAATGAAAGTATTTCTTATAGAAAATAGTATTTATTCATACTTAATAATTGGGGAGGCTTTTGGAAACTCAGATCAGAAGAATGTAGAAAATAAATAATTAAAGATAGTACATTTTTAAAAAATTTTTAATCTATCTAACAGATAACAGAGTGTTCAAAATTATAATAAGGACTATTTTTATTATAACATATGGATAAGTGATATGAAAAATAACAATGTTGTAAGTGGATAGGAGAGAAGAATTGGAAATACTTACAATACTCATGAAGCTGTCTGTATACGGTGTATGAGTAAGTTACTCACAATAACCATGAAGCTGTCTGTATATGGCTGACCCTCAAACAATGTAGGAGTTAAGGGAGCTGATCCCTGTGCAGTCAAAAATATATGTGAAAGTTTTCACTCTCAAAAACTCCAGTCATCCCTTAGTATCTACAAGAGATTGACACTAGGACACCCAGTGGATACCAAAATCTGCATATGCTCAAGTCCCTTCTATAAAATGGCTTAGAGCAATGCATACAGTTGGCCCTCTGCATTCATGGACTCTCAATCATGGGTCAAAAACACTATTTTCTATCCATGGTCAGTTGAATCTGCAGTTGCAAAACCCAGGAATACGGAGGGCTCGCTCTATATTTATTGAAAAATATCTGCCTATAAGTGGATCTGTGCAGTTGTTCAGGGGTCTATTATAGTGTCATTCGAAAGCAGGCTTGAATTAATTATAATTAAAAAGTAAAAAATAAACATAATTTATATGCTAAGAAAAAGACTTGTATTGAATGCTGATCAAAAACAGAGAAGACAGAAAAAGATAAAAACAGAACAAAAACAAAAAAATAAATTAAAAAAAGCTGAAGAATAAAGTAATAGATAGAAAACAGTTACACATATGGTAGATAGTAAGCTAACTATACAAATAACCACTTCAGAATTTATTGCTCTAAAAAGATTAATTAAAAGAAACTGACTCAGTGGATTTTAAAAAAATATGACACAACAATGTGTTGTCTACAAAGAACCCACTTTAAATATTTAGACACAGGTAGATTAAAGTAAATAAGAAAGACATACCATGCTAAAACTAATCAAAAGTTAGTTGGAGTAGTTATATTAATTTCAGATAAAGTGAACTTAAGGAAAACTCATCTTCTTCCTCTTCTCTTTTCCTTCTCCTTCAGACTTTGTATAACCTATATTACTTAACTGATAAGCAAAGAATATTTTTATATTCACACTCCAATTCGAAATTTGGAACTGTGGAAATCCTTCGCTACAAGTTTTAAACTAAATGTATTATTCCATGAATTATTTTTTACAAATAGGTAAAATATTCTATGAATCTGTTTTCTAAACACTTAAAATATTTCAATGACTATTTAACACATACAGAGGTTATATTGGAAGATAAGGATTTTATAACATAAGCTGTTTGACAAATATAACATTTGTTATGGGATAAAGAGGGGCATTACATGAGAATAAACAGGTCAGTTCTCCAGGAAGATATACCTATCCTCATTGTATATGCACGTAACAATTTTGCACCAAAACACATGGCAAAAACTGATAGAACTACAAGGAAAATCAGAAAAATCCACTCTTATCATTGGATATTTCAATAGCCCTATAACAGTAATTGACAGAGCCAGCAGGCAGAAAATCAGTAAGGATATAGTTGAACTGAACTGTCTCATAAATCAAATAGATCTAATTGACATTTATAGAATACTTCATTCAACAACAGCAGAAAACACATTCTTGTCAAGCTCATATTAAACATTCACCAAGATGGACCACTTTCTGGGTCATAAAACACATCTTAACACATTGAAAAGAATAGATACAAAGAATAGATATAAAGTATAATATCAGACTACATGGAATTAAAGTGTAAATTATAACAGAAAGCTGGAAAATCCCAAAGTATGTTGAGATTAACATCATATTTGTATAAACCATGGATCAAAAAATAAGTCTTATGAGTAATTTTTAGAAATATTTTGAAGTAAATTAATACGAAAGTAAAAGTTATTGATAGTTGAGTGATGCAAGAAAAGCAGTGCTCAGAGGAATATCTGCAGCATTGAATGCATATACTAAAAAGAAGAAAGTTCTGAAACCAATCATCTAAGTTTCACATTAGGAAGTAAGAAAAAAGAACAAATTGAATCCAAAATAATCAGAAGAAAATAATAAAAATCAAGGCAGAAACCCATGAAATTTAAAACAGAAAAACAACACACAAAATTGAAAAATCAAATGCTAATTCGTTATGCAGAGAAATTGAAATAGAGTTTTATTACTCACAGGTCCTGGAAGAAGGATCTGGCATGTCTTTTGGGCCTACACAGGGAGGTCAGAGCAGACAGACAGAGACAGAACTGGACAGATATGCCTTTATTAGGGCCTGTAGGTGGAGGGTTTTGAGGACTTAAGGCTGGATTGGTCAATTCAAACCAAAAGAGTGGGGCTCATAAACCTCAAGATGGTTTTATATGAGTGTAGCATAGAGGAAGATGCTGAGAGTGAAGGAAGACTCTTGATCACAGAGACTGTTGGAGAAGTCATATTGAAAACATTTATTTGTAAATCTGTGGGCTGCTACATAGGGCATGGGCTTACATGAGAGCTTCCTGTCAGTTTAAAATCAGTGCAGGGCACTTGGCCAAACCAAATGGATACCAAAGCAGCAATACAATGGAGTAATTTAACTAAACTCTTGACATGGTTCTTTGAAAACATCAATTAATTTGATAAACACCTAATCAGTTAAACTAAGCAAAAAAGAGACACTTTTTTTTTTTTTAATATCAGAAATTAAAAAGAGACCATCACTACTAATCCCATGGGGATTAAGTGAGGAATAAGGGTAGTACAATTATGATCCACTCTATGGTCACAAGTTTAATAATTTAGGTGAAATGTATTAATTCATTGAAATACACAATTTACCAAAACTCACACAGGACAAATGGATAATCTGAATATGTTTGTGTCTGTTAAAGAAATTGAATCAATAAATAAAAACTTTCTAAATCAGAAAGCACCAGGCCAAATGGTTTCACTGGTGAATTCTACCTAACAGTAAAAGAATAAATGATACCAATTTTCTACAATCTGTTTCAGAATACAGAAGCAGAGGGGACAATTTCTATGGTATGAGGTCAGCATTACGTTAATACCAAAACTAGATAGTTCCAGAGAGAAAAACTACACACTAATAGCTCATGAACATAGATGCAAACATTCTCAATAAAATATTAGTAAATCAAATTTAATGTTTTGTTAAATGATTTTTCTGCATCCATTGATATAATGATATGATTTTTCTTCTTTAGCTTGTGATGATATCATGAATTGATATCTGAGTGTGGAACCTGCCTCGCATATTGGGAAAAATTCCCATTTGGTTGTGGTGCATAATTATTTTTATACATATTGTTAGGTGAAAGAGGCCACACTGAAAGATTACAACTAGTGTGATTAAAACTATATGAAATTCACAAAAAGGGGAAACTACAGACACAGTAAAAAGTTAAGTGTTTGCCAGGAGTTATTTCTGGGTAGTGTATGAGAAGGTGGAACACAGTGGATTTTGAGGGCAGTAAATTTATTGTATATAATACTGTAATAATAAATACATGACCTTATGCTTTTGATAAAACCCAAACCCATAAAACTATACAACATAAAGAGTAAATTTTATATTTACCCAAAGAAAACAAAAACGTTAATTCGAAAAGATATAAGCACCCCTATGTTCATTGCAGTATTATTTACAATAGCCACAATATGGAAGAAACTTAGATGTCCATCAATAAACCACTGGATAAAGAAGAAGTGATATGTATATGAATGGATCTGGAGGGTATTATGTTAAGCGAAATAAGTCAGGCAGAGAAAGACATATATCATATGGTTTCACTTTTATGTGGAATCTAAACAAAACAAAAGAAAAAAAAATGAAAATAAAAACAGACTCAAAGAAACAGAGACAAAGGGATAGTTGCCAGAAAAGGGTTGGGGTGGGAAGGGTTGTCCTTATCAACAATATTGTGGTAAGTTTGCTGAGTGACAGATGATACTAGCTAGAATTAGTGAGGTAGTCACATAGTAAGATATAAAAATGTTGAATCATTACATCGTACACCTGAAACTAATATAATTTAGAGATAAATCTTAGGCTAACGCTCAGATTAGAATTCTGGGCCAGGACAGGGTTTTTTAGATTGAATCTCCAGCTTGAACATAGCAATAGATTCATACCCTTCTCGGGACAATGGAGTCTTTCCTCGGGTACTAAGAGCCTGTGACACTTGGTAAGTGTTAAATAATCTCATCTTTGAGGCATTTAAAATTTGATTTGAAAAAAAAAAAAGGAACGTTTAACTAGAGAAAGTATAGTTTGAAGTTTTATCTTTCATATCTAGTTTCAATACATATCTTAATCAGTATAACAATTCAAGGAAAAGAACTTTAAGTATTTTTAACCGGGTCAATCTCTTTCACACTCAATGATTTTTTTCAATTTTATTTATTCACATATTCAGTTTATGAATACATTTTCATTTCAGTATTTTAAAGAACTCTAAATAACCAAGATCAGAATATCTAAGATCAAGAGTATCAAAATGGTCAAAAATATTTGTTACTCTTATTAATAATACAGTAGTTCCTTATAACTACAGATAGTTTTTATGAGGATTTATATACTTTTGAAGAACACTGTGTAAATTACAATTTATTTTATTCATTCTGGGTTCATAAGTCTATATTCTTTAAACAAATTCTTTTATATCTTTCCTTCCCTCCCTTTCTCCCTTCCTCTTTTGTTCCTTTCCTTCTTTCCTTATTCCCTTCCTTCCTCCTTCCCTCTGTCCTTAGTCCTTTCTGTTTTTATGTTTCTTTTATTTTTTATGTTTTTCTTTTTACAATGTGAAGAAGAAAACTACTTCCATAAAAAAGGTCTCCAACAATGTCTATTGAACAAAGGTATGACAAGCCAAAATAATATAATAGTAATGATGTGTAATATTAATATAGGTTTTATATATTCTAGGTACTATTCTAAGCGTGTTTACATAAATTAATTAATTTAATCATTATATCTACCCTATGAAATAGGTTTTGATATTGGTTTTTCAACCTGTCAAAACCACAATTAGAGAGAATGCTGGAATTCAAACCCACATGGTTTATTTTTAGACTCTGCATTCCTTCTCACTACAATATACTCTTAAATGTAACTTTCCAATAACAGTAAAAATACCTCGTAAAAATATGTAAAAATAGCTCATATTTTAGATAATGTACATACTTTCAGAAATGGCTGCCCTCTAACTACCTTCTTAATAATGAAAATAAGAATACTTGTAGTGAAATCTTAGTTAAAATACACAATAATATTCAAAAGTCTGTTATTGGTAACCAAAGTTTATGTTGCTTATTGCTTGTTTGCTTAAAGTGTGTGTGTGCGGAGCAGGTGTGGGGGAGCGGGGGTGGGGGCGGGAATGAGTTAGAATTACAAAATAAATCAAGCACCATTGTCCTTACTAGGGAAAATTAGTATATAATGAATCTGATAAATTATGGACATAATGAAAAACTCATAACTGTTAAATACTAAAATATCTAGGTACCAGTTTAGAAATTGTGAAATGAAATAATAAAATAGAAATAGTCTTCACGTGTCATATATTTTTGAGTAGAGTTGTAAATATGAATGTAACTACTGTGCTAATAATTTTAAATAAGGCAAAATCAAAGAAGAGATACCTGGAGTAGCTTACAGTAACCAACTAAGAAATTAAAACAAATAACTTCATGTCAAGGCTCTAGTGCTGTAATGATTTTAAATTAGAACAAAACATTTCTAGGATAGGTTGCTCATTTACCATTTTTAGAATCTGTCAATAAGATCACTTTCAGAATGAAACAACCTATTTATTTAGATTAGAACAAAAACCCCCCAATGAAACACTGAAACAGAGGCTAACAATAACACCTGACTAACCAAATGCCCAGCAAGCTACTATATATCCTTGAGAATTCAAATGAGAAAACAAAGATCTGAAAATGTCAATACCACTTACTTAATTCTATATTCACCCTTTAAACATAACTGTTCTACAAAGGTCGGAAAACTTTAGATGTGATCAACTGATTACAGATTCTCTTTGTAGTTTTTATATTATACATACATGATAGAAATTGCAAGTTTTTATTTCCATAATAAAATAAACTTTCTAAATCAAACCTCTATGTTGGATGAATGTCTTGTGAAGTTTGAAGGAAGTATATCTTGTTGCTTTTAATAGAGAGAAAATGGATACTTATAAATTGTTTTACTTTCATAAATGATTACAGTTCTTTGGTAGGATATGTATATAGTCAATTCAAGGCAAGAGCTTTTAATATACTTGTTGTTTTCTTTCCTGGAATCTATATATTGTGTGAATATATACCTAAACAAGAATAATTCTCAAATAAATCTGGACTTTGTAGAAATAGATTTTGGACACCATGTAATTTAAATCGACTATTTAATTCAACAGAGAAATGTTGGAAATGGATGTCAGATTTGCAACAGAATGAGGAAGTAGTTATAAATCCTGTGGTAGAGGTACCAAATTGCTTAAGAAAAATAAACAAACAAACAAATCATAAATAAATCTAGATTTTCAAGCAAATCCTGTCATTTTATTAAGAAGCATGAGGAAAACGATCATAAAGAGGACTGTCTTTTATTGTCATCAGTATCATGATACAGGAATGTAAAAAAAGTCCATTTCTGCAGGTATTATAAACAGAAAGGAAACATTGTAAATTAAAAAATTATATGATAACTTCATTTCAAAAACAAACTGTTTTGATCTCCGTGTGGCATGTTGATCTAAAAGTACTTGCTGCTTCTCAGCAAACTAAAGGGCTTCTCTTTTTCTTCACCATCTTTCATTGTGTCCTTTGAGTATTCATCTACATACCCCGATTTTGAGAAAGATGTGTTTGGAGAATGAAAAAAAATGCAGAATACCTAACTCCAGACCAGCTCTCATTGTAAACAAAGAAAAGAAGTTTAGATATAGTTACTATGTGTTTTCTCTTTACTAGATATACTAGGTATAATCCACACTGGATTAGGTTCTAATATTTCTAAAATCTTGCTCTTTGAGGACTCTGAATACATGTAATGAAGGTGGAAATGCTTCATGAAGGTGGGATTGCTTGAGTCTTTTCTCTAAGTCCCTTCAATTATGACAAGATGACTGCCCTGTTGGGGAGCAAGGGTAACAATGCAGACTCTAGAAGTTATCTTACTTTTCCATTATTTAAGCTGAGGGAAAAAAAAGGCCCATGGTAATATCTAAATAAAACTTTATTTTACTTTATTTGAGATTTGGATAGAAAATGTTATGTGGAAAGAAAATGTTTCTGTGTTTTTCCTCCTATGTTCTTCAGCTAGCCTAAAAAATTGACATAAAATGGATTAACAGGAGAAAAAAAATTTACATGTATGAGAACCCCAGAGATACAGGGTTATCTATAGTCAGGTAATTGAGGCCTAACTGCCATCCTGAGCTAAGGAGAGAAGGTAGTGTCTGAGACTTCAAAGAGATGGAAGACAATTCATAGGAAGACTGGGAGAGCAAAGGTTCAGGAAACAAATATTTGCCATGCCAGGAATATAAGTCTTCCTGATATAGTGTTTGGTCTGTGGTATTAGCTCTTTTCCTGGTATAGGCCCCCTCTGTAAATTATTTTAGTCAATTAAGAGAGAGATAAACAAATGAAAACAAACAAAACTCTCTCCGAGTCTGTTATTCCTTGATTGCTTTCAGCTCAAAATAATCCAGATGCCAAAGTAGCATATTTTGGGATTATGTATTCCGCTCTCCCTGTTTCATAGATAATAATTAAGATTTATCTCATCATTTTTTGATATAAGTGCATTGCATTATCACACTAAGTTCTTTTAACATATTTTGAAGCTTGATGCATTAGTTTCTTCATATTAAATGTGAGTGACTTTATTACAGAAAGATCAAAAGATTTCTCAAAATCATATAGTCATTCGATGGTGGCATCTGGATTCAAACCCAGGCAGTCTTTGTCAGGAGCTAAATGGATAGAAACAAAGAAAAATTGCACTGAACTAGTTAAACAGACATGAAAACTTAATTCAACACTATTACAATAGGTGAGAGAGACTGAACTCCATTTCTCTGAAACAATGGTAGGAGAGTTTTTTAAGTGCTGGTGTGAGATAATGCAAATGCACTAGAAGATGTGGGGAGGCCGTTCAATGTGATGAAGCCATCACTGCTTGCCCACTGGCATTAATCTAAGTCTGTCTTGTTCCCTCCCACAGAGACCTGGAGACAGGCATTATTTTCCTTGATGACTGTATTTCAAAGGGATGGCTACCAGGTCCTGGAGAAAGACTTACATTGGTTGTAAAACTGGCAGAATTCGGAAAAAATTTACATCTCAAAAGGACAAAGGAAGAATTTACGATTGCAAATAGAGTACATGCTCCAAGAAAAGGAAAGTCAAAAAAAAAAAAAAGAGAGAGAAAGTCAGGGAACTATGATCAGGAGAAACATGTCTAAAATTTAATTAAGCTGATGGGATTATTAAGACCAGTTTGGTCAATGGATAATAGATAGCTGAATAGATGAACAGATAGATGAGTGGTTGGATAAATAAATAAATTAGTGGGTAGATGGATAATCAGCCTATCACAATTCTCCAGCTAACAGGGCTTTGTAAAAAAAAAAATCTTATGGCAAACATCTTTTATTAAAAACATCTATATCTTGGTGTACTTTGTTGAAAGATCATATTTATATCCCATGATTTTTTCATTTCCTATACAGTAAAATGAAAAATCATTACTGATAATATCAAAGAGATAGCCTGCCTCATTTAAAAAATTTTCCAAAGTTTTCACCAGAATATTCAGTGATGTATCAACACAATAGGACAACAGTAGAAATTTTCATTTATTGTAAATTCTAATATTATCTTTAATCTCTCATTTATTATTTTTTAAAATTAAATTTATTAAGATGACATTGGTTAATAAAATTATATAGATTTCAAGTGTACAATTTGATAATACATCGTTTGTATATTGCATTGTATGTTCACCATCCAAAGTCAAATCTCCTGTAACCATATATTTGATCCCCTTTACCTTTATCTATGTCCACCCACCCCCCTTTCCCTCTGGTAACCACTAAATTGTTGTCTGTGTTATGAGGTTTTATTTGCTTGTCTTACATGTTTGTTACTTTTAGTTTTATATTCCACATATAAGTGAAATCATATGGTTCTCAATTTTTTCTGTCTGATTTATTTTGCTTAGCATGATAATCTCAAGATCTATCAATGCCAAGACATGGAAACAACCAAAGTACCTTTCAATAGATGATTGGATAAAGAAGATATGGTACGTATGTACAATAGAATATTAGTCAGCCGTAAGACAAGATGAAATACTGCCATTTTTCTCATTTATTCTTCATTAATATATTCATATTTATACATTTAACAAATAGGTGTTAAGTGAGTACTGTCTAACTACGTCCTATGCTGGAGCAACTCGGAGATCAAAAATAAATGATGTTGTTTTAGGGGCAGAAACCATAAAGAAAAATTAAGTCAGGGAAAGACTATAGAAAGAGAGAACGAAAGTATTTTTTTTTTCCTTTTTCCTTTGATAATTTAATTTTAGAAAGTAGTTTGGATCAATATCTCTGAATCATGGGACTCAGAACATGGGCAAATGAGAGTTCCAGAAAGCAGCAAATACTACAGATGCTTCAAGACATGGTTGAAGAATGAATAGAAAAAATTATCTTAATCTTATTGAAGAATAAGGGGCCAGACAAGGGTCAACCATGTTTTATGTAGTGCGGTGACTGTCCTAAATTTGAGAGCATATCTTTGGAGAGTATCAAGGTTAATAGCTTTTTTAATAGCAAATCTGTGATTCTATACTCAGTCAACTTTTGAAAATTTTCATATACACTTGGTTATACCTTATAAATAGATGCTCTGCTATAATTCTTGAAGTACACTTTAAGTTTGTACAAATTTCTAGGCTATATTTCAACTTGTTGCAGCAGTGGTTCTCAAACTTAATCTGCTGAGGAATTACCATATTCCACTTCTGCCTAGCATGTAGAAAATTGGAAAGAATATCTCTCCTGTGTAACAAAAAAAAGTCAGAAGAAAACTACAAAATCATATTTTTTCCTGAATCCATAAGCAATATGAAGTTTTAGGGCAGCAAAATAGCCTAAATTCCTAGAAGGGAGAGGTCAAACCTCTCTTTGAAATGTGCAGCATGAGAACTATTTCACCCTTGGCAGTGGGCAAGAGAAAGGAGATAGTGCCATACGAATGTGTAAAGTCTGTTAAAATTTAACGAATGCTAAAGATTACATATAAGCTAGTGAAAGAGCATAAAGCCACTGGGAACCCAGGGATTTCACAAGCACTGGTGGACTCGATTCAATTAGCTTCCACTAGTTTCTCATGGGAAATATGAAAGACCTATATTTATAGGCAAATTACACATTATTGCTTATTAATGCCTATATTTTCTAAATAAACATAAAATCTGCAGGAATGAGAATAATTGAAACAATCTTGAAAAAGAAGAATAAAGTTGGGTGATTCAAACTTCCCAATTTTAAAACTTACTACAAAGCTAAAGTAATCAAGACAGTGTGGTGATTATAAAAAATAGTTCTATATCTGTAGATATAAATATAGCTGTATCTATATAGCTCAATGTAAAAGTATTGAGATGATAAGTAAAAACATATACAGACAGGTGATTTTTGAAAAGGGTTCTAAGATAATATAATGGATGAAAGTAGTCTTTTCAACAAACGATGAAGGGACAATGGGCTATCTGCTTGAAAAAGAATGAAGTTGAATGCCTCTTTATACCATACACAAAAATTAACTCAAAATGAATTATTGCCCTAAAAATGAGAAGTAAAATTAAAAAAAAAGAAAAAAACTCTTAGAAGAAAACATAGGAGCAAGTCTTGGTGCCCATGGGTTAGGCAATGATTTCTTAAATATGACACCAAAGCAGAAGAGACAAAATTTTAAAAATAGATAAATTTTACTTCATTAAAATAAAAAAAAAGTTTCTGTTTTAAAAAACACCATCAAGAGAGCCAGTAAAAAGGAAACCAACAGAATGGAGAAAATATTGGCAAATTATACATCTGGTAATGGACTTGAATCCAAGATACAGAATTCATACAGCTCAAAATAAAAAAAAAATATATATATATATAATATATACATTATAGTGTCTACATATATATAATATATATATTATAGTGTGTATATATATATACACACTATAAAATTATCAAATAATTTAAATAGACATTTCTCCCAAGAATGTATACAAATAATCAATAATCACATTAAAGATGCTTAAGATCATTAACGATTAGAAAAATGAAAACCGAACCTAAATGAGATACAATTTTGTACCTAGTAGGTGGTTATAATCAAACATACAACGGTGTTGAGGATGCGGATAAAGTGGCACTTTTTTACATTTCTGGTAGAACTGTAAAATGGTTCAGTCACATTGGCAAAAACAGTTTGGTAGTTCATCAAATTGTTGAACATAGAGATACCATATGACTGAGTGGTTTAATATACCAACACAAATGAAAACATATCTACATACAAAATTTGTGTGTAAATATTCATTGCAGCCTTATGTAGAAAAGCAAAAAGGTGGGAGCCATTCAAATGCCCATCAACTGATGAATAACTTTTTAACTGTATTTCATTCAATGGAGTATTACTTGGCAATAAAAATAGAATGAAATTCTAATACTATAACATGAATGAATCTTGAAAACATTAGGCTGTGAAAAAAGCCAGCCTCAAAAGACCACATATTGTGTGATTATATTTATACAAAATGTCCAATATAGGAAAATCCACAGAGACACAAATAGATTAGTGGTTTTAGATGCTAAGGGGAAAGGGTGAGGGCAGTGGAATTTCTTCTGAAGGAGATTAAATGTTCTAAAACATTCAGATAGTGATGATGTTGGTACAATTCTGTTAATATCTTAAAAATTAATTCATGGTATACATTTAAAATGGGGAATACATGGTATATAAACTCTGCTTTAATAAGCTTATAAAAAATAATAATTACAAGTTAGAGGATGTAGCTGGAAACATCTGTCTCAAAAGATAGATGAAAGAAAGCTGAATTGGAGTGAGCTACAGTTTCAAAGCAGCTAGACAAAGTCCCTTCATTTCTGGGGGAGGCAGTGTAGACAACTGATGAACAACACCTACTCGAGTCAAACAGCCTGGTCACAATCTCACCCTGCTATTCATTAGTACCATAAACTTGATTGAGTTTTTCATTTTTAATGTGAGGATATGTTGAATTATTGTAAATAGGAAATGAACTAGAACATGTAAAGAGTACTTCAGTAATGGGTAGTGCATGATTGTTAGCTATTATTATTTTAGCAGACAGATTGTGGATCGATAGAAACCACGACCCATTTCATGATACCACTTTGCATTTAGTTATTGTGTCTCCTTCATCCTCTCTGAACTCTGATAAATTTTCAATCTTTCTTTATTTTTCATGAACATGAATGCTTTGATGAGTATAGGTCAGATATTCTGAAAAATTATCTTAGTCTGGGTTCTTTTTGCATTTTTCTTTCACGATTAGACTAGAGTTATGAATATTAGAGAAGAATACGACAAAGGTAAAATGCTTTCTCAATGTATCATAGCAGCAGTACATGATATAAATATGACTTATAACTGGTTTTGAACTTTGATCACTTGGTTAAGGTAGCGTTTGACAGCTTTCTTTACTCTAGAGTTATTATATTCCCCTATGTATATTTTATTCTTCAGAAATAAGTCATTAAGTCCAGCTCACCATACTCCTAGAGATGGGAGTATGTACATATATTATTTGCAATTCTTCAATAAGAAAGAATTATCTCTTCTCCCCTATTTATTTATATATTCAAACATTAATTTATTTCAGTACGGAATCACACATATGTATTTTATACTTTATGTTTATGGTAGGCAGGAGAATGACTTCTCCAATGCATCCAATCCTAATACTTAAAAAATGTGAATATTACTTTACACGGCAAAAGGGACTTAATTTGCAGAAGCAATTAAAGTCAAGGACCCTGAATCAGAGTAATTATTCTGAATTATCTTGGTAAATTCATTCTTCTCATACAACTCCATAATATTAGAGCACTTAAGACTTAGGAAAAACAAAGTAATGCGACATTGCTGGCTTTCAAATTGGATAAAAAAGGTCAAGTAGTCAACATAAGTGAATAGCCTTTAGAAGTTGGTAAAGGCAAGAAAACTGCGATCTCTAAAAAGAATACAACCCTTGCAATACCTCCATTTTCAGCCGGCGAGCCCTTTACCGGACTTCTGAACTACAGAATTCTAAGTTTGTGTTACCACAGCAGTGATAGAAAATGTATAGAGTGTTATAATGCAATACTAGATCATTTATATTATTGCACAAATTATTTAAGTTTTGACTACCAGGTGCTATTTCAGTTTGGTTCTTATATTCTCTTGATCTGCCATCTCTGTTAATTGAGAAATTCCTTCTTTTCTGGCACTCCAAGATGCTGTAGGTTCATCTTGCATTTTCCTTGTACCAGGTCCTAGAATCAGCTATTTTTCTAAGGACCTTGGTTCTGTGTACTGTAGAATGACATTTAGAAAGGAGGATCTGAATGCTGGGTATTTTTGTTGCAGCTGATGTGTAAATGCTTCTGAGCCCTCTTAACAAACAGAAGGAAGAAATATATCTAAATATAAAAATCCATATATATACATGTTTATAGTTATTACTGTATCTATTTATCTGTATGTATATCAAACAGCATGCATACATAATAATATCTCAAACTTTCATTATGACAGAGATTAATCTAGTTTCTCTCTCTTGCTTATGCCTAATGTTTTCATCTGACAGGGAGAAAACTGGCTCTCATTATGTTCTTTATTCCCTTTTACCACCTGTAATATTCACGTAGAGTACCTTCAAAATTGTTAACTTACTCATATGAGAAAATAATTTACCAACTCGAGTATAGTTCTGTTTGCCTTTAGCCTTAGAATTTCCAGTAAAATCAACATTCCTCTAAAATTAAATAGTTCAGCTCCTTTTCCCTCAATATCCTTCAGTGAGGTCATGCCATAAATGTATGAGACAGATTAATCTTTCACAGTATATATTATATCATGTGATCTACCTTGTCCTGTGTGTGTGTTTAATTTTCATATTTTAAACTATACTCTGTGATGGACGTCGTATGGTTTTCAGAAATGCATAGAATTGTTTTTATCACCCTAAAAATGCCCCCATGCATTCCTTTTGTAGAAAATTAACTCTTGTAGAAAATTAACTCTTCTCCCAGTCTCTGAGAACTACTAATCTTTCATTTTATCTCTTTCTATAGTTTTGCTTTATCTATCATATCATGTAAATGAAAGGAAACATATACTATGGAGCCTTTTGTACCTGACTTCTTTCCCTCAGCAAATTATATTTAAATTCATCCATATGGCACTGTGAATTAATAGCTCAGTCCTCTCATTTCTCTACGTACTATTCCATTGTATAGACATATTATTTATACATTTATCTGCTGAAGATCTTGGTTGCTTCCACATGATGATTATTAGTAAACTGTTATAAATAGTTATGTACAGAATTTTCTGTGAACATAATTTCCAGTTCACTTCTGTTACATAAGAGTGTAATCGCTGGGTCACCTGATGTTTATGTTTAAACTCACACTGCCAAACTATCTTCCAAAAAGGATGTACCATTTTGCATTCCCATAGTCATTAATGACAGTTCTGGCTGCTCTGCATTTTCATTAGCATTTGTTATTGCCAGAGTTTTGGATTTTAGTCTTTTAGATAAGTGAGTAGTAGTGTCAAATTGTGGTTTGCATTTCTATATGATAAATGATGGTGAGTGTCTTTTTATACACTTACTTGCCAATGATATACATTCTTTGATAAATGGTATGTTCATATAGTGTGCCCATATTTGTTTCCTTATTTATTATTTTAAGAGATCTTTATATATTGTGTACAAGTTCTTTATCAAATATGTTATTTCAAATATTTTCTTGTGGTTTGTGGTTTTGTTTTTATTTTTCTTATAATAGTGTCTTTCAGTAGACAAGGGTTTGTTTTAATTTGATAAAGTCCAATTTTTTATGGATTTTCAATAACATTCAACTTTTTTAAATGGATTGGGATTTTGGTATTATGTCCAAAAATGCATCAGCAAAGCCATGATCATAAATGTTTTCTCCTTTGTTTTATTCTAGAAGTTGTATGTGTTACAGTTTACAATTTGATCTCTGGTCCATACCGAGTTAATTTTTTTTATATAGTATGAGGTATGTAGTGAGGCTTATTATTTTGTAAATGTTCCATTTTCTTGAAAAGAGTATCCTTGTTCCATTAAATTGCTTTCACTTATTTATCTAACTCAGTTTATCAGAGCACTTTTTAATACTAATAATTAACTGGAAATACCATGGGTGCTGCAAAACTATTATCTTGGGCATGAAGAAATGTGGTGTTCTTGGGAAAAGTGTAATGATGCTTGTGATATTTCGTGACTTTCTGCTTACACATTCAATAATCAACTCAGTTAACAACCTAGTTGCATGTGTTATCTCATTTTATTTCCACAACTTCAGAGAAAATATTTGCTTCACTTTGTATGTGCTTCTCTTAGAATAGATTTTATGCTGTGTTTTCTTGTATCTTATGAATATATATATTTATGAGTGCAAGTGAAACTTTCTTTATACTAATATTAACACTATTATATCAACACTTACAACTTAATAATTAATATATTGATGTATATAATCAAGGGTATTATACCATAGACTCTCAATAAGATATATGCATTTTCCTTTAGTTCTATGCTTTTTCTTTTAGGGTTGTTTGATGGGCAGACACTAGATTGACCCCTGCTGTTAATCTCATTGATTATGGGTGGGGCCTGTGATTTCTTTCCAACTAACATGTTATGGCAAAGGTAACGAGAAGCCATCCATTGATATTATGTTATTTTCTCCTCTGTTATGTTTTATAAGACTCTCTCTTAACAGACTGGAATTAGAGAGCTTCTTCTTGCTAGCTTGAAGAAGCAAACTGCCTATTGTGAGAATGTTTATTGAGAGATCTGGTGGCAAGAAACTACAGTGGCCTCTAGGAGCTGGAAGTAAACCCCAGTCGACAACCAGCAAAAATAACGAATGCCTCAGTCGTACTACCACCAAGAGATAATTTCTGCTAACAAACTGACAGCTTGGAAGCAGATCTTTTTCCAGTTGAGCTTCTGATGGAGCCACAGTCCAGATAACATCCTGATTACACACTTGTAATTGACCTTTAAGTACAGGACTCAGCTAAGCCACACCTGGAGTCCTGAACCGCAAGTGTAAAACAATGAATGTGTTGCTTTAAGTTACTAAGTTCATGACGATCTGTTTTACAGCAATAGCAAACTGATATAGACTGGTTTATAAAATTGTTCATGTGTGTAATTTACAAACATAGGGAATCCCATTTATGTTAGTCTAGCTTTATGTAATACACAATTATATGGCAGTTCTGTTTCTCCACATACTAAATTTCCTGGGGGAAAGTTTTGATCCTCTATGTATGCATACTAACCTATTTATAAACAATACATTTCCACTGAGTTGCAATGAAACAAATTACCTTGGGGGGAAAAAAAACAAAACAAAACAGCACTTTGTAAACTTCTGGCACACTTCGTATTTTTTATTAACTCCTTAACATTAAAACTCCTTAGAAATCATCTAGCCTTTTTATTTCATGTTTTATAGATAAACGAAATAAAATGAAGCTTTATTCTGTGATTTGTCAAAGGACGCATTCTTAGTTAATGGCGGAGCTGGTCAATATTTTATGTGTTGTGACACTCGGTCTTATGCTTTGCCTAGCACATTAATCTGCATATTTTCTATCATATGTGTCTTTTAAAATTATTGTTATATTATTTTCCTGTAAATATATGTAAAAATAAGATGTATTTATTTATGAAATCTATAAATGTAGTATTTTATTTTCAAATAACACATACTCAACACAAATTTTGATCAAATAGTAATGATTTTTCCCAAAATGATAGACTCAACCAAATGGATTTTATTGTACAATACAAATCTTAATGACATTTTTTTTCAAAATATAGGAGAGAGTAGATAATTTTTCATGAGTCCATGTGTTTCAGAACTTTTTGTAATCAGAAGTACTGATTATCTTTATGTGGATTATCTTTATAAGGATGCTTTTATACCAAACAGCTTGGAAGATAAAGGTAGTGTCTTCCTTCAGAACAAAAGGTGAGTATGCTTACTGATTAATATAAAAAGTTGGGCTCTCTAAGATTGGGGCTCGTCCCATGTAACACCACTTACTAAGTGTGCAGAGATTACCTAAACCTCTTTATGTCACTACATGGGAATGGAGGTTCCAGAAACTGACACCAAAAATGCTGATACTGTACCTACTGTTATTTCTAATAGTAATAATGTCCTTTTTCTCTGACCCACGAATTTCTTATCTTCTTTTAGCACCAGTGAAATGGCATGCTAATTCACTAGATTGCTAGTAGAGAAAATGGTAGATACTTCATAGTTATTGATGGTAAAATATTGTATTTTTCCAAATGGCACGCTTTTTTATTTTTTAAGAAAATCATCAAATAATTAAATAAAATGAAAATTAAATAAAATTTTATTATGCAACCACTCTATCTACTATCATCTATCTATCATTTATCTATCATCATCTAGATGTCATTATTTTATCTTCTAATTCCATGTTGTTTTTCACTCTACGTTTATGAATCTTTGCTAAAAAATTCTATTTTTATATTTTAATTAAATTTCTTTTTTCTCCTAGAATGACATCTCTTTAACATTATGTGAATTATTATTATTTTTTTTTTTTTGAGGAGAGAAAGGAAGGACAAGAAATTTATTTTATTTTCAATTACTTTTTGTTTACTTTCAAAATTCTAGCCACTGCAATTTATGTTTACCTCTCACATATTTTACACAAAGTAAAGTTTCCATGAACAACCTGTTAGTTAACCTCATTTTACTAGAGTCAATAAGAATATATAGTTTTATACTTCAATATATGGGTCATGTTAACAAATAAAGCTTTAGAAAATATGCTTAGCTTAAAAAATTAGCAAATTAACAAGCAATTATATACCAACAAATTGGACAATCTGGAAGAAATGGATACATTCTTAGAATCATACAATTTCTTAAGACTGAGTCGAGAAAAAACAGAAAATCTGAACTGACAGATTACCAGCAATGAAATCGAATCAATAATCAAAAACCTCCCAAAAAACAAAAGTCCTAGACCAGATGGCTTCATACAAGAATTTTACCAAAATTTTAAGGAAAAATTAATGCCTATTCTTCTCAAACTATTTCAAAAAAGCTCAAGAAGAGGGAAGGCTCCATAACTCCTTTAATGAGGCCACCATTATCTTGATTCCAAAACCAGACAAAGACATTACAAAAAAAGCAAACTAGAGGCCAACATCTCTTATGAACATTGATGCAAAAATCCTCAAGAAAATATTAGCAAGCCAAATTCAGCACTACATTAAAAATATCATATACCATGATCAAGTTGGATTTATTCCTGGGATGCAAGGTTGGTATAATATCTGCAAATTAATTAATGTGATACACCACATTAATAAATCAAAAGATAAAAATCAATCAGATATACCACCTTAACAAATTGAAAGATAAAAATCATATGGTCATATCAATAGATGCAGAAAAAGTGTTCTATAAAATCCAGCATACATTTATGATAAAAACTCTCAGCAAAGTGGAAATAGAGGGAATATACCTCAATGTAATAAAGGCCATATGCAACAAACCCACAGCTAACATCATGCTCAATTGAGAAAGGCTAAAAGCATTTTCCTTAAGATTAGGAACACTGTATTGGAAGTCTTAGACACAGCACTAAGACAAGAAAGAGAAATAAAAGGTATCCAAATTGGAAAGGAAGAAGTAAAACTCTTGTTATTTGTGATGACATGATATTATACATAGAGAATCCTAAGGATTCAATCAAAAAACTGTTAGAACTGGTCAATGAATTCAGTAATATAGCAGGATACAAAATTAATATTCAGAAGTCAGTGGTATTTTTACACACTAATGATGAACTTTTGGAGAGTGAAATTTAAAAAAGCAATCCCTTTTACAATTGGATCAAAAACAATAAAATATCTGAGAATCAAATTAACCAAGGAGATAAAAGACCTGTTCTTAGAAAATTATGTCATGAAAAAAAGTAATTGAAGAAAATACAAATAAATGGAATCATATACCATGCTCATGTGTAGGAAGAATCAACATCGTTAAAATGGCCATACTACCCAAAACAATCTACAGATTCAATGCAATCTCTATCAGAATACCAATGGTATTTTTCAGAGAGCTAAAACAAATAATCCTAAGATTTATATGGAAGCATAAAAGACCCTGAATAGCCATAGCAATCTTGAGAAAGAAGAACATAATTGGAGGTATCACACTACCTGATATCAAAATATACTACAAGACTACAGTAAACAAAACAGCATGGTACTGGCAAAAAACAGATACATTGATAATGGAACAGAACAGAGAGCCCAGAAATAAATCTACAACTATATACTCACTTAATATATGACAAAGGGGGCAAGAATATAGAATGGGGTAAAGATAGTCTCTTCAAAAATGGTGAGGAGAAAATTGGACAGATATATGCAAAAAAAGAAAAGAAAAAGAAAGGAAGAAAAGAAAGGAATAAAGGAAGAAAGGAAGAAAAGAAAGGAAGAAAAGAAAGGAAGGAAGGAAGGAAGGAAGGGAAGGAAGGGAAGGAAGGAGGAAGGAAGGAAGGAAGGAAGGAAGGAAGGAAGGAAGGAAGAAAGAAACTGGGCCACCTTCTTATACTGTATTCCAGAATAGACACAAAATGGATTAAAGACTTAAATATAAGACACAAAACCATAAAACTTCTAGATGAAAACATAGGCAGTAATCCCTCTGATATTGCCACTAATAATTTATTTTCAGACATATCTCCTTGGGCAAGGGAAACAAAGAAAAAATAAACAAATGAAACTATATCAAATGAAAAAGTTTTTGCACAGCAAAGGAAACTATCAACAAAACAAAAAGACAACTGACTGACAGGAAAAGATATTCATGTATGATATATCTGGTAAGAGGTTTATATCCAAAATATATAAAGAAATCATACAACTCAACAACAGAAAAACAAACAATCCAATTAAAAAATGGGCAGAAGACCTGAACAGATATTTCTTCAAAGAGAAAATACAGATGACCAATAGATATATGAAAAGATGCTCAAGGTCACTAATTGGCAGAGAAATGCAAATTAAAACCACAATGAAATATCATCTCACACCTGTCAGAATGGCTATCATCAATAAATCAAAGAACAACAAGTGTTGGCGAGGATGCATTGAAAAGGGAACCCTCATACATTGTTGGTGGGATTGCAAATTGGTATAGCCTGATTGGGAAACAGTCTGGAGGTTTCTCAAAAAATTAAAAATGGATATACCTTTTGAACCAGCAATTGCATTTCTGGGTATTTATCCAAAGAAAATCTAAACAATAATTCAAAAAGATCTATGCAGCCCAATATTCATGGCAGCACAATTTACAATAGCGAAGATATGGAAGCCACCTAAATGTTCATCAACAGATGATTGGATAAAGACATTATAGTTCATATATACAATGGAATATTACTCACCCATTAAAAAAAAATGAAACCCTACCATTCACAATGACATAGATGGACCTAGAAGTTATTATGCTGAATGAACTAAGTCAGATAGAAAAAGACAAATAGCATATGATTTCACTTATATGTCGAATCTAAGGAACGAAAAGAACAAGCTAATCAAAAACAGACTCACAAATATTAAGGACAATCTGGAGATGGCCAGAGGGGAGGGGTGGAGGACTGGGAGAATGGTGTGAAAGGTTAACGAAGTACAAATTAGAAGTTGATAGATGGTCACGGGATTGGGGAGCACGGCAGAGGGAACGCAGTTAGCATTAATGTAATGGCTAGGTGGAGAGGCAGAGGAGAGAAAGAGCAATTAGGGGGATCATTTTATAAACTATATAAATATCTAACCAATCAATGTACTGTATACTTGAAACTAATAATAAAATAAAATTTTTAAAAAATGCAAAAAGTTAGCAAATTATACATTTCTTATTTTAATACTAAAATATTTATTCCACTTCTTGTTCCATGCAATAATTTCAAGGCAAATCTTTTTTTTTCTCAGAAATTTCCTCAAAGATACCATTCTTAAACTACTAAATCAACATTACTGCTGTTTTATGGAAGCCAGGATTATTCACAGCATCTTCATTTGTCTACTTGTGGTTCTATTGGGAAAGAAATACTGTTCATTTTAGAAAGACCTTCTGCCATGATTAGAGTCCTGCTGTGAGGTTTAAAATGTATGTAATTCTGCAATATTTGTGAAAATGATCACACTATTTACATGCAGTGATAATGTTAATGAAACTAGATCATTATCTTTAAATAAATGTTTAACCTTATTAGCAGAAAAGATATTCACTACTGAAATAATTTGCTAATTGCTTTCCCTGACTCATAACAGTTTGATATTTTATTCATTGTATACATTGTTTTAATCAAATTTAATAATACTTTAAAATTTATACAATATCTGATTTAATGAGTTTTATGATAATAATATCCAGAATGAAATAAAAAATATTTTGATATATTTCTTCATAAAAACAAATAAGATTATATTGAAAACTTTAAATGTTTTTACCTGATATGCAGTGAGCATTTTTCTAAATACGTCTATAAATAATTTTTAGAATCGTGTTACATTTTATTTTGTGTAAGAATGGAAGTATTTGGGATAAACAAAAGAACAAGTATTGTGGTCATAGAAATTTTGGGTAACCTTTTGACTTCCTCATCTATATTTTGGGCATATAATTTAACTAACTTAAACTTGTTTTCTTTTCTGTAATATAAAAATAATTACACATACCTGTATACATTATTATGCTAATAAAATACATAAACTGTATGGGGCAATACCTATGAAATAAAAAGTATTCAATACATTGTAATTTTAATAATAATAGCTCTTATTTTAACCAATTCCTATCACTGTACATAATACTGTATAAAATTTATCACAACTTTAGATAATTATTTGCCATATATCATGTCAAACATTTCTAAATATGGAATGAATGAAATCATAGAAATAAAAATATTAGTTCAAAGCATACTACTAAAGAATCTTGATTAATGATGGAAAGTTATCATCATAACTTATAATGATTTATAGTTGTATTGACTATGAAAGCTTCCTCCATTTGATACAATTTGGATTATTAACATTTTAAACAAAATCTTTGGGAATTTAACAACATAGTGTATTATTTAAATGTGCATTTCTTTAATTTCTACTAAGACAGTTTTTATGTAACTATTTTGTATGTGGTATTTAGTGTTCATTTATAAATTTCCTAGCTACTATGCATAGCTCCTATTTATATCATCATAAAAATATTACTTTTTGTTATATATGTTCAAATAGTTTCTCCCCATCATTATTTCTCATGTGCTAGTTCTCTGGTATTTTAAATATGTGCCAATATTTTAAGTCATTTATTATTTTATTAACATATTATATGTATACCATGTGTAATTAATCACAAAAACAATACATATTTTTAAAACTGAAATAAATACCTCTTTTTTGTGATAATTATCAAAATGTAAATAATTATTGTATCAGACTTCCTCAGATATCTAGTGGCTATTCTGATATATCCAAAGGAATTAGGAGGAAGATATGGTTTTCAACATTATACATTGTGTACCTACATGGTTTATATAAATCTAAAAATTACTATGAACAATAAAAAATATTGAAGACTGTATTTGATAATCTTAAATTAAAAAAAAAAAAATCAGTGGCATTACTTAATTACCCTGTATTTAATGTCATGGCCCCAGGAGACTGGTCTCCATAAGACTATTCGGAACGAATGTGGATAAACTGAGATGAAACTGATTTCCTAAGCACCATAGTGGTACTACTTCTGAGCTACCTTGGCCAGTTGCTAAGTCTGTTGGGGCAAGAGAGAAGGAATCAAGTTATATCTGAAATAGCAAACGTGCACTTCTAAAGTTACTACACAGATCATGATTTAGTCTTTTACTCAATTCCCACTTTAGTCACTAAAACGTAGGCAGCTCTCTTCCAAGACATTTGGAGATATAGTGTTTAATCTCTCTCTCTCACACACACATATGCAGTGTATATTTGTGTGTACAATATTATAACCTTGACAACAATCATATTGTGGTAACAACATATAAAAATAAGTGCATAAAGTTTAACGTCATGGAAGTTCATTCTATGAATATACTACATTTTACCTAATTGATAATTTAATGATGGATATTGTTTCTAACCCATAATCATGTTAGACAATGTTATAAAAATATATGCATTATTTTAAAATATTTTCCATCAGTGTGAATATCTGCTTGGGTTATTTATTAAATATTTTGGATCACATGAAAGAAATATTAAATATATAATAAATAATAATAAAGCTGATAGTACTTCTAATACCAAACACTAAACAGCATCACTGTGTTAACTCTACAACACTGCTCTAACTAAAACCATTACCTTCACATACTCCACAAAGTAACAGTAAAGAAAGAGAAAACAAAGAAAAAATCCTGTGATATATTTATATATATTTATATTTATTTATTTTATAAAAATGACCTCTACTGTGTTTGGAGAAAATAACTGAAATATTTTTCATGTAAACTCCATACTGCAAAATTTACTTAAAACCTGACCTTAAAGAAGTGAATGAGAATGCTGGGTTTGAGTTGTTTTAGAGAATTGAGAGAGTGTTTTTTGGTTGATGGGTGGTCAATATGTTTTTAGTTGAGTTAATACGCCCAGAGGTAGAGCAAATTTAAAGTTGAATAAATCCAGAAGAAAGCATGAATCAATCTAGGATAAAAATATAAAGTAGATTTAAGCTTATATATCAATGATAAAATAAGAGTATTGGGGCACGATAAAACTATAGATGAAATGAAGCAAGTGAAAACGTGCCAATAAGGATCCTGGGAACAAAATAAAAGGGAAAAATATATTGTGCATGCATAGTTATGAACTGTGTTATACTTTCTTAAGAAAGCACATTTACAAACTGTTGTAAATGGAGAATATTCCATATGGCTCAAAATACCCCATTTGTAAAAAGGATGGAGAATCACAAAAGACTGACAAAACTCATTTTATACAAGATAGACCTATGTAAAAAACTATTACTTGCAATTATATGAAGTGTTTTTTTTTTTTTTTTTTTTGGAAGAGATGCTTTCTTGAAAATATCTGAGGGAAACAAGGAAGGGGATTCTATGACAATCAATAAAATGTCCATTATTTGAGACCACATATATTGTTTGAAATACTTTTCTGTCATCTTGATCAGACAAATGTTTTATGTGATAGTTTGGACAAAGGGCTTATAGAAAGTAATTTTTGAACAATATTTAATTCTTTAGCTATTGATATAAAAATCTAGTTCAAAATATGAATATACTATTCTTGCAGTAACACTTTATTGCCAGGATTCAATGTTTTGTTTCTCTGTTATAAAGGACTTACAGATGCATGGGCTTTTAAAAATTATTTATTGATTAATGAGTCTTATATTCACTTATGAAAATAAAAACTTGAAAAGAAAAAATTAAAAATAAATGTAAAAATCATTTACATTGTAAAATATACTCAAGCTTTATTGGTTTTCTTTTGTTTGTTTAAAAATAAAGTAAGGATATATCTTTATATTTTTGAATTACTTATCCTTAAAATATTACTTAAAATAAAATATTAGAAAATGAGATGTATTGCATATTTATAGGCATCTGAGAAGTATGATATGAGTAATGTGTCTACTTGCAGCTACGTAAATTAGTAAAATTGAATTAATTCTAAAGGCAATGAAAAAAATATATATATGACATTCCAGAGACATTCTACAAGTAATAAAAAGGCAAGGTGAAATTAAAAGACTGTTAATGTACTTATTTTTTAACGAAATATATATGCTTCTGCTTTCAATATTTATTCTGATATTTTTAGGCACTTTTCATTATTTCTTACTAGACAATAAGGAATAGTAGCCAATGATGTCATCAGTATCAAATACTAGGGTTGAAGTATGTGGAACTGACATAAGAGCAGAGAACAGATTACAGCTAAGTAGCTTGGAAAATGGTGCACTTAATTTGTACCATTAAGCTTGGACTTCAAAGATTAAAAAATTTTATTTAACCAAGAGCAGTGAAAGCATTCCAAGACATGAACTACATTATTCCTTAACTTTTGGCAAATTAGTTTATTTTTCTTGATATGTACATTTCTATAAAATGGATGTAAAATGTGTGCCCTATTCATTAATCACATATTAAGTCTAAACCTCAATTTTTATGATATTTGCATAGTAAACAATTGTTTCTCAGCATCCATCACCCTTTCTCAAAGTACAGCAATTCACTCCATTTGGTAAAGGAGTCTGTGGTAGCCATTACTGGCATTGAGGAAGATGTCTTTACCTACCAGGAAAAGTGTTCTCCTTGATGTTAAGCAAGACTTTGTGATGATTCAGCCAATGAAATATAAGTATATGGAACATGCAGGATTTTTTTTTTTTTGGTAAATAAAATTAAGTGCCAGTATGAAGTACTACATGCTCTCTTCATCTGACAAACCTGGAAGGCATATATCATAATTGCAGTGCTATGAGATGGTGAAGCTTCTGTGAGCATGGCTCCTGAGTGAATAGAATGAGCAGAAACCCATTGCCATTGCTTTTTGAACATGTCATATAAGTGAGATATACACTTATTGTATTGAGCCACTGAGATCTTAAAGTTGTTTATTACTGCAGTGTTCTATAGCCTATCCTGACTATTCAGGGCCCTGTTGTCCATTTTAATCAGATCTTTCCTCTCACCATCATTGCTTAGCCAATTATGGGGCCAGTGAAATTTAAAACATTTAATTTTGAGAGAAGCGAGAAGAAAATAGAGCTAGAGTTAAAATGTCTTCAATTCAGTGGATACGAGTAGTGAAAACTGATGAATTATTTCTACTTCTAAAACCATGTGGATGGAACTACCTGTGTTTTATCTTTCCACAAGGAATTTTCAAACTTCCCTTTGATTCGAGAAACCTCCACATAGCTTGTCAGTACATTATATCTTCTTTTTTGTTACCCTGGACTAGAGACTCATAACTCTTTTAGAATGTGACATTGCTGATAAACTATATGCCTGCATTCAAATATATTATTATGATCTACATCCTTTGTGGTATTCATATATAACACTACCACATTTAATTAACTAATCTTGAAGAAACCTCCAAAAATTACTGAGAAGTTTTATATATTTCATTTTAAATATAGCTTATTTGATGAATGATTCAAAATTTAAATACATTAGAAACTTGATTTGCAACACTCAGTGATGATTTCTCAATTATTCCTCCATGTTCATTGAGGATCATCCCTCTTTTCCCACAATTTCCCTTTTTTTTTCTGTCTAATATGAAGTGAAGATTACAGCCTCTTTCTCACTATCTTCCTTTCTTTTTCTGCTGTTCCTGGTCTCACTGCTCCCTAACTGGCTCATCTCCAAATATCTTTACAGTATTTCACATTAGCCGTTTTTAAAGGGGGGGGGGAAATGTTCTTAATAACTGTGCTACATTTGATATCTAGATAAGAAGCATCTTACTTCTACTTACCATATTCTATCACTCACTCGCTCCAGGAATCACTCCATTCCCCACACTTTTAATATTTTATCCCGTCCTTCCTTTATCTCTCAGACTAGGTAAACCCAAATATTTTTACAACTTCAATCTCAGTATATCATGGATAATATTGGATGTATTATCATATCTATCTGAACATGATATTATTGTAAATGAGTTAAAATATTATTTTGTGTAACATGATACAATAATCATTATTGATTATTAATATTAATATTAGCCTAGTCTGCACCAGCATCTACACAATTGATTGTAGCTGGGGGAAAACACACATTCATGTGGTGTGATCTTCCCGAATTCATCACAAAAAGAATCTCCAACAGTAACTCAACATTGCCCATCAATCCTATTGTACTTCATTCACTATGATGTACTCTCCCACACACTATGACATCCATTTTTATGCCATCCCTTTTCCCCTCAAACTTCTAGTAGTTTCATGCTCAATCTAAGTGAATGATATTGCCTCATAATTCTTTAAAACATAGATATCACAATAAGTACGTAGATACCTAAACAGATATAAACTTAATTGCATAGTAATGACCTCATCTTCCCTACACAAAATATTTCAAGCCACCTGCATCTTGTCCATATCCTCTTCCTTCCTTAATATGTCCTTTAATCCATGTCAGAGGCTAACTTCATCCATGAGCTTTAGAATCATTTATCTTTACCTTCTCAAGGATATTCGATTCGATAAATGTATTTCCTTATTTTGAATCACTCTTTTATCCTCTTTATTAAATCAATCTAATCGACAAATTTCAAACATTGGACATACATCCAAACATGAAGATGTACAATAAATTTTAAATCACTCCTTAGAATTTTTCCAACTCCCTGGAGCCATGGTCAAGGTTGTAGAAAGGTTATAATACAAAGACACTGAATCTGGGTTGGAGCCAGGAAAAGGGTTGCCCAGCCTTCTTGTTGGGTGATACCTTCTCATTGTAGCAGTCACACTTTTAAACTCCTTCTGCTACGGCCATGCCACCCTGAACGTACCCGATCTCGTCTGATCTCGGAAGCTAAGCAGGGCTGTGCCTGGTGAGTCCTTGGATGGGAGACCACCTAGGAATACCAGGTGCTGTAGGCGTCAAAAAAATAAATAAATAAACTCCTTCTAATGTATTTCCAACTGACTCTGAAAAACTGTCATGACATTATATTCCCTCTAAATTGTGTTGAAAAATTACAAACATTAAAGAATATTTCAAGTTGATCAACCACTCCTTGTACTTTCCAGCCTCTCATTTCTGTTGCTGTTGCTATGCTCCTGTGTTCCCTGTCCAGATTTTCCTAAAGCCATTCGCTAATTAAAGACAACGGGACTCTTTCTGGTGTGTTAGATTTAATTAATGTTGAGAGCTAAAATTAATTAATGTATTGAGTTGGCTAATTTACTGAATTGACAAATGAAAATAATTATAAGTATTATCAAAATATGCACATTAATACAGTAAGAGTGAAGTTCTATCAACAAACAGTAATATTTCATTTTAAATAGAAATAATTAAAACCAATTCTTCTGAAGAGATTCTAATACTTGATGAAAAGAACATTTTTGCATTCTTTCAAGTTTTCTATTAATTATTCCAGAGGTTACAAACTAAAACATCAAGAAAGTAAGTAAAAGTACATAAATAAATAAAGTGAGTTGGGGAAGGCAGCTATTTTTACCTATTGAACATATGCCCCCTCTAGTCTAGGCAATTATAGTTGACATTAACTGATTATTACCACGAAGGAAAATAAACTCAGTTTTACTACTTAATCATGGAGTTTAAATTTAAATATACTTATTTTTAAATATTGGTTAATCACTTACTTTTTAAGTCAATATTATCATAGCCAAATGAAGCTCACTGAGGAACCACGTATGATAACAAGTATTACCCGTTCTTAGAGTCTACCAATACAATTTGCAAATTAAACCATATCTGTGTGGGTCTTACTTAACGGAAAATGCTAAGCCTGAAATAAAAAATAACATATCTCTATTTTAAAGACTTTAGAGAGAAACAGTTACAGCCATGTAATTGATATGGAATGTGACTGTACTCCTTCAAGTAATATTTGTAGGAAAACTTCTATGTGCTTAATGTGGGTAGACAGCAGTGAGCAAAAGAGATACAACTGTTCTTTAGTGCAATATCTAGAATATTAACTGAAATATATATGTTCAATGAGAAAGATGAACGTGTTAAAATACTTAGAAATATATACAGAATTTGCTAGCTTAGAGAGAGTGGTGCTTGTAACATTAAATATTGTTTAGAGATGTTTTTAATGAAGCCACACTTAAATACCTACAAAGGATTAAGTCATGTAATATTTAGGGAAAAGTGTATTTCAAGTAGAATGGACAACACTTACAAATGCTGCTAGGAAGAAGATGGCTGGCACATGCATCAATTGGAAAGGAGAGCAGTGTGGCTTGAGTAGAGTAAGTAGAGGGAGAGAATAGTGAAGTAAGCAGCCAGGGATGTTTTGACAGAAGGGTTGCATAAGCATGTTGTGTATGGCTCAGTGTATATTATGAGTTGAAATCACTATAGGGTAAAATAAAGATGGGAAGGAGGAGGGGTGCCAGGTTGGAGTTAGTGGTATTTGTGAACATGAGAAGTTTCTGCTACACTCTACCCTTACGACACGTTAACATTATGATAATCAATAAGTAATCCAGTAACATCATTCTCCACTAAAAACTGCTCAGTACTTCACCACCGTTTCTGATTTGATATGCAAATTTTTATCTCCACATATGTCGTTCGGGTGATCAAACTCATAGTAAGCCCTCCAAGTCCATGTCTTACTCCTCACCCTGTACCATATGTCTCAGTCTAAATGAGCCACACTCTATGCCATTTTGATCCTTTTCCCAACTGCTGAAAAGCGGTCTCTCACTGTGGCCCACCTCTGGAGACCCCTGGTACATTTTTATATTTCTATTAGGTATTTATATATTACATTGTATTTTTTTTCTTTTTTCATTTTCCCTACCCAGCTGAGATTTCTTCAGGAATAACAGTATGCTGGAAGACAATGCTGGTGTCCTATTCGACAGCATATTTCCAGAAACAATTTTTCTGAAATACATGTGTCACCAGAGGTGTTCAGGTTGCGTCGGCCAGTGAAGGACAATGTATTACATTTAAACTGATACCACAATTATTATGTATTTGGCATGGGAGTTCTGCAATGGATAACATATCTTTACCTTATCTCAGTGATCTCGTACTGCCTTCATTTTAACAAATCTGAAACAATGCAGTTCTTCATTGTCAATGCCATGTCTCCAAAACTCCTGTGACCTTGAACCCCTGAGTATCAGATAGCTTAATTGCAACCCTATAATCTGTCTTCTTCCTTGTCACAGTCTTCTCTCAAAAGCAGAATTTAATGCTTGTATTTTCAAATGGAAACCGAGTCCATTTATGAGTAAAGTGATTGTGTCGTACAACGGGAGGTCTGCTATTCGTCAGATTCAACCTATTCTATCACCCGAGTATGTCAAATTATGCACCAAATCCCCCATTACACTGTGAATAAGACTATCCAACTAGTTTTGCAATACTAGCCTGCATTATTATAAATTTCTCAATTACGTCATCCTCCATTCAACTGTACATTGACTTACTTCAGTATTTCACTGTTTTGTTATGGTTCTAGCAAACCTTTTACCCAAGAACATGCTAGTTCTCTAAGCAGGTGTTAGAAGGGCTTCTGCAAATACCCGAGTGGCCCTGTTCATCATTTCTCTCACCATGTCACAGGCAACTTCTCAGTATTTAGTGCAGTAACTATGATCACAGAAAAATATGTAGAATTGTTAAAAAAAAAAAAGTGAATACGATACAAAAGCAATCACTGGGAAAATAAATGTTTTCATAGAACCAGAGATAATTTTGACATATGGACAATACTACAAAAATGATAATGTAATTTACCACTTAAAAATATGAAATCCCGTGAAGCAAAAAGAATATTCCCTTTTGCTGTTGGTTCATGTCATATGTAGATTTGCATATCCACACTGAACATTTTACTGTGATCGTCAGGATGTTCCTATTTTTAATTTACATAGCTTCTATTTACTAGCTTTCACAAAATAATTTTATAATATGATTTGGCATCCTTTGATCTTTGCTTCTCAAAGCGTTTCTGCCCAGTGAAGTAGATCATGATGTGCATGATTTGGTTGTATCATCTGACTTCAAATGCATATTTAAAGATATTTCTCCCATGCTCTAGGCATCACTGAAGTTTTATTTCAGTTTGCACTTGCACGTTTTGCATTCTGCAGGAGCTCTGTCAGTGAGCTCTGAGGCAAGAGGTTCTGTCTGTCATCTTGCCTCTCACACCCCCACAAAACTCTACTTCAGACTTAAGCTGGAGAGACACTTGCCTCTGATTTGTTCATTTTTCAAGCAATTCATAAACTAGGCTACACTCTGTTATATTTTCTCATGAACTGTTCTATCAAGTGACAGGTGTATAGATGATCTGTGAATATCAGGAAAACACAAATAAGTTACCATTTAAGAGTTTTTGCTTCATAGTTCAAAAATATATCTATTCATAAACTAAAAAAACTGCTATATAATATCACTCATATGATGATCTAAGACTAGGGCAGAGTTTTATATTTCTGTGAATTTACTAACATAATTATTACTTTCTCTTAAATGAAAATACAACTATTAAATATGCATCATATGGATTGGAAAATTAGGTGCCATTAAAAACATGAGTAAATGAGTCCAGACATCATCTTCATTTTTCATATTATTGGAATAAGACTCCTCAATATGAAAATGAAAATTATAATTTATATGTTATTCTCTGTAATACAAGCTATTTTATTGACACTAGTGCTCTATATTGAAATGCCATATAAGTCTAAGAAGAAAGGTTTTTCAACAGAGTTTTAATTTTATTTATAGGCATTTTTTTTGTTGTTGTTGTTTTTGCTTACACATTTTTACCCTTACATTTTGGCAGAGTTAAAGAAATTCCATTCTCAAAAGAATGGAAAAGATCATGCCTCCACTTAAGTGATGATTGCTTGGAAACTGAGCTTTCAATGATGGTGACCATTCTTCATATTTGGCCTTGACTAAAAATTAGCTATGATATTTAGTGTCTTTTGGTTATTTTATGTAACTCTTCATCTTTGTTTTTGCTCAGAAGCAGAAGAAATAAGACCAGCAATTTATAAAACTATGGTACAAGAGAACTTTAGCAGAATATGGATTAGTTGCATTGATTGACATATGCAGTAGAAAGGTAGTTTAAAAACCTGTATCTCCCCACATTCAATAAATAATTCTTTTAAAATGATAGATTCTACATAGGTAAAAGGAAAAAAAAATAAACATCTTATCAGCGATTATGAATCAGGTAATCTAAAGGGGTTCCTCTTTAGAAATGGTATTGCCTTAAGGGAATAACATGATTAAACAACAAATGATATGATTAATAAGCCTGATTTTATGTTAGAATTATAATCAATTAATATTTGCTAAGTGGGAATGAGATAATTTGTATAGAGTAGATAATAAATTTTCATAATTTTACCTTTTTTTTCTATGACATTGGTCATGATCCTATGGAGAAGCACACAGAATGTAACCTAAATTTAAAAAAAAAAAATTTGTTTGGAGAGCACATTTAGGTTCACAGCAAAATTGATAGATTCGTATAAAAATTTCCTATATAACTCCTGCTCTCATACAGGCATAGACTCTCCCCATAATCAACATCCACCCTGTAGAGTGGTACATATTTTACGATTGATTAGTCTATATTGACAAATCATGATCACCCCAAAATCATAGTTCACATTTGGGTTCGCTTTTGGTTTTTTTATACTCTATGGTTTGGACAAATATATAATGACATGAGTCCATCATTACAGTATCACATAGAGCATTTCCATTGCCCTAAAAATTCTCTGTGTTCCATTTATTAATCCCTCCTTCTCATTCCCTGTCAATCACTGATCATTTTTACTGTTCCCATAGTTTTGCCGATACAGAATATAGTTGAGATACAGTTCAAATTATACAGTATGTTGCCTTCTCAGATTGACTTCTTCCACTTTGTAATATGTATTTAAAGCTTTTTCTTTTTATGTCTTTTTATGGCTCAATAGCTAATTTCTTTTTAGTGCTGAATCCATTGTCTGTATGTACTACAGTTTATCAATTTATATACTGGACATTCATCCAAAAAGATATCTTGGTTGTTTCCAAGTTTTTCTTAAGTGGCTGTACCATTTTTGCATTCCCACCAGCAGTGAATGAGAGTTCCTGTTGCTTTATATTTTTGCCAGCCTTTGGTGTTGTCAGTGTTCTGAATTTTGGGCATTCTAAAAGGTGCGTAGTGGTATCTTACTATTGCAGTTCGCATTTTCCAGATGACATATGATGTGAAACATCTTTTCATGTGCTTATTTTCCATATGTATGTCTTCTTGGTTGAGAGGTCTTTGGCCCATTTTAAAATCAGGTTGCTTTCTTATCGTTGAGTTTTGAGGGTTCTTTGTATATTTTGTATAACAGTCCTTTATCAGATGTGTCTTTTGGAAATATGTTTTCTCTGTCTGTGGCTTTTTGATTAATTTTCTTGACCTTGTCTTTTGCAGAGCAGACGTTTTTAATTTAACTAAAGTCAGTTTATCAGTTATTTATTTTATTAATCATGATTTTGGTGCTGTATCTAAAAAGTCATCACCATACCCAAGGTCATTAAGGTTCTCTCCTATGTATCTTCTAGTGGTTTTATAGTTTTGTTTTCATTAAGCTGGATGATCATCTTTGAGTTAACTATTGTAAAGGGTGAAAGATCTGGGTCTACATTTATTTTTTTTATGTGGATGTCCAGTTGTTCATGTACCAATTGGAAAGACTATCTTTGGTCATCAAAACATTTGATATAGCACCTGAGTTTATTAGAGTTTATTAGAGTTTATTTAGTAGTGTATATACACACACACACATACACATACAGAAACATTTTAAAAGTTGAACCCTAATAAACTCAGGTGCTATATCAAAACTATAATTTCATTCAAGACAAATACAAATGTTTTTGCTTTTTAGGTATTCTCAGCTAGGTTGTTTTCTTAAGAAAAGCCATCAGGAAATGTATTGATGTGGGTTTTGAATATCAGGAAATCACTGGCTATAAATAAAATTGAAAAAAATTTAAATCATGTTTTACTGGTATAGTTTGGGCAAATACCCAGCGAACATGCATGTGCGCACATGCATTCTCTCTCTCTCTCTCTCTGTATATATATATATACACACATATATATGTATATATACACAAATACATATGGTACTTATATAATTTTACTCTTTCCACATTAAAAATAAGGCAAAATATCTAGTTGCCTTTAGTTTATTTAGAATAAGTAAAAATTTACTTCCCTCTCTCATTCTCAAATTCATCTTCTGATTACTGCTACCACTGTATGAAAAAAAAAAATCTAGTCTGTGAGAAAGTAGACATCAAAACTATTATTACTGCTTTTACAAAACTATGTCTCAAGTTAAATATATTACACCTAAAAATTGATATATTTGTTAACTATATTTATGTTTAATATAACTAAAATAATTTTATTTGATAATTTCATTGGGATAAGTTAATTAGAGATGTGGGCTATTAACATTAGAAATACTGCATGGAATCATACAAAGAAATTCAAACTTATTAAGAGCCTAATAATAATTTTTTTATATTTGCATTTCATATATGCTTATTGTTCTGAGTCATGAGTTCTAATAGGGTTTGGGAGGAACATTTAATTTTAGTAAATGAAAGGTGATCCTTCCTTATGTGCTGACTAGTTCCTTAACTCAAGTATGAAGCAGCTTCTTTATTACATCTGGATGTACACCAACTTTTCTGCACCATCAGGTTTTTGACTCTAAAGTGCTTGTTTTTGTTTTTCCTTTAATAAAGCAGTAGTAGGACATTTTTTCTCAGAGTTACTAATAAGAATTGTAAAATATTGCCAAATAAGTAATAATATCCCTGGCTATAGAAAAATGGAGTTGTTTTGTCATCTCCTATAAAGGGAAATGGATGAAATAATTAGGCATAATGAGAGGAAATGAGGCTTCATTGAATAAAGAAGCCAGAGACTGAGTAAATCTGGTGATTTTTCTACAGAAAATTCTGGGAAGAAATAGTAAACCACAAAGCCACTTCATAGATATAATATGTTCACTTATGAAGTTAAAAAGCTGTTATTTAAAGGACATTTTAATCATTTAAATGGTTCTATGAAAGTTAAATATATCGTTCATAAGAATGACATACAAAGGAATATAAAATTAAAGAGCTAACAAAATTTTCTAAAAAGTGTTTGAAGATATGGCACAAGAAACTTTTTCTGAACTATAGCAAATTCTTAATATTCAAAAAAGTGTTCATTATTTACCAATTAAGATATAAAATTTACTAAAAAGAAGATACATTCTCATGAATTCAGGGAATTTAAGAGACAGTATACTCTAACATAAAAGGGGGAAATGGGATAATCAAAAATAGTTAGCCTGACCTCAAAATGCAAATTATCAGAAAACAATGAAAGATAGTTTTTTAAGAATTTAGGGAAAAAGGTATGAATGAGAATTCTATACCAGCAATGATGGCATTTGCACATAAATCTAAAAGAAGTATTCTTTGAAATATCTAAACGCTTAATGTGTACTTCTTTAAAATGGAAGTGCACACTTAAAATCTATATAATTTTATAAACCAATGCTATCTTAATAAATTTAATAAAATATAAAAATAATAATAAAATGTGTCAAGATGAAAATCCCAGTACAGCAAAATAGTATACTAAACAGAGAACAGATAATAAATGAATTGAAGATTTAATGACCTTGGAATTTATGATAATAAAAATAATAAATAAGTATTAATTTAATTTATTTATGGAATAAAACAAAAATAATTGTGCTTAAAAAGCAGAATGAAACATGGGATTTTTTTTTAAAAGGTAATATAAATTTTGTAGGCTTGTGACCATAATGGGCTGGAACAAATATCTGTAACTTTAGAGAAAATAAAAGTGGAAGAAAAGAATAGACTGTGAGTATTTGTGTGTATGTATTATTTTTTCTCCTTTCATTATTAGAAATCAACAAATACTGTTTTATTTCTAAATTAGACTTGTTTAGCTATCTAGGAAATAAAGAATTTATTTGAAATTTAAAATGGGATGAATAAGAACATAACAATGTAGAAAACAATTTAACAAAACAAAATAACTTTCTAAAATAATGCAGTAAGAAAAAGAAAATTCAAAGCAAGGAAGCTTAAAATAACATTACCAGCAGCAGTAACACTAATTTTAGCTATTAAAAAGCACTTAGACAAAAAAAAAAAAACCTCACTTAGAATTAACATCAATTTAAATATTTACATAACAATGTATATTAAAAGAAGAGTCTTTTCATAGTGGATGATATAAGCAAAAGTCAAATCTATTTGATGTCTACAAGAGCAATAACTAAAACAAAAAAATAATTGATAAATGTATCACAACACAGTTAATAAAACTGGTCACGATATTAATACTGAAATATTACTATTAAAATACATTCAATGCCTTTTTCAAAGCAAAAGAAAATGTCATTATTTAAAGTGTTTGCTCACAAAAAGTTTTTGATTTCCTTGAAAGTTGTATAGGTAATAGTGAAAACACACACACACTATTTACACACACATATTAAAAGTGAATGAAGTACAAAGATAATAGAAGACATATTTTAGTATTAAAATAGTTTATTAAATTCTTTCTATTCCTTGATATGTTAAAGAAATACAAATATATAATATTTAATAAAATCTCAATATATATTAATTTTAGGATTGTTATGTACTGAAATCTATAACTTGCAGAGAATAAATCATAGAGTTAAGCTTCTGTGAAACTTTTTATACGATCTAATTATTTTTATGACCAGAAATAACATTAAGAAATTTAAAAACACGTATTCTTAATGAAATTGATTTGGAAATTAAAGTATAAACAACATAAAAAGTAAACAAAAAAGAATATTCACCTAGATCATCTTGCTATTATAAAAATACATGTCAAAATAAATCTTGATAGAAAAATTAAATTATATTTACTACATATTTGAAAAGTAAAGATAATGAAAAACATATCTATGAAAATATACGGGATGTGGTCAAGCTGTAACTATGATCAATTTCAAAATTTTCTTACGACAAAGAAAGTTTTGTTACAAATAAAAACAAAATTATAACAACCATATTGAAATGTCAAATAGCATTATAATAATTACAAATAAAATACTACCTCTTTCAAATATTAAAATCTATGGTGATGTCAACAGTAAAAATTTTTATAAGGAAGAACTTTTATAGAAATTGTTTTGAAAATATACAAATTTTAAAATGAAAACATAATTACAATAATAAAATTTATTTCTAGGAAATAGAATTACAGTTTTTCAGGCAGTAAACTATAGTCTTAGAAAGCAGAAAATCAACCATAAAATAACATGGGAAACATAGTCCTTTTTAGTTTGCACTATGATTTATTTTATAAAGCCCTCTGATGTGATCCATAATTGAATAAAACCTATTTAAAAATTAAATGAGAGACTTATTTTGTGGTTATAGATATTATTCTGTGAGGTACTTGCTTTGGAATACTGTGCAATCATTACACATAATGATTACACAGTGTTAAATTTAAAAATTACACTCTAGTGATAAAGGAGTGGTAAGAAATATGTGTATATTTACTCAATTTAAATAGAGCTAAACAGATAAATAAACATACATATTACTTTAAACATACGTGAAAAGATGTTAATGAATTTTCTTTGGGAGAAAACTTTGGAATATGAGAAAATTTTATATTCATTTATATCCCTATCTTGTGTGAACTTTTTATGAGAATATACCACATTAATGTGAGAAAATAAAGCTACGATGACTTTATAAATAAGAATATGACTCCTCAATTTATTTCATAAATTTTATGACCAACGGCATACTACTTCCTTAAAACTTGTATCAACTTGAAAATAACATGACTTGTATATCTTTAATTAGCATGATCATAGTGAAATTCATATAGCATAAGTGGCAATATGATTCAGAAAAATTTAATTTGTGATTTAGACATTAAACACAGAATTCAGTTTTAATTTTAGTTAAACATGTCTCTTATTTTTTTATAGTACATTTGTTACAATTATCATTACCAAAATTTAGGAAAACACACACGCACACACATACACACACAGATACATACCCATACATGCACATTCAAAATAGCTGTTATAGCTCATATTATTAATTACTGTGACTTTCTTTTGTGAATTGATATTTTTATAAAATTTATTGAGGTGACATTGGTTAATAAAATTATATAGGTTTAAAGTATATAATTCAATAATACATCATCTGTATATTTCATTGTGTGCTCACCACCCAAAGTCAAATTTTCTCCCTTCACCATATATTTGACCCCTTTTATCCTCATCTACCAGTCTCCCTGCCCCCTTTCCCTCTGGTGTGAGTTGATATTCTTGACTCAAATGTTTTGAGGAATTTTGCTGAAATCTTCTGTTAATCCTGTAATTGTACAACACTTTCCTGGTATAAAAGAGGAGTAAAATGTTCACCTATTTTACAACTCACTGCTGACTTTCAGTATTTCCTATATTGGTGCTTTTATTTTTCCAAATAAAATGATAAAAAGTTATTTGTTATAAAAATAAAATGGAAAATATTAGTAAAACACTAACCAAGTAACCAACTATCATTTACCATGTTCCAGAATGCCCTCCGCTAGAATAAAATCTTCAATAATTATTGATTTTAAAATAAAATAAGCTTAGGCATTGTCATTCATATGTATATGAAAGAGAAATTTATAAATATTAAAGGAAGTCAAAGATAGTTGTCATATAACATGAGTTCTATTTATAAAAATAACCCTTTCCCATGACAAGGCTAGAAAAACACACAAAGAACTAAAACTCAGTGCTCACTCTTATCTCTCCACACTTATAACCTTGGAAATATCCTTTTTTCCTAACCCTGGTTTTCATGAATGTTTATTTTGCATGACTCTGTGAAGGTTAACCAGAACTCCTCGCAAAAGATGAGGACTTCAGGTTTCCATATGTGACATGGAACTAGTGGATTTCTGGAATAACTCTTCATGTCATTCTAGAGGAGAGTGTTTAATAACTTACCCCATAATGTAAATATCTCCTCTACTCCAGGTATGTCATGTGTTATTCACATACCCCAAAATTGTAAAGATATATATTCCTTCTTACTCACTATTGGCAACCTCTCAGTATCTCTGAGCATGTTGTGAGGAGAATATGGAATGTTCCTGCAAATTTTCCTTAAAACATATTACATGGATTTTTTTCATAAATCTCTTCAACATTCATATAAAATTGTGGATTCAGTAATCTAATTGCTGCTGATAGCAAACTTTAAATGATTTTTATCAGTAAATCTATTTTATATTAATTATGAATTTATTTTGCATTAAATTAACTATATCTTAAAATATCTAAAAATCTAACATCTTATAAATAAATATGAATAATGTCCCTGCTTTGTAATTGCATGCTCTAAAAGTATAAATAAAATGTAAATTGTGCAATTTCTTTCATAGTAACCGATAAATTGAAAACTAAGCAAAGATGAAACAAATGTTGATAGCTATAATATAAAATCACCTGATCATTATTTTGAAAAATAGAAATATTCAAATAAGATAAACTAATTTCCTAAAATAAAAAGAACTCAGAGCTCAGACTCTTTAAGATGATATGACCTGAATATCCTCCAAACTTGAATATATAAAAGGGGCTATATGTTAGCAGGCAGTATCTACTAATTGGTACACCTATTGACACATTTTTTTCTGGGCATCTATCATTTCTGCCCATTCTTTGAGGCAAGCTCATCTATTTCTGTGATTTTTAATGCCACGTCTATACCACATTTAACAAACATTTTTTTTTTTCTTAAAACTTTTCTATGCTTTAAATGTGTCTGTACAAGTTGCTTAATTTCCCCATGTTCTTGAGTATCTTACTCAATACTAGCACACACAACCTGACTTCCCTAACCCTTAAGTTTCTTAAGCTAGAATTTAATTTTCATTTCTGTTTAGAGCCCATACTTAATCTGTTACCAAATAGTATTCATTCTACTAATAATATAAAGCCATTTTTTTTCTTTAGACTATATTGCCATTACCTTAAACCAAGAAACCATCAAAAGTTCCCTTCAATAGTCTATAATTTCATAATTATACACTAATATCAATACATAATAATTCTCAGGTATCACATTTAAGTGAAGTATTTTGCCGACTGTGATATATTTAGTGCATACATCTTACATATTTATATAATAATAAATGAATAATAATAGTTTAAATAGTAGTTTAAAACATTAAATATTACTAAAGTGTAAAAATTATCTTGGAAATGAAATAAGAAGGAAGGGAAAATAATTTGGCCCCAAATTTACTTAAAGCATTTCTCTGTCTTTATGTAGTAGGGAGAATCAATTAGTATGATGAACATACAAAAAAGCGTACTGAGAAAAGACTACAGCATGATAAAAACACCACAGAAATATATTGATGAAATAGACGAGAAATCATTGGAAGAATGTGGAATAATGCCTACCCCACTATGGAAGGAAGACATTGGTTTGTTCCGTTCCTGCCATGATTCTCTGACTTTAAAATGCTGAGTATGTGGCCTTTAGTAAATGAAATAAAGGAATCACATGAGAGAAAGGCATGTGTTTTGTTTTGTTTTGTTTTGTTTCCTTTGCTCTTTCCATTTTATTTTGGCCTGAAGCTTTAAGCTCTCTGCCTAAGAAGAACTACTGATCCAAGAAGACAAAGGGAATTGCCATGAGACCCAGGGAGAATCAGTAAGGACCAAGCTGCTTAAAGCTCAGAATAGAATTTCAAGTGAAAAGAAGTCAAAGTGGCATCACCAAGTACGAGTTGAGTTATTATTTCAGATAATAATTTCCCTCAAAATATAAGATGTGGATCTTTCCTAAACCATCTCTGGCTGAAATTTGTCAAAGTCTTTGAGTACAAAGTAATCATAAAGCAGGCCAGTAAGGATATACCAGCTTTATCTGGGTGTGAACAGTTGTACATAAATAAATCTTCTGAAGCACTTATTGTCAAGAACCAAAATATTTATATTTTAAATATCTACTGCAGTGATAACTAAATGAGATAAAACAGGACCTGTTAACACTTCCCAAAGTGGCTGTTGATTATTTCTAAGGACCCTCCATGTAGTATGTTTGTTGCATAAAGAATTCTGCAATCATCTGCAATCAGAAGTCTGCATGTCCATCTTTCTGGCTCTCACTTCAGCAAGCTTCTGAGAGAAGCCTCAGTGTTCCCACTTTCCTATGCAATCCTGCCAACTGTGAGCTGTTATGGTTGCAACATCTTGAAATTCCCAGAGTCACTGTGGTATATTAAAAGTAATATCAATCAAAAGAAACACAGCTATCATGAGTGCTCTAAACATGATAGCTAGCATATTGAGGAGTCTCACATCAGAGGGGTATTGGTAAGATTTTTATTTATTTCCATTTATTAAATTTAATTGGGTTTTGTTACATTTCCATGTTTATTTCTTAACTATATCTTGAGCTGATTCTAAAATTAACTGGTAATTAGAAGGTTTGTGTAAATTAAATTTATTGGGATGATATTAGTTAACAAAATTGTATAGGTTTCAAGTGTTCAATAATACATCATCTGTACATTGCATTATATGTTAACCACTCAAAGTCAAATCTCTTTCCGTCACCATATATTTGACTCCTTTGCTCTTATCTACCTTTCTCCCATTCCCCTTTCCCTCTAGTAACCACTAAACTGTTTCCTGTGTCTGAGTTTTTCTTTTATTTGTTGGTTACTTTCAGTTTTATATCCCATATGTGAGTGAAATTATATAGTTCTCAACTTTTTCTGATTTATTTTACTTAGGATGATATTCTCAAGATCTAGCCATTATGTCGCAAATGGCAGTATTTCATCTCTTCTTATCGCTGAGTAATATTCCATTGTGTATATATATGTAGCATATATTCTTTATCCAATCATCCATCAAAAGATGTTTCGGTTGTTTCCATTTCTTGGCCACCATGAATAACACTGCAATGAACACAGGAGTGCATATATCTCTACAAATAAATGTTTTCAAATTTTGGGGGTAAATACCCAGAAGAGGGATTGAGGGTCATATGGTAATTCTGTTCTTAATTTTTTGAGAAACCTCCATACTGTTTTCCATAGTGGCTGTAACAATTTGTATTCCCAGCAACAGTGTATGAGGGCTCTTTTTTACCCCACAACTTCTCCAACACTTGTCATTACTTGTCTTGTTGATGATAGCCATTCTAACAGGTATGAGGTGCTATCTCATTGTGGTTTTGATTTGTGTTTTCCTAATAGCTAGTGAAATTGAATGTCTTTTCATATGTCTGTTGGCCATTTATATGTCTTCATGGGAGAAGTGTCTGTCAGGTCTTCTGTCCATTTTCTAATTGGACTATTATTTTTGTTGTTGTTGTTGAATTGTATGAGTTCTTTATATATTATCAGATGTTTTGTTTGTAAATATCTTTTCCTATTTGTTTGGTTACCTCTTTGTTTTTGTGATGGTTTCTATGCTCTACAGAAGTCTTTTTAATTTGATATCGTCTCATTCATTTTTGCTTTCATTTCCCTTGCCTTTGAGGTTATATTCATAAAATCCTAAGACCAAGGTCCATGAATTTAGCACCTATGTTTTCTTTATGCAATTTATTGCTTGAGGTCTCATATTTAGGTCTTTAATCCATTTTGAGTTCATTTTGGTGTACGGTGACAGATAGCAGTCTAGTTTCATTCTTTTGCATGTGGCTCCAATTTTTCCAGCACCATTTATTAAAGAGACTTTGTTTTCTCCATTGTATGTTTTCAGTTTCCTTGTCAAAAATTATTTGCATACATGTATTTGCATATCAATATATATTTGCATATAAATATAAAATATTTACTTCTTGGCTTTCGATTCTGTTCCATTGGTCTTTGTGTCTGTTTTGTCGTTGTTGTTGTTGTTTTTGCCAATACCATATTGTTTTGATTTTTGTCTCTTGTGCAATTTGACTAGCAGGTTTTAAAGATCAATCCAGTTAAGGATGAATTAATTTAATCTTTCCTCTTCTTTATGTCCAGACTCTAATAAATGTTTTATCTGGGACTGTAAGTGATAGACATAAAAAAGGAAATTTATGGTTATATTTGAGTCACTGTTTCCATTTTTCCCTCTTTAAAGCTAGGATCTTTCAAATTATTGTGGAGAAAGAAGGAAGGTGGGAAGGGAGTATCTTTTTACCCACCTGACACTTGATTTATTTTAATGCTGTTTTTGACTTGCTGGCTGACATTGATTGGACAGTTATGTCTTTTGTGTGGCACAAATCTAAGGCTTACTCTTTCAAAGGTTTGCATTTGAGCTCTTTGGAGGGTCCTGGGGTTCCCCAATATGGAGACCAGTTTTTCTGAGTCCCCCTCTATGAGTGCCTTACCTCCTACTATCATGTGTATACACAAGCTCAGCTGTTGAGGTTCATTATTTGGCAGGCAATTCTCTTGGGAGAAAAGACAGCAGCTTAATTTCTATTAATTTCTGGGGTGTCCACTTACCCTATGAAAAAACTCATGCCTTCTGTCCTAGAAACACAATGCAAAATGCTGGCTATTTCTTCACTGTTTTTTTTTTTCTTCCCGTTTCAGGTTGATCTCTCCAATTCTCTTCTTCATTGTGCAGAGATGCACAGGAGAAGGTCAGTAAACCTTTTGCTTAAACAGAAGTCCAGCTGGAACTTTCTCCTTCTTTTAGAGAACACACATCCTCACACACATGCATTTGGCTAATGGGAGAGAAAACCACACTCCTCTCTGGAGCTTGGACTTTGCACCATTCACAATTTGACTACATTGATGGTGTATACACCTCTTTCTCTTCTTTCATACTTTCTTGTATTCTTTTCTCCTTCCTGGTAGTTTTATAGACCGTGGGAATTTAGGGAGTATATTATCATCCCCTCTTAGTCTCAATGGAATCTTCTGAATCTAAATGACTCTCGCGTTATGAATGTCGGTTAGTTTTGACATTTTCTTGGCCCCAATTCTTTTTCAATGGGAAAAATACTACTAAATGACGTATTTTCTTATAGAGGTTAATATGTATTCTGGCTTTTACTTTGGACTACTCTAATCTGAATTTATATTCTAACTTTCTAAGCTTCTTATATCCCAGTTAATTATAACATATTTAATTTTTTAGAAAGTTTGTGTTTAATGTAACCATGAAAAAAGAATGTATCACCTATGAATGTTTTATTGCCATAATCACTGAATTCTAAATTATCAGATTGACTTTATAATGTGTAACTTAATAGGCTGGTATGTTTTCTTCCTCACTATTATGAGAATTGGTATAGTACATAAACTGTATAGTCTTCCCCTCTCTTAAATTATATTTGACATCAACATAGAATTTTTTTAAAAACTTTGCTACAATTTCTCTATTGTGTAATATTATTTCGATAAGTACAAATTACATAATATTTAGTTTGCAGAAGTAATATATATATATATATGTTTTCTGTGTAAATATGATTTTTCTTATTGCAGCTAATTTTAACTTTTAGTTTATTTTTCAGATAACAACATTGAGAATCATATTTTCAGTTTTTTGTTTTTTGTTATTGACCAACATATAAATTTGAGTAAATTTATTTCTGATAAATAATAATATTATTTTATAGCCTTAACATGTATATGAAAATGGACAGAGTTGATAATTTATCAAAATGCCCTAGTTATGCATATTTCTAATATTTTAGAATTATATATTATCATTTCAAATGAATAATGCCTAGATTAAATATTAGTTGAAGCTTCCTTACGATAAGATATAAATTAAAACCATCACTCAGTGCTAGTTGAGTAAAAATCCTATTAATCTTTTGAATTTAACAATTTAACTCTGTGTTTATTCCTGAAGTTAAGCAATATCATTACTAGAATTACATTATAATTACTGCTTGAGTGAAGATACTCATATTGAAATGTTTAAAAATTTCTTTGATCTTTGTTTTTCCAAATTGAAATTTTACCATAAAATAAAATATATTTCACCAAATATCTCTAACTTTTTCTTTTAGTACTCAAATTAAGTCAAAGTTCTTTATGCACATTTTCCATCATAACCAAAAAGGAAATAAATATAGAAAGTACATATAAAAAGTTTTACATTTTAGGTTTTCCATTCCCCGAGCTTTTATTATGATAGAAATTATAATTTTGTTTTCTAATATGAAAATGTAATGGACAGATTTCAGCAGAAGAATGATTTGCTGTATATCCCAGACATGCTTGACCAAAAAAATAACAATGAAATCTTAGTAAAAAAAATACATTTCTAGCATTATTTTTGATATGAAAGCAACATAAGTCAATATAACGTATTGGTCACTTTGCATGAGCCTTTTATTTTCTCTTTCTTTTCTTTTCAATATGTGCTTTGTGGAATATTTTCTTAAATTCATAAAATGAAAGCTAAAGCTAAAATATTTTTAAAGTGCCATATAAGAAAAGATTTTGGAAAATCATTAATAGCTCTAAATGTGGTTAACAAGGTGTATGTGATCGGAATTAGCAGACGTTGGTGAACTTTTAGCTCACGATGAAGCGTTTTTAACTTCTGTCCTTGAGTCTCACAATAACATCTTATTTCTTTTCATCTGCGTAGATTTGGCTCCTTGAACTCTTTTCCGTAAACACCAATCACTTTAAATTGAATATCCAAAGATTAGCCATTTCAAAAGTCATATGTCCTGCCTTACTAAAATATGGTAATATAGAAAACTCTAAGGGATGCAGGTTTTTTTTTTTTTTTTTTTTAATTTTGTTTAATCTTTTGCTCTTTTCCATTCAAGGCAAATGTCACCACTAAATACTGAAGTATTATTGCTGGCATATTTTATACATATAGCAAACATTAAAAACTGTGATTTAGTTGAGTTTTTTTTTAGACTCCAAGATTGCTTCTAAAAATCAAATAAGACTAATTCACATTCATGGCAGATTTATTAAGGACAAGTGAAATATTAAATCCTTGGAAGTTATATTTTACATTAAAGGTAAATTAAACCATAAATTAAATGTGTGCACAGATGAGCCCCATCTTAGCAAACAGTATCAGGTACTGTTTAATTTTCCTGAACTGGATAGATTCATTAGAACCCAGTGAGTTTCGTTAGTAATTTTCCATATCCCCTGTATGTCTGATATTTGCTTCATTAGAATTAGGTCTCCTTATAAACATAAGGCAAAGCACATTCTTATATTAAGGAGAAAGGGTGGCCTTGCCACACCAATATTTTCATCTGAAAAGGTATATCTGCTGGTCTCTATAATTACATACTTGGGAAGAAATATATCTTTAAGATCGAGGCTTACTATAAAAAAAAGTCAGTCCTTAAATATCTTAATATGAAAGAGTTTTGTGTATGAATTTGTACTTAAGTTTAAAATGTACAGAATTAAAAAAAAAAACCCAAGCTAAGTAAATTAATTTTGTTAAAATAATTGATATCTTGAGTATTACTGAGCGAACATGACATAAAAATAAAAGGTTGTGTAAAGTTAAAGGCACAGTACATTAACAACCAAATTATCCTCAGTTGCAAAATTATAAATGCAGTTTGGGATATAGGGTAGTCAGGAGGGGATTAATCCAAAGTACAGCAACGGAAGTCTTCAAACTATCCTCTAATGGAACTGCTGATTATTCCTTTCATCTCTTGTGACTTTGAGCTCCTTAAAAAAAAAATTAGTGGAGTTGTACAGTTGATAATTTTTTGAGGCTTCACAAGCTACAGGCTGGCTAAGTTTCATGTGTTTTCCATGTTAGCTTATTTGGCGGGATGATCTACTGCAAAGCTTCTCCCATTGCCCCACTAGTCAATCCCCTGGGAGTTATAATATCCTCCATATCTATCGCTGTTGTAAATGTCTCCATAGTGACCTCCACCAAACTGTCTGCTGCTGTGGAGGACGCCTCTACCACTGTGCCCACCGTGGCTGCTGTTGCAAAGCTGCTATTAAAGCTAGAGTTGCTGGCACCACTACTATCAATAGTCTCTGGCATCAAATCCATCACAGAATCCACTTCTCTTACAATATCCCTGACTGCCACTCTTGGGATGGTGTGTATATACCATAATTTCTAACCAAGATGGCACTTCTGGTCTAGCTTCCGCAAGAAAATGCAACAAATCCTTGGTAATGTTTACGTTCCTTTTGTTAAAGAACAAGGAGGCAAGGACGTTTCCTACACTTCTTGCACAGTCAATGCAATGTATGTATTCTTGCATATCATTTAGTGTCAAACCGATAAGTTTTTCACATTTGACATGTCCAGTCCTTTGCTGCTACTGCTGTAGCCACTGGAATTGGGATCTGGCGAAGGCCTCTGCTCTATCTCTAAGATAAGTCTTCATAGATACTGGTATAAACATATCCTTAGGTATAACACGTTCTCCAGAGAATCTACACCTTATTTGGTCTCCGTCAACACAGTGGTCAGGGAATCCTTGCCTGTTACATTTAGGTCAAGCAGAAATGTATGTTTGTCTGACTCTTTCTGTGTGATGTTCTCAGAGATAAGAGCCAGATCTTTTTATAACCAAAAAAGATATATTTACCCACGAAATTAGGAGCAAGCATCTGTATTTCCTTAGAGAGCAGTAAAGATCATGGTGCGGTGAACAGCCTTGGGTGGCACAGCATCTTGTTCATGTATTCTACTTATTTGAGTTTCAAACCCCATATCCAACTTGGGGTCAACTATATCTAACACCAAGTACATGTAGAAGGCTAATCCAGTATTTCTTCTTTCCATCATACCAACCATGCATCTGGTTCTTTCTGTCATACTAACCATGCATCAAGTGTCATTCAGGTTCTGAACTTCAAACCTGCTGATTAATACCAGCACTACCACAAATAACACAAGAACCAACTCTAGATCCATATGAACATTGTCTGGCTTCCTCATAGATCAGTCTGCTAATTATCATGTTGGCCTTAATACAAAAAAGACCACATATTTTTTGCAGCACCCACACCTTCCATTTTTCTTCATGGCCCTCAAAGCCTCATGTGGACCATATGAATGAATCTGACTCAAGGTGGGCAAGGAAACTGTTGCAGTTTTTCCAGACGCTGTTTATGCACAAGCCATCATGCGTCTTTTCGGTCATAGGAGCAGCCTACCCTCCTTTCGCACTAGAGTAGGACGCGAGTAATGAGTAAGCTCAATGTTCCCCACACTTCTCCCATCTCAGCATCACTGTAACTTTCAGTCTGTGGGAAATAGTTGTTGCCCCTGCCTTTACTGAAACGTCATATTTATCAAAGTTAATCCCAGTGTCATCTCCAGAAAAGAGTTCACTTTTTTCCAAGCATTCACTTTGTGGGAGCAGTTTTGATCAATCGTCTTCACCTACCTGATTTGTCACACCAGCGACAGTTTGTACCATGCTCAAATTGGCCAAAGCCATTTCTGTCACCATGGCTGCCAAGGCTGGTACAGTCACTCCAACCATGATTATCAAACCTTCCCCTTGATCCACTTCCACAGCCACTAAAGATACTAGACTTTCCTATGTGAATCGCTGAGACTCAATACTGCTGTCAGCAGCCTATCTTTATTAGAACTTCACTCTAAACTGTCTTTATTCTGGACCCCTTTTGTAACTTTGTTCCTTGAGTGAGAAAGAATATAGCACCCTTTACTGGCTGTACTTCCTCCACTCTGATTATCTCAAGAGTTCAGGTGTGAGCCTGCAAAATGCAATTCCAGCCTAAGCACATTTTCTACCTCCACATGACCCAACTCTGACGAATACAGAGGATTCAGAATCATCCACTGCTGAGCAAGTGTGTTTGATTCATAGAGAAAGCCTTCTCACCAGAGCACTACAGCTTTCTAAATGTGTAGAATTTTGTCCAACAAATGAGGTCTCCAGATATATAACCAGGTTCAAAATAATGTTTTTGAACAATGTATGATCAAAAAAAGTTTTAAGACATTATCACCTAACAATTATGAAGCAAGGGTAAGTAAATTATTTGCTATAAGTATGTTTCAATGCTTCATGTATTTTTAAATAAATTCTAAATTATTTAATTTAAAAATAATCTTTTTAGATTCATTTAATCAATAATATATACTCTCATTTCACATCAAACATTATATATATTATATATATAATGTTTATATCTAATATATATTATATATATATGTATATATGTAATATATATACATATATATATTTCTGGCTGAAATAAATACTCTCATTTCACATCGAACATTATATATATTATGTATATATGTATGTATATATATATTATGTATGTGTGTATATATGTGTGTGTGTGTATACATATTTATATATATAAAAATATATATATTTATATATATAAATAAATAAAAAAAAATATATATATATAGAACCCAGTGAGTTCTATATATATATTTTATATATATATATAAAATGTTTGATGTGAAATGAGAGTATATATTTCAGCCAGAAAGGCTAATTGAGATTTTACAATTTTGTTTACAATTTTGTTCGTTTGTTTGTTTATTTTGAGTTACAGTGTGACTTATTGGTCTATATTTCACCATGATAATAAACCAATGTAATTAAGTTCTGGACTCCTAAGAAAAGAACTGTGAATTCAGTTAAAGGTTTACAAGCAGCACAATACCACAATAGTGCAAAGTCAAAACTATAATTTTGGAAATTGCTCTGAATTCCAATTTTGACCATAAATGGCTTTGCATCAAACATTATGTTCAGGTAGAATCACTATAAGTAAATGGAATGGGAATATAGTGGCTAATATTTATACTAATAATATAGTGGCTAATACATCATGGCTAATACTTCTTGAAACATTCAAAGTTAAACTTTGACAATCCAATGCAAGCTCTTCATACCCTTACATGTAAAATGCAACATGAGTAAATGCTATGGGTTACTAGATTTCCATAATCTTGATTCTATAAATAAAATTTTTCAAATCTCAAAATAAATGCAAATAATCCAATGCCCAGCAAAAAAGAAATTATTTTATTAATGGTCTTTTCTGGATTATGCATAAATGAAGTAGAATCAATACTTTTTTGTTGTTGTTACTTTTGTTTGTTTCTGTGCAATTGATAAGGGGTAAGTATTCAGAATGATATGATTTTAAAGTTGTAAAAGACCTATGAAAATACATATGCATCTCATTACTTTATAGATGAAGAAACAGGGGGTGAAGAAGTTAACTGACTTGCCTGTGGCAAGCTTGCTATCTAATCACACATTTAAGAGAATAAATCAAGATACTTGATTCCTATGTCAATGCATTTTTGGGGGGCAAGACTACCCTTTCTTTTTTACCTAACGTTAATACATAATAAAGGGATGTTTCATGTAGATATTATTATTCCTTTAATGTAAACTTCTCGGTTTTACAATGATCATGTCTTCTGAATTAACTGGGAAAATATCTATTAGATTTCTTCTTTTTGTTCTGAGTACCCAGTTGTCCCAAATTCTACCTTATGTATAAAATTGTTTACCTTTACTAAAATCCATTGAACAGTACACAAATTTCTTCTCTTTCCCAGATATTCAGAAATTTCCCAGGAATAAACATAGCAAAAGGCCTAAGAAGAAAATAAACGATATACTTAGAAGTTTTGTGTTTGGTGGAAATTTAAGCATTGTTGGTAAAGAATGTTTAAGTATGGGAATGATACGCACTATTTTAGCATATATATTATCTCTGAAGGAGAAAAAAAAAGTTAAAGATCAACTTTTAGTTCTATACATGAAGTTTCTTCCTTTCTTCTTTCTTTCCTCCTTTTCCCCTTACTCCTGCTTTCTTTGTCTCCTTTTTTTTTATTTGCTTTAAAATAATGATCCAAAGTAAATATGCTGGTATGTATTAGAGGGTCTTTTTTTTTTTTTCTAATTTTATATATGCTACAGGTAGAATCACTATAAGTAAATGGAATGGGAATATAGTGGCTAATATTTATACTAATATTTATGTAGTGGCTAATATTTATACTAATATAGGAAGTCTGAATGCCAATTACAAACAAAGAAAGAATGAAATTTATTTCCTAGCCTTTCTGTTAAGAAGTTACCTCCCTTTAATATTGAAAAACAATTGACTTAGACTCCCAGGATCCATGAATTATATGCTAATCTGAAATAGACCATACTATTAAAATGATTTACTTAAATTTGTACAAGTCATCATCTGTCTTAGTCTACTCAGGATACTATAACAAAATACCACAGACTGGGTAACTTATACTCAATAAGTATTTATTTCTCCCAGTTCTGAAGACTGGACATCTGAGATCAGGATGCCGGCACGGTCAAGTAAGACTTCTCATTGCATCTTCACACAAAAGAAGAGGCTAGGGGTCTCTCTGCAACCCCTTTTGTAAGGCACACACTCATTCCATTCATCGGGGTCCCCCCATTATGACTTAAGCACCTCCCAAAGGTCCCACCTACTAATAACATTATCTTTGATAGTCAGGATTTCAACATATGAATTTGGGAGGCATACAAACATCAGACCATAGCATCCATTTATACTCAAAAAAGCTATAGGCTTTGGGATTTGAATTCTTATTTGCATTATACTTGGTTGCCTATAGGAAAGTTAATTTACTATTTTGATTTGCTTCTCGGAATCTTAATCTAGTATACTATGATATTTTTATTTTCTGGCAAGGTTGTTATGAGCTCAGTTAGATTATATAAATGCTAGAATTTCCATCATGTAGAAAGTATTCCTCAATGGTAGGATTCGGTTTTTCCTCTCTTTAATGACTCACGCCTCCCTTTTTAGCTATAAAATTATATCGAGTAACATTAAATGTATTTTTAATTCTCCATTGGTGAATTATATGTCCCAGAAAATAAATTTTGTGTCTTATTTGTATCAAATCCCTTTCTAGTAGATTCCTGGCACACAGTAAAATTTCAGTGAACACTTACTAAGTAAATAATTCTGAGGTTTTCGGTTCCGCATGTAAAGAGAAGCCACCACTCCATCCTAACAACAAGTAAAAAGCTGAATCCACTGAAATCATCAACTCTTCTAGAATCCCTAAGAAAGCTGAGGACAAACCACTGGCCCCCCAGAGAGACAGGACCAACAGACAAATATAGAGAATGACAACTTACCAGAGCAGGAACCCATGAGCAAAACTTGCCACAGGAACCGTGCCAGGGGAGGAGAACCAGACCTGTTATTGCTATATTGCTGCAGGCTCAGTGCAGATGACTCTGAGGGTTAAAAACCCCAAAGGGCACCCGTCCTGTCGGGGAGGAGCACAGTGTGAGATTTTCCTCCAGAATTCAACCACGTTCCCATAGTGGGAAAGAGAAAATCCTTCCTGCTTCCGGCAGGGGAAAGGGACAAGGAACCATTTTGAAACAGGGCGGAGCCCTTGATTCTTCTTGACAAGGCTTGCCCTCCACGGAAGCCAGCTAAGCAGAGCCTAACTAACCTTCTGCGGTATTACCAGAGACTAACTGACCTGGGGGAGAGATACGCCCAGCTCCAGACCAATAGAGCCAACGTCTCCCACCTAAGGGATAGTGGGTGGTAGAAAAAACATTAAAACACTTGGGAAATGCACAGTCCAGAGGCACGGGCTCACTAAAAGACTGAGACCTAATTGTAGGACTGAAGAACAGTTTTCTGCCACCCACACTTCACCACCACATTACTAAAAGCCTCTTTATAGCAGTTCCTTTCACTCAGTCCATTGTGTCTGGCTATCAAGAAAAATTACAAAATACACTAAAAGGTAAAACAATCAAACAAACAAACAAACAAAAAATACCACGAACAAAAAAACCCTACAACTTAGAGAGCGACATCAGACCTGACATGACAGAGAGGTTGAAATTACTAGGGAAAAAAATGTAAAACAACTCTGATTACTCTGCTGAGGCTCTCATGTATAAAATAGCTTGCAAGAACAGTTGAGCAATGTAAAAAGAGATTCTTTCTTAGGAATCAAAGAAAGAATCAAAAAGAAATGCTAGATATAAAAATCACTGTAACAGAAATGAAAAATCTTTTTCATGGGCTTATTAAGAGACTGAGTACAGCTGAGGAAAAATCTCTGTGCTTAAGGATCTCAATAGAAACCCCACAAATTGGAAAGTGAAGAGAAGACAGACTGAACAAAATAGAACAGACTAAGTAGTGTGGGACAATAAAATGTATAACATATTTATAATGGAAATACCAGAAGAACAAGAAAGAGAGGAAGAAACAGAATATTTAAAACAATAATGACCAAGAATTCCCCCCAATTAATGTAAGGCACTAACTCATGGACCTAGGATGCTCAAAGAACATCAAGCAGGAAAAATGCAGCCCTCCAAAAAACTACACATAGACATATAATTTTCAAATTACAGAAAATCAGAGATAATGGTCCAAAGACCTTAATGGACACCTCACTGAAAAAGATACAGAGATGTCAAATAAGCATATAAAAAGATGTTCCACATCATATGTCATTAGAAAAATGTAAATTAAATGCCTGTGAAAATGGCCGAAATCTGAAACACTGACAACACCAAATGCCAACAAGGATAGATAGGGAGCAATGAGAAGTCTCATTCATTGCTGATGGGATTGCAAAATGATAGAACCACTTTGGAAGACAGTTTGGTAAGTTCTTACAAAAGTAAAGATGCTCATCCCATATGATTCAGCGATCACACTACTCGGCATTTATCCAATGATGTGAAAACTTGCATCCACATAAAAACCTACATATTAATGTTTGTAAAACAGCTTTATTCACAATTGCCAAAATGTAGAAGTAATCAAGGTGTCCTGCAGTGGGTGAATTGATAAATAAACTGTGATACTTAGAGACAATAGAATATTTAATGCTGAAAAGAAATGATCTATCAAGTCATGAAAAGTCATGGAGGAATCTTAAATGCATATTAAGTGAAAGAAATCAATTAGAAAAGGCTACATATTGTATAATTTCAACTATATGTCTTTCTGTAAAAGTGAAATTGAGAGGACATTATATATTGGTCCAAATTCATAGAATGTACAACACCAAGAGTGAGCCTAATGTAAAGTATGGACTACGGGTGATTATGTTGTATCAGAATCAGTGTATTCATTATAACAAATGTACCAGTTTGGTGGGGGAAGTTGATTATAGAAGGAGGTCTAAATATGTGTGAGGCGGGGGATATGTGGGATATCTCTGCATCTTCCTCGCAATTTTTCTATAAGCCTAAAATTGCTGAAAAAAATTCATTTAAAATAACTGTAATAATTATTATTATAACTCTGAAGCATATACATTTCTTTCTATATTCTACTGCCAATACAAAATAGGTCATTTCATACCCACAAATTTAAGAATAAATATAATGCTTTAGAAGTTAGAAGAATAAAAGTAAATTTATTAAGCTATCATATTAAAGCAATTGAAAATAAATTATATATAAATTTACTTTAGTAATATATCAAGATATATATTAAAAGTTCACTTTTCCAAAACTGTACCTAATTTTATGTTATTATAATTATCTCCATTTAAAAACATCTAAAGATATTGACATATACTGGTATCAAAAATAAATAGAAAGTAGCAGAGCTAAGATTTAAGCTGTGACTATATTTCCAAAATCCTCGTTCCCACTCTCCACACTAAACTGTGTTCCTGCCCACCATATTTCACTGAATCCAGGGAAGTAAGTTACTTGAATCCATATATTCACTCCAAAATAGATCCAGTTTTCTGAGGCTTCAGCTCAAAGATCAACAGTGCCTGCTCCACTAAAGTAAACTTCTGTATCTTCAAGTCTAGATTTTAACTAGATGTGATTCTGGGAATTGAGATAGTGGAAACACTTGACCTTTTATTTATGAACAGTGTTTTGCCAAAGATCTTATCCACTGGTTGTTTCTTATATATCTGTAGTGTAAATACTATAATGTTTAAGTCCATAGACTCTAGATCTCCACAGATGGAATTTAATCAAGAACAAGCATTTTTTGGCTTCTAACATGAGTGTCAAAAATTATTATGATGTGGTACATATATAAAATGGAATATTACTCAGCCACAAAAAGACTGATATCTTGCCATTTGAGACAACAAGGATGGACCTAGAGTGTATTATGCTAAGTGAAGTAAGTTGTATAGACAAAGACAAGTACCATATGATTTCACCTAGATGTGGAATCTAAAAAAAAAAACAAAATAAACGAATAAAACAGAATTGAACTCAAAATACAAAGAACATTTAGATGATTGCCAGATAGAAGGTGGGTTGGAGAAATGAATGAAAAAAGTGAAAAGATTAAGCTGCCAGTTATAAAAACAGTGATGGTGAAGTAAATTGCCAGTTATAAAAACAGTGATGGTGATGTAAAGCATAGTGTAGGGAATATAGTCAATAATATTGTAATGACTATGTATGGTGTCAGATGGCTACTAGACTTACTGGGGTGATAACTTCATAAGTTACAAAATATATAATCACTATGTTGTATATCTGAAACTACCATAATATTGTATGTCATCTGTAATTGAAAAATTAAAAAAAAAAAAACTTAAATTATGATGAGATCTTCCCTGTAAATTGGTCTTTAGAGTGGAGACTTTGAGAACTTGCTATTTTCTTATAGTGATATTACAGTGAAAATAATAAAATGCTGAATTGTAGGTAGAACAGAAATGGCATGATCTAAATTCTAATATTTTTGTGAGAGTCTACATTAATATATTCTGATCACATCTGGATTTTAATTCATTTACTTCATTCCAATACTTGCATTACAAAAATGTCATTAATATAGCACTTTGGGTCAGTTCATCAAGTATTTAATGAGTGACATTTGAGAATTGTGATCATGTGCTCAGCACTAGAGTTTTTAGATAAATGACATGGTATCTTTCCGTCTCTCTTTTTTTCTCTTGTAGTAGTACAATTTATTGAGGAAGATATTATAATAAAATTATCATTTAATTGTATAGTATAAAACACTATACTATGTGAATATATATTATCAGTGGCAGATAAATACAAATAAAGTGATCAAAGTAGCATGTACAGAAAAAGAGACATGAATAGTGCCTATCAGTAGAGCTAGTATCTAGTCTGGCTTTTCCATTGTCCTAATGTGAAATCTTGAGCAGATAGTTTCACAATTGGTCAAGTTCCTTTAATCATTAAATATTTGGCCAATAGTTAAAACAGCTAATATTATGTGGGAAGCTTCACTTTATATAAAAATTCTACTCTGGTTGTTTTTAAGAATATGAAAATCTTTTGAGTAAAAATCGAAGCCTTAGAGGTAGAAAAGAAAGAGAGCATAGCGTCAAGAAATCCTATCATTGTGTTCTACCCCCTGCTAAATAATGCATTCGGTACGCAAATGACAATACAATTTTCTACGATCCAAGAGGAATAAAAAAGTGTACTTGTCTGAAACATGATTGAAAAATGGAAAATGCAGCACATGAACTCTTGTACCTAGATGAAGACAGTTACATGTTCTATTTTTCTAATTTCTGTTAAAGTAGCAACTATCAATAAAAATAAAATGTGAAAGACATTTCAATGTGCGATTTCTCAAAACAAAGTCAGAATACCGTGGATAATGTTGCTGCTTCTGTTTCTGCTTTTGATCTAGGTGGGTTTTTTTTCCCACAGGGCAAGGGCTGACAAGAGTGGAGACGCTGGAGTACTCCCACAGAAGCAAGCGAGATTGCAGGGGGACCTTGTAAAGCTTTCTCTGTCATAAATTAATTCCCTTTCATTGAAAGAGTAGAGGTCTACTTTTACTAGCAGAATTATTTAGTATATTAATTGTAAAATATGCCTCAAATAATACTTTAAAATATATTAATGAATATCCCTTCCTTCTAAACTAAAATTTAAAAGCCACTGGCAAACTGTTTTTTTCTGGCATTTACCTGCAAACATGGGAATGGGTGGGATGTTAGATAAGCTCATAACACATTCAGTTTGCATGAAAGGAATTTTTTATCTTTCCTGAGGGTATGAATAAAAAATCCAGTACCCAAAGTAGCTAACCTGTGACAAGATAAATGAACTGTAGAATACACACAGAATAAGATGCACCTAATACACAAATGGCAGACATTCTAAAAACTTCTGCACAAGCATATTTTCCTCCAAAAAATGTTTTTTTTAATGAGTTTTTATTCACTACTGATATTACTAAAATATTAGGACGTACAGCTATCAAAGAGGAGTCACATGATTTTAAGACACAGAGTTCAGGAAATACTTTTATAACTTCTCAGTCAGGGAAGACACTTACCTCACCTGCTGCTTAAGGAGGTTGATCTTGGGGACATATAAACCATTAGACCTTAAAGAAAAGGAGTGCCGCGTCCTCTTTCTACCCTACTGCGTGACAAGGTCCGGAGATGGGGACAGAGGCTTCAAGGAATGCATCGTCAAGAACGAGGACGTGGCATGTGTTTAGGGATAATTGGTTTCTTAGATATGATCCTATTAAGAGGGGGAATTTGGGTAGCACAAATTCTAGTAAGTGTAAACGCTATACAAATGGATTTCCTCAAAATTGGCTCTGAGGAAAACATAGTAAATTCCCCGCGTATGGAATCAGCTCTAGTCACCCTGACGTGTCCAGAATGTGTAAACCCTTTATTTGAACAATTATTAAGGGAAATTCCTTTTGATGCGCCTCTTAAAGATATTATGAATAAATTATAACAAGCTGAATTACTAGAACCAGTTTATACTCCTGTTCCCATGCAGTTAGTAGAAAAATTAGTAAAGGATAAGAAATTTACTCATAAGCCTGTGCCTACTATAGAAGGGCCTCCTTTTGTGGCCTAGTGGATAAATAGAAAACTCTGGTATCCACCTAGGGGGGCTAATAGTATGAAAAGATTACCTGATCTTCCTTTGCCTTATTCAGAAGCTTATAATAAAGATAGTATACATGTAGTGAATAAAGATAGAATTCATGTGCCTTATAGTAGTTTAAGTTTCATAGAAAGGCTGGCTAGGTCGGGATCTCCTTGGTGCTTAAAAACAAAGGAACAGAAACTTAGCTTATGAAAGCAGCTTTGTAAAACTGATTTTTATAAATATTTTCCTCATTACTGCACCAAGGAAACTTTTGAACAGCTATGAGAAAGGTTCAGCTTGAACTTTAGATATAGCATAAATCAAATAGCATTTAAAAGATTTCTTCAGGCAGAAAGAAGAACAATGTCTGCCCACAAGCCAATACTTGCTGTTATGAATACATCTATCTATCACCTTTACTTAAATCAAACTGTATCTTACGTAATAGATATAATAATTAAAAGTTTAGATTGTTCCATCAGGTAGTTCTGTTCTAATGATTGAGAGAAAAATGTACTAGTTAATCATGAACATTAATAATAATATACTCTATAAGATTTTCTGCTCCGCCTAACCACAGAAATTTAACTCCCTGCTACCTTAACAACAAAGTATAATCAAATGCCAAATAAAAAGTATAAAAGTTGTACTCAAATCACAATAAAACGGAACAGTGTCACACCGCCTCTGAGCTGTGTAGTCGACTGTCTCCCGCGCCGACGCCTTGCCCACCTTCGGGGCCCCCTGGATCCTGTCGTGGCTGGACCGCGGCAAGGAGCATCTAAAGAAGTGTACTCTTACTCTCATAGGTAGCAATGTGTTCCGTCTGGGTGACTTAAGCTGTGAAAATTAGCATGCGATCACAAACCAAGACCAAAATAAATTCAAGCCATGAGGGAAAGGTATCAAACAGGAAAGCTGCGAGAAAAGTAAAGAACCCAGGTCCTTTTTTTCCAATTGCTTTCCTATCAGGTTTTCAAAGAAATCTGTATTGCGTGAGAAAGATTTTTATTTTCAGATTTACAGATTTTCTTATATATATGGGAAACAGTTGAGGGTGGAAAAAAAAAAACATGGACTGAAGAGGGAATGAGCAAGTTGACAGTATGTGAAGAGATTCAATGAATTAGAAAAAAATGATTTTTAAACCATCTGTAAGTGTGACTAAATTAAATGTGTACAAAAATAAAATACAATTCTAATTACAAAATATTTAATAACATCAAAAATATTTGATTATATTTTATTTTAAACCAAACTAAATGTTAAAGTCTTTATGATAATATTTTGATTATCTATTATGGGCCTCTGTGTTATATCTGACATTTCTATAATTCTATGATATTGTCTTTATCTTTTCATGGACTGTTTTTGGGGTTCATCTTTCACAAGTGTTTCTCTCCTCCAAGGTACAGATTTTTGACCCCCAGACCTCTACTACATTTCCTAAGAGCAGCATTTATATGTATTTTCTGAAACCCTGTCTTCCGTTGATATTTTTCCCCCTCTGGCAAGACAAGAAGACTGTAGCTGGAGCAGAATCCCCTTTTACAGTTAGGGTAAAACTTTAGAATTTCCTTCTGGGGAATTTTACTTCCCCTTTGAGATTACAAGTTTATAGGGGGAAGAGTTTGGGCAGTTTTCCAGACCACACCCTCACCCTGACCGGGCCACAAAGAACCTTTCTCAGATCCTTGCCCCAAGAAACTGCTGAGAATCCTTATATACAATTCTGAATGCCTATTGGGGTCCACTTATGACAGTGGAACCCAGGAGTTTCTCACTTGCACACTATCCTAAACTCAGCCTATGGCAATTTTGTAAAATAACCATTTTAGTTTACTTGTCATCCTATTGATTCCAGCAGCTTATGCTGCCGGTGCTAAAATCTCAGGATCTGGGCCTCTCTGGATGTGCTTATCTTTTAAGAGTTCAGTATTGTGTTTTGTCCAGTACATCGATTACCTGATGGGTCTTAGGAAAGGGATTAGGTTTCAGTTAGTGTAGCTTTTTATTGTCCAAGGATAGTGATGACTTTTAAGCTCGTTTTATGTCAGATCTGATACCAGTAGTCTCTAAGTGCAGCTTTTGATGCAAATATGCAAGCAAGTCCAATTAATGGTGACTCTGTAAGAATCGGACATCACATCATACAACATCACTCCATGCATAGGAAAGTGTGCTTCTAGTAAATTCAATCAGAAGTCTTTGAGAATGGTTGGCTTTCAAACCATTTGTCCAGGAATAAATGCTATTTTAATAATAGCTTATCTTTCCTTTTTAATTTAAAATATAGTATTTTACCTACATTATGGTAATAGAACATGGAAGGTTGGCTTAGAAACTTAATCATCATAAGATATCATAGTTCATATGTAAAAATATGTTTCAGGCTTTTTCTAAGTAATGAGAAACAAGTCTTTTACTACAACTAGGCTATACATTATAGCCTGACTTTAGAGGATAGATGTATCTAAAATCTGAAGAAAGTGCCAGCACATAATTCTATCATTAAAACTTCTAAGAAAAAAAGTACTTATTTACAATTTGCATTTATTACTTTGATATATTCTAATAATTATCTGTGTTTTGTTTCTTAATATCCGTTATTCATTATATAATTTGTTCACTTTTTGTAGAAATAGAACATGGGGATACATTGTTTTGTATTAAGTGTTGTATTTGATGCTTCAGTTATTTCAAAGAAATCAATAAAATTTATCATGGGAAAATGGAAAGAGAGGAAAAAGAAAACATGAATCAATTGTACTATACTGATATGAGTAGCTAAATCTAAGGGGAAAAATAAGCACATATTCACATTTAGGAAAATGTGAAATATATTAGCAATTGGGACTTCCTTTACTCTTAGGTAAAATCTGATTTCCATCTATATTTCACAATAGAAATATTTCACCATTCAAAATCAATTTGAGTTTTATAATTTGCCTTATGCTGAAGAGTAAACAGAAGACAATCCTTAAAGTATAAAGAAACACTTTCACCAAAATAGTTCTGGGGAATTATATACTTAATAGAGTTGGATGAATTTACTATTTGATTCACATAATCATCACTGCCAAATTCCAGGGAATAGCAAGCATGACAAACTGCAAACATAAAATACTTGATATTTTTTTTTGTGTGTGTTCTGAGATGGAGCTGCTGTTTTAGTAATGTGTTTCCTACAAATTCTTCAGATTCCTTCCATCTTCTCCTCACCGACTTAAATAGCATCCAGGGAAAGTAGCTTGCTAGGTTTCAGCAGCCTCTGATTTTGTGGAGATTCTAGCTACCTTAAGAAATTATCATAAAATGGGTTTCTTTCTTTCCCAATGACCAAAGTTTTTGGAAGTGCACCCCAAATATGTCTGAGCCGTGTCTCCCAAAAAAGATTGGGTTCTTGAATACAGGCAGAGAAAAGAAATTAACAGAGCTACCCTTCAAAAAAAGGGAAACAGCTTATATGTGCCTGTAACCTCTACAACTGTTTTTTATCTTTATTTTCTATAACTGTTAATTTTTTTTTGTTTATTGATGTATTATTTGCATATTAAAGTAATCACAGTTCTAGGTATATGGTTTGGAGAGTTTTGGCAAATATATTCAGTAAGGTAAGCAATAGTAACATCAGGATATAGAACGTTACTGCAGAAAAAGCAAAAACAAAAAAAATATCTGGTGTCTTCAGCAACAAACCTTTCTTCCTCCCTCAGACTGGTCTCCACCAACTGGATTCCCACTGTTATTGGTTTGCCTTTTCAAGACTTTCGTATAAATACAATTAGATAACCTGCTTTTCTCATTTCACTTTTTTTGATTACGTACAACTTCTGAGATCCATCCATTTATTTATATACTTTTTGTGGGGGGGGGTTTGCATCGGTAGTTCATGCTAAATAGTATTTATTTTTATAGACGTACCACTATACATTCCTTAATATGCCGAGAGACATTCATGATGTTTCCAGAATTTGGTAATCATAAAGAAAGCTGCTATACACATTCATGTACAGACGTCTGTGGGGAAATATATATATTTGCTGTGTAAATATCTAGGACTAGGATTACTGAGTCCTATCAAAAATGTATGAGTAATTTTATAAGCAATTGTCAACTCATTTGGAGAAGTGCCAAACTAAATTCCCACTGGCAATATAAGAGACATCCAATTGCTTTGCATTTTATTCATTCGACAACATCTATCTATCATCTATCAATCAATCATCTATCTATCAATCATCTATCTATCATCTATCATCAGCAACAGCATCATCATCATCATCATCAATCTAATATCTAGCATCTATCTACCTCTTATTTATCTATTTAACATCTGTCTCTTACCCTCATTTTATCCATACTAGAATGTTTGTAGCAATACCTCATTATGATTTGAATTTGCCATTCTCTAAAAACTGAGGATATAGAACTTATTTTCATGTGCTTATCTTTTCTCTAATCATGTGTTTACTCAAATCTTTTGCCGTTATTTTTTTGAATTGAGCTGTTTATTTTGTTATTGAGTTGTACAAATCCTGTAACAGATATATGCTTTGCAAATGCTCTAACCCCATCTGTAACATGTCTTTACATTTTTTAGAGTCTTTCAATGGACAAGGATTTTTTAACTATGATGAAGTATAATACATATATATTTTTTAATTTATGGTATATTTGCCAAAGAAAATTTTGCCTCAGGATGACAAACATATTCTCCTATGTTTTTGATAGAAAATTATAGTTTTTGCCCTTAGTTTTGGACCATGATCTACTTTAATTAAATGATATGAGATAAGGGTCAGAGATTAGTTATTTTCATATGGATATTCAATTTTTCTAGCGCAGTTTACTGAAAAGACCTCTCTTTCTCTATTTTATTCCTCGGCAAATTTGGCAAAAATCAGCTGCCCATATATGTTTGCTTGTTAAGGTTTTTTTGTTTTGTTTTGTTTTTTTTTGTTTTTAGTCTCTTTATGCTATTGCATTGATCTGTATATCTATGTATAATCCACTTCTACAAGGGCTTAGTTATGGTAGCTTTGTAGCATATCTTAAATTCTGATGAGAACTCTAGCATTTTTCTTTCTTTTTTTATGTACTATTATAGGCCTCTGTTTTTTTTTATAAAGTTTTAGTATCAGCTTGTCAATTTTATATTAAAAAAAACACTTCACGTATATTAATGAAGATTACACTGAATCTTTAAATGAATTTGAAGAAATGGTCATTTTTTATGATTAATTCTTCAATTCATGTACTTGTTGTAGCTCTTCATTTATTTGTTCTTCTTTAATTACTATTACAAATGTTTTATAGTTATTGAATAAATTTTGCATTTTTATATTAAATGCATTAATTTATTATATTAAACTGATCTCTAAAATTAATTTTTGAGGATATTATAAAGGTATTTATAAAAACAATGTTCAATGTTTATCATCATTATGTAAAATGCAATTGATTTTGTATATTGACCTTTATACTACAATCTTACTAAATTCACTTATTAGTTATAGGATATTTTACATAGAATCTTTGGTATTCTTATACAGATGATCAGATCATCATGTTGTCTGAATACAGAGCACAGTATTTCTTCCTTTTTAATCTATATGACTTTCTTTATATTTCCTAGCCTTTCTATATTACCCATGACCTGAAGTTTAGTGCTTAATCTAAGTGGTGAGAGCAGACACATCTTTGCCTGGTTTCTGATCTTAAGTGATTTTAAATAAAGTTGTCAGTCTCTCTCCTTCCTTCCTTCCTTCCCTCCCTCCCTCCCTCCCTCCCTCCCTCCCTCCCTCCCTCCCTCCTCCTTCCTTCCTTCCTTGTATAATGTTAGCCATAGAGTTTCGTTAGGTATTCTTTATTAAGTTGAAGAAGTTTCTCACTTGTCCTATTCTGCTGAGAGCTTTTCCATGAATTGAGGTCATATTTTGTCAAGTTATTTTTCTGCACCTATTAATGTTGTGCTGGCTGGAAAATTACTGTTTGGCTATCACCCATGCGAACATAACTCTCTAACAATAAACTTTCTGCTTCTGTTCCCCCCGCTTGCACAACTGACCTATGGATTGACAGTTAAAAGAAGAAAAATAGTCTTGTGTGTTCAAACAGGATGAAGAATGGGGTTTAGGGCTTAAAAACCCTGTACCTCTACATTTCAGGGCTGCTTAATTTGGGGTCCGCATACCCCTGGCAGACCCAACTAGCTGAATGAAGAGTGTATTTCCTATAAATCACTGACTTCTGGTGGTCCGTGTGTCTATCGGAAGCTGGCGGCTACAACAATATGAGATGAAATGTCATTTTTTAGACTATTGATGTAATGAATTACATTGTTTAGTATATAAATGTTTTACTAACCTTACATTATTAGAATAAACCAGAATCGGTCATGGTGAATTACCTTTCGTTAATTATTAAATTGTATATGGTAATATTTTAAGAATTTTTGAATCTATATTTATGAATAATATTATTCTGTACTTTTTTTGCTATATCTTTGCTTAGGTTAGGTGCAAGGTAATTTTGGCCTTAAAAATAAATTGGTAAGTTTCTCTACCCTTCTATTCTGGAAGATATTGTATGGAATAGATTGATTTTTTTCTTTCCATATTGGTAGCATTCAACAGTAATATCTGAGGCTAGAGATTTCTTAGTGAAAATATATTTGTGAATTCAATGTTTTTATACATATAGAGCTATGAATAATATATATTACTTTTGGAGTGAGAATTTTGAGTATTTCAAGAAATTAATCCGTTTATCTATTTTATCAAATTGGCATAAAGTCTGTAATATTCTCTTATTATTCCCATAATGCTCCCTTAAAATTACTTCAATGTGTATATGTTTAAAAATGTCACCTTTTCATCCTTAATATTAATAATTTATGGCTTCTCTCATGTTTTATCCATTTGGCTATAGAGTTATCAATTTTATTAATCTCAAGGAAAATGTTTTGGTTTTATGGCTTTATCTAAAATTTTTATGATTTCAATTTCATTGATTTCTGCATTTGCATATACTATTTCCTTCCATCTTCTAACATTGCTTTCTACTTATTTTCTTATTTTCTAATGTTAATGCTTAGTAAAGTGATTTAAGTGCTTTTTCTTGTATCATACAAGTATTTAATTCTATGATTTTCCATCTAAGAATGACTGTAGCTGCAACTCACAAATAGTTATATTTTGTTTTAATTTTTTTTTCATATCAAATATTTTCTATTTTGTTTATTGTTTCTTGATTCATAGGGAATATAGAAATGTATTGGTGCTTTCAAGATACATTTGATTACTGATTACTAGTTTAATTTTTTCTGGTGATCAAGTATATTATTATATTATTAAAATTATTTTACATGTGATGAATTTTCTGTTAGTCTTTGTGAAGGTCATACATATGTGAGAAGACTACGTATTCTGTTGGTGCTACTGTTTAAAGGAGTGTTCAGGTAAGTTGATTATTTGGATCACCTCTATCATTTTTATTTTCTTTTATTTCATTAATTAGGACAAGATTTGGAAGTATCCAATTATAAGTGTGAATTCATCCTCTTGATTCTATTCATTCTTTTTGTTTTAAGTATCCTGAAGTTCTCTTGTTAGATGAATATATCTTTTAGATTGTTATTTCTTCCTGATGTAATGACCCATTTTTCATGATATAAAGCTCCTTGTTATTCTTTTTACAAAAGTATACTCGTCTGATATTAATATAGGCCCTAGCTTTCTTTTGGTTAGAACTTTTGTTTTGCACCTTTTACTTTTTTTTTTTTTTTTACATTGAAGATGATTTTCACGTAGACAACATAAGGATGGACTTTTTTTTAAATTGAATACCACAACTTTTAATTGTGGTAGTTAGACAATTTAAATTAGTATAATTATTGATATATTCATATTGAAGTCTTATGATTGTTTTATTGTCTCTACCTGTCCTTTCTTGATTTTTTTTTCTTTTTTATAATGTTTTCATTGAGATTATTCCAGGATTTTAATAATCTTTTTTATTTCTACAATTGGTTTATATTATAGTTTTTTGGGGTTTTTTTTGGTGGTTTCTCTAAAATTTACACTATACATCTATACTTTCTCCTAACTTATCTTTAAATAATATTTCACCATATCTGGTATAAGATTCTTACGACAATATACTTTTATTTCCTTTCTTTTTATGCTTAATGCTAATGTTGCCATGCATTTTTTAAAGGAATAAACATTTTATTTGTTTTACATTGCATAATGCATTGTTATTTCTTTCTCAATCATATTTTAAATTGATTTTTTATAAAATCTTTTACATTTACTTAAATTTTTACTATTTCAATGTTCTTTTTTATTTCTCCAACATTCAAAGTACCATCTGTTATCATATTCTATCTGCCAGAAGAATTTTCTTTAAGATTTCTTATAACATAATTCTGTTATATAAATTTTCACAGGTTTTGTTTGTTTTAAAATATTTCTTTATTTTTCTATTTCAATGCAAAGTATCTTAACAGAACATACAATTCTAGTTTGGATTGTTTTCTTTTCTTTGTAACATTACTTACAAATTACTACTCCATTGTCTGTGGGCTAACACATTTTCTGAAGAAAAGTCTATTATAACTCTATTTTTGCTTGTCTATTTTATGATTTTTAGAATATTCTCTTTATCTATGGTTGTCTAGAGTTTGACTATGATACTATCTAAGTACATTTTTTATTTTTGTTTGATCTTCTCTAGGCATCTTGGAGCAATATTTTAAAAATTATTATTTCTTAATTTTGAAACATTCTTAGTCATTATCCCTATTATATTATTATTAATTATTATTATTATTATTATTATTATTATTATTTGGTTTTATTCCTTTGAGGTAGTCTACTGATGCCTCATACTTAGTGTTTGATTTGTAATAAGAAGTAAATTTCTGCTTTTCTTGTCAGAGTTCATGCTTAATATGGTCTATGTGCCTCAGAAGGATGAGGCTTTTTCTGGATTCTTACTTCTCCTGTGGGAAGCACTACCTTGTGTGTCTGTCATATCATGCAGTGGAGAATCCCATCTTTCCCCCAGCAGTAGCTGATGACTATTTTGCCTTTGTAGGATCCTTACCTGTGGGAGTGTCCTCCACCTGCCTGAGGTCATTGTTTTTTATTTGTTTGTTTTAACCTTTTCACCAGAAGTAATAGATCTTCTTACAGACCCTGGAGGTTGGAGGGTTTGTTATTCCTATCCCAGCGCATTAAAGATTTTGCTTCATATGATGCAGGAATCACATTAGAACTGATATTTGACTCATGTCCCCACAGGCAGCTGATCACTTGCATTTCTGCACCACTTAACCTCCTCTCTCCTGCTCTTGCTCTCATTTTTCTCATAGCTCCCAGTGAAGGTCCAAGGAGAAGAACTCTGAGGAGCTGCCCGCTTCCCATCTCCCCGGGGCAAGAGGGTCTCAGCAATTTCAAAATGACACAAAACCCACATTTGACCTTTAGGAATATATTATTATTTTTTAATTCACTTGGATGATTCCACCTTCACTTTCCTCATGTGTTCATCCAATTGTGAAATTGTTGACATATCCTCTCTCTCTTAGAATTACTATCACTCTTTAGAATTCAGTTTAATTGTATGCCTGTGATCTCAACTGTCTAATGGGCTCAACACATATTACTTTGTAAATCATCTGACTTCTTCTCATAGTTAATATGGTAGCAATATTTTCTTGTGGAGAATATTCTAAGTGGAAGTACAACTCTTCATGTCAGTTCTTATGCTTTGAACATCCAGTACACAACAAATAGTCTTTCATGACTACTATAAAATTGAATGTGGATGATAAGTAAATGCACACAGACTTACAAACACACATGTGGTATAGAACCAAATGCACCCTTGTTTATACACACATATAAATTAGTGTTGATCTTAAAAGCAGTGCGACAAGCAGAGAAAAACTTCTGAAAATTATATTGAATATTCATTCTATTTATAAGCAGACTTGATCTAGTCCTTGAATATTACTATCCTGGCATAATGTCAAAATTCATTAAATTAAGTATTGCAAAATGCAACAAGTTGCAAATGATTAGAAATATTCTGTATATTTTATTTTTAAAAAAATATTATACTATAGGTGAAAGGACATGAACTTGTACCACTAACTCCCATCTGTGCATTTTCCTTAGAACTCACATTTTTTTAGATAATAATGACAGAGAAAAAGGTTAGATGTCATGGATTCTCTTATACGTCATAATAAAAATACTAGATAAAAAAGTCTTTTTTTTTTTTTTTTTTTTGGTCTGTATACCTTTTCCTAGTTCATTCTCTCACTGTAAGATACCAATCTCAGAGTATGTATTTTACCATGTACTCTCTCACACAGAACAATTTAATATTTAGTACTCTGGAAGAAAATAAAACTTAGATATCTAGTAAATCAGTTGTTATTTCAAGTTCATGCAAATGAAATAACAAGAAATTGAAAACTTAAGCATAATTTATTGATATAGAAAATAAGCTATATACCAACTAAGACAATTTGAACTTAAAATCAGATTAATTCTCCGTGAAAGGATATTCAAGACTGACTAGCACAAACTTTGCACTAATTCTTGCTGAGCAGTAGTTTTCCTGCTGAATACATCCATTATTTAAAAAGATGTTCAAAATTAAATTTAAATAAGATATGGTTAGTGGTGGGAAAATGCAGTATAAGATTCAGCTCTGCATATTTTTAGTAAATCATTTTAGTGAAACAATTATCTATTAGGATAATAAGGTTTCATTGTTTCATAGTTAAAAGGTGACTATTAGTTAACTAACAGTCACTGTTACTAATGTATAATTTTAATCTTCAAGCCATGAATATGAGAGAATAGAAATAGATCATAGAGAGATGGTAGAAATAAATGTATCCTTAACTGTTACATTTTATTCAATTTTCCATAAATTTCGATGACTTTACATTGTGTTCATATAATATTGACTTTTTGAAAAATACTGTGTATAACAATTTATTTCAAATTAATAAAAAATAATATTTAGATAGGTTTTTATGCCATATCTCATTTTCAACTACAAGGGGCACTCAGTGAGCTCTTAAGCAGAATAGGAACAATTTGCTCATGATGCTTTAAAATGAAAATAAATCATATCTTAGAAGAAAATGGTACAGACAATGTTCCAAATTGTGGCATTTTATAATTAATTGTATTTTTTATTTTATTAAGTTTACTGGGGTAACATCAATTAATAAAATTATGTGGTGACAAGTATAAAATTCTATGATACATTATCTGTATGTTAAATTGTGTGTCTACTACCTGAAGTCAAATCTCCTTCTATCAATATATATTTGACCCCTACATCCTTTTCTACTCCTCATTTACCCCTGGGAAATGCTATACTGTTGTCTTGTGTCTGTGAGCTTTTGCTTGTCTTGTTTGTTGCTTTCAGTATTATAATCCCACATATGAGTGAAATAATATAGTTCTCAACTTATTCTGTCTTGTTTAATTTGCTTAGCATGATATTTACAAGACCCATCCATGTCGTTGCAAATGGAAGTTTTCATCTTTTCTTATGGCTGAGTAGTATTCCATTGTATATATGTACCACATCTTCTTTATCCAATCATCTATCAAAGGACATTTTGGTTGTTTTAATGTCTTGGCCACTGTGAATAATGCTGCAATGAACATAGGGATACAAATATCTTTACAAAAAAATGTTTTCAAACTTTTTGAGTAGATACCCAAAAGGGGGATTACTGGGTCATTCGGTAAGGTAATTCTATTCTTATTTTTTTAAGGAAACTCCATATTGTTTCCTGTAGTGGCTGCACCAATTTACACTCCCACCAACAATGTATAGGGATTCCTTTTTTTTTTCACAACCTCTCTAATATTTGTTATTAATTGTCTAGTTGATAACAGCCATTGTAACAGTGTGAGGTAGTATCTCATATTGGTTTTGATTTGCATTTCCCTAATAGCTAGTGAAGTTGAGTAACTTTTCATATGTCTGTTGGCCATTTGTATGTCTGTCTTGGGAGAAGTGTCTGTCAGGTCCTCTGTCCATATTTTAATTGGATTGTTTTGTAGTTGTTGTCTTGTATGAGTTTTTTTTTAAAATATATTTTGGATATTAGCCTCATATCAGAGGTGGCCTTTGCAAATATCTTCCCCCATTCAGTTGGTCGTCTCTATTTTGTTGATAATTTCTTTTGTTATACAGAAGTTTTTTAGTTTAATATAGCCCCATTCATTTATTTTTGCTTTGACTTCCCTTGCCTTTGAGGTCAAATTCATAAAATCCTCTTTAAGACCAAGGTCCACAAATTTAGTACTTATATTTTCTTCTATGTATTATATTGTTTCAGGCCTTATATTTAGGTCTTTGATCTATTTTGAGTTAATTTTTGTTTGCGGTGACAAATAGCATTCTAGTTTTATTTTTTCTGCAAGATAAGGATCCCCACTCTCATCACTGTTATTCAGTATTCAACATAATACTGGAATTCTCAGCCAGAGGAAACAGTCAAGAGAAAGAAATAAAAAGCATCCAAATTGGGAACAAAGAGGTAAAATTGTCATATTTTGCAGACAACATAATTATTTATATAGAAAACCCTAAAGACTCCATTAAAAAAAAAAAAAAAACTACTGGAAACAATAAACAAATACAGTAAAGTTTCAAGATATAAAATCAATATACAAGTCTATGACCATGCTACCCTGAACAAGCCCGATTCTGTCTGATCTCAGAAACTAAGCAAGGGCGGGCCTGTTAGTACTTGGATGGGAGACTACCTAGGAATACCAGGTGTTTCAGGTGTAAAAAATAAAAAAAAAAATATAAGGAATTGTAAGCTGACAAGGTTCTTACAATCTGTGAGGTCAACCAAGGGTTGCCTCATCTAAAAAAACAAAAAACAAAAAAAACCAATCAATGTACAAACATCCATTGCATTTCTATATACTAACAATGAAATTTCAGAAAAAAAAATGAAAAAAATTTCTTTTAAAATTGCAAAAACAACAACAAAAATACCCGAGAATAAACTTAAAAAGTATCTGAAGGACCTATATACTGAAAACTATAAGATATTATTAAAATAACTGAAGACACAAAATAACAGAAAGATATTTCATGTTCATGAATTGGAAGAATCAAAATTGTTAAGATGGCCATATTATCCAAAGTAATATACAGATTTAATGTAATCCCCATCAAAACCCCAATGATATTTTTTAAAGAAATAGAACAGAAAATCATTAGACTTGAATGGAGCCACAAAAGTCCCCAAATAGTCAAAGCAATTCTGAGAAAAAAAGAACAAGGCCAGAGGTATCCCACGTCTTGATGTCAAATTACACCACAAAGCGACTATAATCAAAACAGCATGGTATTGGCAAAAAAAACAGACACACAGACAAATGGAACAGAATTGAGCGTTCCAAGTAAACACACAAATATCTGGATAAATAATTTTCAACAAAAGAGCCAAAATCATACAATGAACAAGAGAAATCTTCAATAAAAACTGCTAAAAATTGGAAACTCACATTTTTTAATATAATGTTTCTTGACTAAACTGCCTAAGTCAAACTTTATTGAAATACTACCATAAAGTCACTGTATGAAGCTGAACCTTTAAATAGTAAGAGAAGAAATAAATTAAATTTAATTAAACAATAAAATAAAATAAAAATAAATAACTTTTCCCCAAACATTTTTCCAATATTCTTAAAATGTCTTGTGTTATCTCTTGTTACAGCCATTATTTGGGTTTCTTAAATAGCAAAGGGGAAGATATTCACAGGTCTGTATTTGTATTTGCTATAATAGCCTGTAGGTCAACTTATTCTAGGCCAACATTACATGTTATCATACTCATTCACTGAGAGTTCAATATTAACCAAATATTTTTTTTTCCAGATTTAAAACAAGTTGATGTACCTATTTAAATGATCCATAGATAAGAATTTTGGCCATGGGACCCCAAACATGGAAACCTAATTGTTTTGAAGGACTGAATAACTGGCAAATGTTTCCCTGTTAAAAACTCATGATCATCATCAACACATCTGATTACTAGGAGGAGAAAAGGGGATTTTTTGGATGAGGCCCAGGGGAAATTGATCAAAGGCAAATGACTAACTAAGCAGCAAAACAGGAGGGGCTACAGAGGAAAAGAGATTAGCTTTAAAAGAAGTAATAGTTTGATGATAAGCATGGGGAACAAGGATGTTTCCTAAGCCCAAAGTACATAAATAGATCTGAACTCAATCTAGGGTGTTACATGTAGATTTTGAGATCTTAATTATTTAGTATTGAAAATGAATAAATTATAAGCCCCACATTACTCCTTTGAAATTAAAACTCATAAAGATGGTAAAATTCCCAAGCTAGTCTTTTCAGTGGGTTAAATTTAAACATTTCAAATGTATGTTAATGTAACTGGTTTCTCTACCATGGCAGTACAGATTTTATGTCCTAGGTGACCTTTCATTTCAAAGAGTGTGGAGAAATAGGGGTTTAAAATCGTGGGTGATATTACATGCTACAATTCAGTTTTAGTTTATTTGTAAAATGTAAGTTTGAATTTCATGATATTATTATCTCACAATTAATTTCTATGACTCTATTAAAGCAATTATATTATGTCTTCTTAGAAAGTAGAGAAGTGTCTCTACTTGTATGAGCAACAGAATAAGCCTCTTTCAGTCTATGATATTTTTAGAGTCTACATATAATTTAACTTAAGAGAAGGGGCACCTATAGATAGCAAAATTAAGTTGTGATAAACTAAATAGTCCCATTCTTGTGATACTATGGAAATTATCAATGTTAACATATAAAAACTTTATTTTTTTTTTTTATAAAAGTGCAAACTTTGGTAAGAGTAATCTTGATCACCATCTATCTCATAAGTGTAAACAGTGATATCAAATTTCTGATCAATTCAATTGATACTGTCCTTTTGTGACTTTACTTAAAAGAGAAATAATAGATGCTGATCTTTGTGAAAGCTTAAAACTATAAAGTAAGTTGAATTAAATAAATTGGAATATAAAGGTAATAAACACATAACAAAAAGAACACTGATAATTGGCTGTTTTACTCTGCGTTCATAATTTTTTTTAAAAGATTTTAGTTTTGGACATACCAAGTTTGGGGTAATGCATGTAATTCAAGTAAAATCTATCTAAACAGAAATAGATACTTGGAAATGTTGGTACAGAGCTAGTGCTTGAAAATATAGAAAGTTGAATACCCATTTCTTGGTTGCTCCTCTCTATCTATGCTAGAGGCCTTTTATTTTGTCAGTACATTAGAAATGATATTAATTTAGAGATTTTGCTTGCTATTCTCTCAACTTGGACTATTACTTCTCAAGATATTTGTTGAGCAATTTTCTCAAGTTTTCAAATTTTTGCTCATGTCACCTATAAATAAAGCACACAGTGATCACCTTTATAAAATTTATATAACATTCCCAGATATGCAGGATGAGCAGCTCCATAAACCATGTCCCCAGCAAAACCACCATAATTTATTAAAGATTATTCTAAAAGACAAATATTTAGAGTCTCTGTAAATTGCCCTAAATGTTATATGAGTAAGTGAATACAATAAATGAAGATAATTTTAATCCAGAAAGTCTACTAAATCTTGGAAAAAAACAGTGAAAATATATACCAGTTGAGCCAAGACCCACTTTCTTCCCCCTACCAAATTTCCATAGTAGAAACTTATAGTACACAAGAACATAGGGCTCACTATCCATTTAGCCCAGCTCTATTCCAGGACAGAGAGGCTAAAAGAAGTAAGGTTCCCTTCTACCAACCGACCTACATATGTAGGATCCAGAAGCCCTTCCTCGGAGATGGCACGCTGAGAACACTGGGCTCTTATCACCTTTGCTACAGCTTGCTGGTAGAACACGGGTTCCATACTGGACGGAGAAGACAAGTAACACAGATACTATCATCCTCTCCAGGATCCCACTTGTAAAGTAAGGTTGTCACTGCAAGAGAAGCAGCTACTTTTCCTGCCCAGGTCTGGATATTATGAAAGAGGTATGTATGTGGAAAAGAAGACCTTAAGAACAGAGGCTTCTATAGCTTTCTCCTTAGGAAAAACTTTTTTAAGAACAGAAATTGGCGAAGTTCAAGCCTAAGTTAAGAGTACTGTTGAAAACAATGGCTATGTTGATGATAATCAGCAACTGAGAGGAGGCTGGTAGCTCCGTGAAAACAATAATTTAAACCATAAAACATCTAGAAGTTTAACAAAAAGAAAAATCAAAAGAAACTACTAGAAGAGCCCTTCAAAGTCTGAAGGAAACCTCAGAGATGAGCTTCAAATACTACCCCTGAAAAGAGCCTGCATTTAATTGTAGCAATCAATATACACTCAATATATAATAGTATCTATTATTTTGTGCATAATATATATAAGCTATATATAAAACATATGGTATGATATTAATTATATATTATATGACATATAATAATATATAATAAATTATGAAGCAATTTATGACCCAGGGAAGTGTCAAAAATAAAAAAAATTGAAAAATAGAATGACTATTAAATGAGTATTGATATTTTTTTCAAGATTTTCTCTTTATCTTTCAACATTTTTACTATGATTAGTCTAGATATAAATCTCTTTGATTTATCCTACTTGGAGTTAGTTGAGATAGTTGGACATGTGGATTAATATCTTTAATATTATTTTGAAAGTCCATCATTATTTCTTGACTTTTTTGTTCTCTCCTCTCTACTTCTGGTATGTTGATATGACAATTGGTGTCTCACGTTTCTCTGAGGCTCTCTTTATTAGTGTTTATTCTTTTGTTGTCTTTTATTCAGATTACAAAATCTCTATTGATCTATTCTCATTTCTTTATTCTTTATTCAGTCTCTAATCAACTCTTGAGGATGTCCAGTGAATTTTTCCTTTTTAGTTACAGTAGCCCCGTCCCTTACTGTGAAGGATGTTCCAAGACCAATCAGATTGGTATAAGAAAATGTTACCAGATGGCAACTCAACACTATTGAAACAAATGAAGAGAAACAGAAATAGAAAATAAGAAACTCTAAAAAGTATATACTTATTCTCCTTTCTTTTCTCATCTCTTTTAAAAATAATAAAATTATGTAATCATAGTAATCACTATATTATTGTTTTTTTAACACATATAGATGTTGTTTCAATAAAAATAATGTCACAATAAAGGAGATGAGAAAATAGAAGCATATAAGAATAATAATTTCTATATTTCATTGGAATTAGGTTAAAATAAGTCTAAAATCAATTATGATAAGATTGGATATAAATTATAAGCCCTAGAACATTACTACAAAGATATAACTAAAAATACAGTGAAAAGTAATTAAAGTACAATTTTACACTAGAATGTATTTTTAATGCAAGAAAAAAGCTCTAAAAGATGTACAAAGGATAAAAAAGCATGAGATATTTGTTTTACAAAAGAAAAATAGCAGATATACATAAAAATATATCAGTAATTGCATAATTTATAAGTGGATTAAATAATACAATGAAAAGGCACTGGTATCAGACTGGATGAAAATATAAAACAAACTATATGGTACATAAACAAGACACATTTATATTTACAGATACAAATAAGTAGAAATCAAATATATATAATAAAATATATCATTGAAAAGCAACCATAAGAAAGCAAACAGACAAAAATAAAATGAATATTTTTCTTGAGAAAAAGGGAACACTGTAGAATATTGAAAATGCCAATTTATTATGGAGGTAGAAAACCATAAAGATGTATAGATCTAAAAACAGAGTCCCAAAATAGATGGAGCAAAAACTGAAAGAATTTAAGGGAGAAATAGACAATCAAAATAATAGTTGGAAGCTTTAATACCTCACAGAATTTCAAACAATAAATGCCTGTTTTTTTTAAAAAGACAATATCAAATTAACAATAAAATCTTTGTCTATAAATTCTGGCAGACACAGCACAAATTAACACTAATACAAACAGAAAGAAGGAAATAATAAAAATTAAAATGCAAATTAATGACATAGAGAATAAAGAAAGAGAAAATCAATAAAATCACAGTTTGTTATTTTAAAAGAGAAGAAAAGGCAAATCTTTGGGTATACTGACCAAGAATAAATATATAAAAAGAAGATATTTAATTAATATTATCCTAAAAAAATAAAAAATGCAGAACTGGATGGCTTTCCTAGAGAATGCTAGTAAATATTTAACAAAAAATTAAGTAGAATTAAGTCTAATACTTCACAAATTCTTAAAAATACAGAAGAGAAAATCAAATCTCAAGTATTCTAGGAGGCTGGTATTATTATGATGCCAACATCAAAAATATCACAAGGAAAGAAAAGTAACAACTTTATAAACTAAAAAAAATCTTCACAAACTATTAGTATCCAAATCTAGCAATGCATAAAAGGGGAGTATACACTGCGTTAAATTTGGATTTATTCCAGTAATTCTATGTTGGCTTAACATCCATATATATATATATATAAAATTACATTATATATATAATTATATAATTATATATAATTACTATATATATAATTATATATATATAATATAATTATATGTATAATATATTATATATTATATATAGATTTATATATAATTACATTTATATATAATTAATTTATATAAATGTAATTATATATAAATCTATATATAATGTAAATGTAATATACATATTTACATTTAACAAGACAAAAACTATCTGATCATTGCAAAAGATACGAGAAAGCATTTCAACAAAATGAAAATAACTTTTATGATAAAAACACTTCTATGTTCATGGATTTGAATACTTAATATAGTTAAGATTGTGATAATCCTTAAATTGACATACAGACAGCAGCTTTTCTTGTGAGTTCAGAAAAAAACATCCTTCCTACTTATAGTCAATTAATTTTTTACAAGAACCAAGATAATTCAATTCTAATTAATAATATTTTCAACAAATGATTCTGGGGACTACTGATATGTACATGCAAAGAATAAAGTTGGACTTCTTTACCATACACAAAAAATAATTTTAAATAAATCATGAACTTACACAACTAAATATATGAAACTCTTAGATTAAACTACAGGGATGAATCTAGTGATCTGGATTTAGACAAAACTTTCTTAGATATGACACTGAAAGTAAAAATGACAAATGAAAAAAATAAATAAATTGGATTTTGTAAGTATTCAACCATTTTGTTTTAAAGGACATCATTAAAGTGTAAAGGCAACTCAAAGAATAGAAGAAAATATTTACAAATCATATTTTATTCAAAACATAAAAAGATAACTTATGATTCTATGATTAAAAGACTTCTCAATTTAACAAAAATGTGAAAGGTATCTAAAAAACACCCCTCATAGGAAATATGTAAATTGACAATAAACAGTTGAAATGATGCTCAATATCATTAGCTATTAGAAAACTGCAACTCAAAATCACAATGAGATACCACTTCACACACACTATGCTGTGTATAATAAAAAAATACGCATGGTAATTAAGGATTGGTGAGGATGTAGAGAAATTGAAATTATTATAGAATATATATGGGATTGTATAATGGTGCGATCTTTCTGAAAAATATTTGTTAGTACCTCAAAAAATTCAACATAGAGTTACCATATGACCCAGCAACTTCGCTTCTATGTATATATCCGAGAGAAATGAAAATGTGTACACAAAAATATGTACAATGTTTTTAGAATTATACATAATAGCCAAAAATTAAAAAAAAACCAAATATACATAATATCATGAATTAATAAATAAAAGTAATTTATCCACGTAATGATGCATTATTCATTAACAAAAAAAAGAATAAATTCCTGATACATGCTACAGCATGAATGAACCTGAAATCATGATGCTACAAAAAAAAAAAAAAGGTATACTCAAAAAAGTTACATATTGCATGATTTTATTTACATGGAAAGTTCAAATAGCAAATAAAGATGGAAAATATTTACAGATTGTATTGGTCTGGGAGGTATTTGGAGGAAAATGAGGAGTGGCTGCTAATGATATAGAGTTACTTTTGAAGTGATAAAAATGTTCTAAAATGGATTGTGGAAATATTTATAGAACTCTATGAATGTACTAAAACCACTGAATTTTGCACTTCATATATTAAATGTATGGTATGTGAATTATCTCAATAATGCTGTTTTACAAAATAAACAAAAACAAATTAAAAAAATCAACTCCATCCTGGAATCCTGTCATATACTTACTAATTCTTCTTATCTTGGCCTTTTATTTTCTTTTTTAACTTAAGACCCAACATATTGCATAATTTACTTATTTATGTTTTACATTGTCTCTTAACCCTAATATAACCTTCATGCAGGCAGCGATTTTTTACCCCTGTTTTTTTTTTTTTATCAATACTTTTCAAAAGCATGAAAACTGATTAGCATACAGTCATAGTACTATTAGAATATCTTTCTCAAAATATGTGGTATTTAAAGGGAGGAATGACGACTTTATATGGAGAAGTCTAGGAAAAACGAACCTAATTGATTAGGGTAACATCATCAGAGGTGAGACAGGTCTACATTGCACACATGTGATGTGATGCACTGACAAGAGATAAGTGTCATTTTACAGTGTTCCTGCTCAGAGGTTATGTCCAAAGTCTGCTTATGCGTATGCACATTAATGGAGGGTCACTCTTCATAGTGGCAAGCATGTATTGTGTAAGACTGTCAAAACGTAAAAGACCAAAAAAAAAAAAAAAAACACTGAAGAGAAATATTTCAAAAATAAGTAGATTTGTGAGACATGCAACTAAATATAATGTGCCTTCCCAGATAGGATACTAGAACAATGGGAGAAAAGAGACTTCGTTGAGACAGTATAATTTAAACAATCTGGGATGTTAGTTTTCTGAGGAACAGTTTTGCATCATACTAAGATTAGACTTTCTTTGATTTTTCTTATGTATGCAGTGCAAAGGTGTGATAAAACAGAGTTATTGGAGAAAGGAAAGGAAAAAGGACAATATTTCTATGTGTTTTTTAAAGATGTGAAAGAACTCCAATTTCTTAAATTTCTTATCTCAGAAAACTAATCTAATTAAATAAATGATATGGTAAAAAAAAAGAATGAAAAAGGAAGAAAGTAGGAAAAAGAAAAGAAATTGTCTCTCTTAACCAGGTTTCCCTGGTTTCTCTATCTATGTCGTATTCTTTTTGGAATAAAAGCTATCATACAATTGTACTAGTTTTTATGAGCCCTTGTCAGATAAATCTCTATTCTGATGAAATATTAGAGAACTTCCTTTCATTTTTCTCTTTCCCTAGATCCCCGAGTGTAAAACACAATGAGAGCTCCACTGATAAAATAGAAATACAGATGAATGTTATTGAATTATCACAGCAAATGTTTTCTTTGAAATCTTAGTGGAATTCGGCAGTTTTGATTACATTCATATACAGGAATAATCTCTTAAAGTCATCTATTTTGATATTTTTATTTATATAAGTTCTTTTCTTCTCCTGTTTTCCATCTTCTCTTATAAACATGGACACTCCACATATTCATTTGATTATTTGCACTCTCATGTTTACACTTCATCATGTATTAAAATTCATTAATTCATACAAGAATTTGTTACCATTTACTATATTTTTGTTTAATTTTGAAATAGTTTCTAACCTATCAAACAGTTGCAAGAATTGTACAAAGAATACTCAAATCCCTTTTACCCCAGATCCCACAATTCTTAGCATGTTATTTAACTTGCATTTCTCTTCCTTGGTATTGCCTAGTACAGCCTAACTGAGTTGTCCATGTGCTGGCCTACTGCACATTTTTGACTATATCTCTCAAATAGCACATACTGCCTTGTGCTGACAGTATCTCTACTCCTACATGGACAGTTTCTCAGAGACAGATAAGAAAGATAAGCTCAGACATTAGAGTATGACTGAAGCATTGTAGATATTGAAAGCTTGAGGGATGAATGAATGAAGAAAAGTGACTAAATCTAGCACAATGCTCCATTCATGTCTTCTAGTAAAAAAAAAAAAAAAAAAAAAAATGTTAGCTGATAGAACTGTACAAACATCCAAATATTTCTCTCTAATTAACCAGGGCATATTCAAACTAAAACAAAATTTACTGAGTGCTGGTTGTACTTTGGGTGTTACAGCTTTCCTTAAGCTGCAGACAATGAACACAAAAAGAAAAATAATGTTTTACAGAGTTAATGTTATGCAGTTAAGTATATTTTCTAACAGTGTATCTAATTGTATAGCCACTACTTGAAGGCCTATCTGAGACCATATTGTAATGATTAATTTTGTTTTAGAGAGAATCGACTCTGGCAACAAATGTTCTGTATTTACAGGGTTGTGGATTACAAGTATACATTTGCCAAAACTATCAAAATATAATGCTCGAGATCTATGCATTTCATCTATGCAATTTATACTTTAATTTCTAACAGGAAAAAAAAAAACGAGGATATGTTAGAAATTTGTTACGCTCGACTCAACAGAGCATTTATCAAATTCAGTGATGAATAGTTCCTCAAATCTAAATTATGAAGGCAGGGGGATAGAATTCCTTAGTAATCTCATTTCTTTGATTTTGTACAAGATTTCAAAAATTAAGGCTTATTTAGCAACAATGTACCTGTATTAATTCTGTAACTTCTTCATCCATAAATAAGTAGCTTTCTGATTATAGAAATAAATTTCCTGTTAAATTGAATTTCTTTCAATAGTAACAACACAACTGTATATTTTATGCACTAAAGTGTACATACTCTAAGTGTGATATATTAGAAATATATTTAATTAGAGTCTGGGTATATATTATTTCAAGACTCAAAAAAGATGAGACTGGTAACACAATAAAAGACAAACCAGTCTTTAATGTTTTCAGTTTCAACTCTGAGATATTTAAAGCACTAGTGAAAACTCTTCCATGAAAGATGAACTATGACAATATGAGATTAAATTAGAATATGAAATACAGTAAAAATATTTTCAGTTTCATAAGATTCTTGCATTAGGTGTCAAAACAATACCAGCAAAATCTTAAATAATAAACAATGTAGATCAAACATGATAAATTGCCTTCCAAAAGAAAATAGTAAAAGAAATAGAAATTCCCTCTGAAAATAAAATGCTGCACATTTAAACAGAAAAAAAAAAACTGTCAATACAGTACAACTTTAAAGTCATCTCTATAATTTCACACATCATGCTGATAGATGGCATATGATATTTGACATGGCAAGAATTTCGAAGATTCTAATTTAGAAAACAACATTGTAATGAAAATTAAGGCAACTTCCTTGTTATGCTTACATATTTTTTCCAAGGATTCAAATAAAAAAAATATTCTAGAACATATTATTTTATGTAAGGAAATATAAATAAATTAGAATGAAGTATGAACTTGTTATTTTGGTCATATTTGAAATGATTTGCCATAAAAGACATAATATTTCTATAAAATAAAATTTATTATTTTTAATTATATCTTTAATTAATTGCTTAACTTCTCAGAGAACCTAAATTAGTCTTTTAAATGTATGTAAAGATTTGTATTTTATTGGGTATCTGTAGGGACAACAGAGGAAATTAGTCACGGATCTGTATTTTTACTTCTCTATTTCCTTTTACCATTAAACAAGTTGTTTCTTATCTCAGAGACTGTGCTGTTGATTACACAAAATAGAAATAGCAATATTTATTTCATGTGATTAATCAGAAAATCAAATAAAAAATATACAAGATTTTAGGCAAAGGCCCAGCTAATAGCAGTAGATTAATAAATGCTACTTTTGTTTACTCTTATGATTTTTCTTTAAAAATATGTAATGATCTTTGAAAATATTTGTCATACATATATTGAATATTGTAAATATGCTTAAAGATAATTTTTCTTCAATATTGTAGTTATAGGATTTAAACAAATTAAATTAACATAAAAATATATTATAGATAATATATATAATAAGGCATGGAAAAAGCTAGTCAACCTAAGACATTTTTATAACATTTGCATATTGGAATTCTATTCTTCAATATGTATTTATGAGTTATTTTTTCATCAGAAAATAGATTAAAAAGTCAGAAAATAATGTCATGACATTTAATATCAATATTTACATTTAAAAATGGCATAGCAAAGCTAAAATAGCTTAACTCATGGACAGAAATAACAGAATGTCTAATATTAAATATTGCATTATTACAGTTTTCAAGACCTCTGGTAATATATTTCAATAGTTTTATTTAATGTGTTCTCGAGATTCACCTCTGATTAATGGTTAGAGTAAACTAACCTATCATCCTACTTTTGTTATTATAGTACATAATGATTTGAAACCAACATTTCCCACAGATTAACTTATATAGGGAACTGGTTCAATAAGGTGCATTTATATAACATGTTTATTTTTTAGTTGATTAAATAGCTGAATATGGATTATATCCTATCATACCACTTTTATTTTCATTTGCAACAGATTTCCTGAGCTAGCTAAGAAATACAATTTAAGTAGAAGAAAAAATATTCAACAGCAAATTTTCATATATAAAAATGAGTTTATATCTCTACTGATATTTCTTCTGTCCAGATAAGTGGTCTCAACTAATCCTTCTCTCCTTTAAAAATACCTTAAAGAAAGGTAATTGGAGATATTGCAACAGGGAAGTTATTCTAAATAGATTCATCATCTGAAATTCTCTAAAATTTAATTGTAAGTTTACTTTTGAAAATCACAGAGATTTTCTTATTCAATTCATCATTTTCATTTAACTTTTTGAAATATGCAGACTATGATAGCTTTCTTAAAATGCACTGGTTTGACCAATATCAAAAAGTTCTAATTCTTATGTTCTTTGAGAAAAATGAATAAAGATTATTTTTGTTGAAATGTCTTCTTTAAAATTGCTTTCTGAAGGAGTTTCAGAAATATATAAAATGTCTGACTTTCTTTTTAATGCACATGTGCAGATAATTTTAATTATATAAAATTATATATTGAAGTATTATTTAAATGTTTTCAAACATGAAAGGATGGATCCATTAAAAATAGAATCAACGTGACAAAATATATAAAACATTTAATCTGCTTTACTCAAATTACATAATGAAAACTTTTGGTTACAAGTTTTCTTTAACAGAATGTCATATTCTGCCAGAATAGTATATATAAAGAGAAAAGAAGCAGGAGCTGGAAGAGCAAGTTTAGATTTGACATTCCATGTAGTGTGAGTGCACCCAGGCCCATCACATTTTGTCTCAGAGGACTGTCTTCTGTTCCATAAAGTGAGTATCCCTACTAGTTCATAGGGATACCAAAAAGATGAAATACTTAACACATGCCAAAGTGCTTTTCAAGTTGAGAATTAATCTAAATAAAAGTGGTGTTGTTTTAACGTAGTGTTCAAACACATACACCCACGAAATAATACGCAAGTGGATTCCAGTTTAAACCTAAATATACAGCTGATTTTGAATGCTTTCATGCGATGAAGTTTTCTGAATATTTTGCCTATGTTGTTGGACTAGCCTAGCACCAGGAATCCACAGACCAAGCATGGAGAGGTACAGTAATCTAAACCTGTTGATCTTTCTCATTTTCTACAACCTATGAATAAGCAGAATTTTATCTTGCCATATGTTTACACCCTTTGGGCTTATAGTTATTATTAGCTTCTCCACTTTTGCAAACCAGTTGGCCACAGTGATTCTGAAACCAACTCTCGCCTTAGGAGATATTATAAACTAATCCCTGCCACTGTAGAACACAATACTTTGTACCAAGCAGGACACTACACTGTTCCTGTGGTGAAAAATTATAAAGCCTACTAAAGTACCACAGAAAATTACAATTTAAAAATGTAAACATGGAAAGTAAGCTTCTTAAACAGTATAATAAATAGACTACTTAAAAGAAAAATAACCGTGCTACTAGAAATAAAATAAATGTTATGTTATATTTCATTACTTATATTCATTCATTCAAACAAATTTATTGATCATCTACATTAGCTTTATGGACTACTAAGTCATTAGCTTTATGAACTAGTAAGTATCATGTAGGTTTTTTCCTCTAGTTCAATGAAGAAGACAACCAAAAAAGCGTATTAAGAATGAGACAAGGGATTTGATGAAAACTATGTACAATATATATAGGAGAAATGAGGAGCAATTCATACATAAGGAGATAAAGAACCAAAAAAGACTTCTCAAAAAATAAAACAACAACATGTTCCTTTATTTGAGTTTAAATATTAGGGGCACTGAGTTAGATGAAGAGAAGTCAAAGGCTTAAACTTACTAGAACAAATCAAGGTCTGACACAGCATTATATGTTAAAGGAAATATCCTTTTATGTCTTTAATATTCGTGATTATTTTATTCTGTTCTGGTAAATTCAAGCAAATTAGATTTAATACTTCTAGATATATTGTACATAAGATGATCACCATTTGGATATCCCAAATAGATATATAATAGTTTTCTATAATTTATTTGAGCTCACACAAAATATATTCCAATGTTCTACATTGTAAAAACAATAAAAAACAGCCCCCCCAAAAAAAAATTCAAAAAGAATATAAATAAAAAAAAAACTGGTTCAATTATATCATAGAAATGGTACTGTCATGCTTGCTTCATTCACTGGAACAAATTTTAGGTTGGCAAAAACAAATGAAACTAATTTTTGGAATGCTGAATTTAATAAAAAAAAAATTATGGCTACTGAGGGGTACTTAAAAAACAATGAGGTTAAGTTTTAGTAAAAAATCATTGTGATATATATGCATAAAACAACGGAGCCCCAAAATATATGAAGCACACATTGAAAGAATTGAAGGATGAAATAGATAGCTCTACAATAATAGTTGGAAACTTCAATACATCAGTTTTAGTAATGGATAGAATCTAGACAGAAGATCAATAAGGAAATTAAGGGCTTGAACAATAAAATAAATGAATCAGACCCAACAAACATATATAAAACCCTCCAGGCAACAACAGCAGAATATACATTCTTTTTAAATGTACATGGAGTATGCTCAAGCATAGACCATATGTTAAGCCACAGTACAAGTCTTAATAAATTTACGACATTTAAATCACATGAAGTGCTTTCTAAGACCATAGTAGAAGGAATCTAGAAATCAATACAGAAGGAAAACTAGAAAAAATATATATATAAAAATTAAATAACGCATTACTTAACAGTGAATGGGCCAAAGAAAAAATGACAATAGAAATTAGAAAATGCATAGAGACAAATGAAAATGCAGCAGACCAAAACTTAAGAGATATTCAATGGGAAATTTAGAGCTGTCAATGCCTACATTTAAATCAATCAAATTAATAACCCTATTTTACATCTTGAGGAACTTCAAAAAGAAGAGCCAACTAAATCCAAAGCTGGGAGATGGAGTAAATAATAAACATCATAGAGAAATGAAACAAATAACAAAAAAAAAATTGAGAGAATTAATAAAACCAAAAGTTGGTTCTTTTAAAAGATTAAGAGAAGTAACAAACTTTGAGCTAATCTGACAAACAAAAGAGAAAGAAGATGGAAATAACTAAAATCAGAAATGAGAGTGGAGATATTACTAATGAACTTATATAAAAATAAAAATGATTATAAGAATATTCAACTAACAGGTATATATTGACAAATTAAATAACCTAGATAAATTGGATAAATATCTAGAATCAGAGACTCAAGAACAAATAGGAAATTTCAGCACTTTATAACAATTAAAAAGTTGAATAGGTAATTAAATCAAAACAAAGAAAACTTCAGGAATAGATTGCTTCACTGGCAAATGCAAACAACATTTAAAGACAAATTAATAAAAATCCTCAAACTCTTTAAAAAATCTTAAATAGAGGGAAAACCTAATTCATTCTTTAAGGTCAGTAATCTCTTGATTTCAAAACATAAGAAAATCACAAGAAAAGGAAATTGCAGACTAATGTCTTTTATAAATATAGATGCAAAATATTCAACAAAATATGGAAGACTAAATTCAACAGCATACTAAAGGGATTATAATTCATGACCAAGTGAAATATACCCCAGGAATGCAAGGGTTGTTCAACATAAAAAATATAATCAATATAATACACCAAATGAAGGAAAAATATACATGGTCATATTGAGGTCTAAAATGGTCTAAAATGAGGCAGAAAAGATAAAAATTCAACACTATTTCATGATGAAAGGTCAGAAAAGTAGGAATAAAGAACGACTTCTTCAACATGAAAAATACATAACTAACATATACTCAATAGTAAAAGAATGAAATGTTTTCCCTAAAATCAGAAACAAGGTTAAAATACCAGCTTCCAACTCTGCTATTCAACCTTGTATGGAAGGTTCTAATCAAAATAATTCAGCAAGGATAGGAAATAAAAGCATCTAAGCAGGAAGAAATAAGTGAAACTATCTCTATTTACAAATGACATGATTCTATGCATACAATATTCTAAAAAAAAAAAATGAAAGAGATACTATGGCTAATAAAACTAAATAATAAAAATCACAAAGTATAAGATCAACATGAAAATGTGTTTGAATGAACCTACAATAAATAAAATTGAAAAGAATATTAAATATACAATTTAATATTAAATAAACAATTCCATTTACAACAGCATTCAAAGGGTACAATAAGTAGGATTAAATTTAACAAAGGTGGTATATTACTTGTATAAAGAAAACTGAACAAAGCACTCCTGAAAGCAAGTTAAGAAGAGGGACTGATGTCAGCAAGATTGCAGAATAGGAGGTTGTAGCCCTCAAACCCCCAATAAAAACCACTTTTAACAAATACTCATGGATGAGAATACCTTTAGGAGAGCTAGGGAGTCTATCTGAGAGGCTCCAGTAACCCACTGGAGCAAAAATAATATAAGAATAGATGCACTGAAAAGGATAAAAATAGTTTTTCTTGACATGGGTCATGTTGTCCTATGGTGGCACAGCTCACAGGCCAGAAAGACCTCCTGTCCTGTAAGTTATCCCACAGGAGAAAGTCAAAGCAAAGTGAGATTTCAGCTTCCCCAGCCTTGTGGGACACAGTCCAAGGGGTCCACTTCTGTCTCACTCCATGCAGCACAGCTCAATAGTCTTGGGTCAGATAAGGTAAGGGGAAAGGTGGGGGTGAGGCCACAGCAACTGGTGCAAAAGAAAACAACAGTGCAAAAGAAAACAAAGATCACAGTCATGCCAGTTAATGCAGAAAAATATTCTAACATGCTTCCATAACAAAAACAAATAAAACTCTGAAAACTAGGAAGAGAAGGAAATGCCTCGGCACGATTAAACGCATTTACGAAAAACTCACCATAATATTGTGAATTGTGAAATGTGAATTGCACAACATTGTGAATGTATAAAATGATAATGACTATTCAGTTAGAAATGGTTGCATTTATGTTATATAAATTTTACCGCAATTAAAAAAAAGATGAGATAAAATTCACAGTGTTTCATTTATGTACATTCTGAAATTTGTGAGGGTTGTAAGTGTTTCAGAAGTGCAATATCAACCAAAACATTCAAATATAGTATAGATGACTCATGATGAAATGCAGACTTCTGAAAAGGTACCTCTTCATTTGTACCGTTTTCAAGAATGTACATATTCCCTGATAGCCTGTATTTGATCTCTTCATTTTCATAAATGTACTTTCTGAGTAAGAGTTCTTTAGAGCATTCAGTCCCGTATATTGTACATTTGTTCTCTATTCTCCATTTATCACCTATGATTTTCGATAATACATAAGAGAAAAGTCACACTTCTTCTTACTTTATATATATGAATTGCACAAATTTATGTCTTTGATAATCAGATGCTAAATATATTGGGCAGAAAAATCTTTGTTCTTAATACATTATATTAATTGCACAGATTTAGGCATTTACTATAGGTTACAATGCTTATGTCCAAATTAGCAATGAATGATGAGATGCTATATGCTTCTGGGGGGAAAAAATCTATTCAAATGGTTATTCTACAAGGACAATGTGAAAATAAATAAGGGAAACCTCATTTAAACTGGGGTCCAGAAGCTGTGAAGTGGGACATAACATGCACATACCACTCATTGCAGCCTGCATAACCAGCAGGAAGAGAGAAGAATTATGTTGACAGGGGAGGGCATTTTTCGCCAAGAAATTTAATCTCTTGCCTTCTTTAAAAAAAGAAGGAAGATCCCTCTCAGCCCCAGCAGCAACACACTATCACTTGTAGCCAATGAGAAAGCATCCTAACCTCAAACTCTTGTTCTCCTCCAATGAACTTCTGTTCAAAACGAGCCTCTCATTTCCTCCTGAAAACTAATAAGGGCTGACCATTCCTTTGTCTCTTTAGACTTGCCCATAGACTTGCTATAGTTTGCTGGTTTTGAAATTCAATTCTCTGCTATTCTCAAATAAACTCATTTGCTGGCAAAATAACTAGTTGTTTTATTTTTGTGGTTGTCAAGCATCACCATAGGTGGGAATCCCCCAACCTTTCTTGTTTGTTTTACTTGTTTTTCTGTTTTTTCCCTAATGACTCTGTTTCCATGTCATAAATGTTATGTTGTTATCTTGATGGACTATAGCAAACTGGGAAGAAAATAAGAAGATATTTGAATGATATAGTCTCAATGATACAAAAATTGTGAAAGTTTTCTTCCCTTACTCAGAGACATAAGTTGCTTCCATGATGATGGTGGTAACAATTTATCAGTAAAAGTATTCCAAAACTCTGATTCAGATTGGTTATTGCCCTCTCTATGCTTTCTGGAATGCCACATTTGAGAGTAGCGTCTCAGTTAATTATCATAGAAACATGATATATATTTTTCTTTTGAGGTAGGTAAAAGGTGATAAATAATAATAATGTAGGTGCACAAAATAAAATAAGTCGGGGATATTTTTTATTTCATATAAATCTATACATGGTGTACATCATGGAGAATGTAAGAAAATATGTTCTTTACTTATGGGAGAATTTGGCAAATTATATGCACAGTGTACTCCTTAAATATTTGTGTGAATTATTTTAATAATATGTTATTTATAAATTACTTAGGGAATGATAATAAACACTGAAATGCAGGTTATACTTTGTCCAAAAAAAGGGGAACTAGAATAAAAAGCACATCTACACTTCATAAACTTAAGTAGATATGGAAAATTGAGTGTTTACAGTTTCAGATGATATCTTAGTAATAAATGTTATGAGACATTAAAAAATTATTGAGTTAAAATGTTCATTTCTGTACACTTAACAAATTATTTCAGTAAATAAAAGACACATTTTGAGTACGACAACATATGTAAAGTATATATGACTTGAAGTCATTGATTGGTTTCACATGATTGAACATTTTCCCCAACTAGTGAGTAGTTTTTTATGCTACCTGAATTTTACATGTGAGGTTTAAAAGAGAATGTCATTGAACAAACCATATCCCTCCAATCTCAACGTCATTAGAGTAACACATTCAAGAATAAATCTCATGTGCTACGTGAACAAACCACATGAGGAAGCACACATACCTCACGTGCAAACACATACACGCCTCTATGTCTAGCACCATCACCATCTTCCCAGCGGTTGTGTTTCCCTCCTGCTGCTCAAGACTTGCTGATTGTCCCCATTCCTAACTTCCTCTATGTCCCAGTTGTTAGCTGTTTTCTGCTCTTAATATGTATTTGCTCCATCTTCACTGACTGCTCCCCTAAGGCCTATAATGTGATCAAAACTTTATCTAATGACCAGACGAAATAGATGCAAACACAAAACAATCAAATGCTGACATTAGCTGTATTATCTTCACCTTATATTCAATTCTCGACCCAGCAGAATTTAGGAACCATTTTTTAAGTGGCCATTGTATTTTCTTATGAAGGCTAGAATTATATGTGAAATAGCATATACAAAATTGAAAAATTCTGAAGCAAATCTATCCTACAATTCATCCGTCTACCTATCCACATACTTATCGTGACAGAGACTTTAGCTTTTATTGGGTTGTCAGGGCAAGCAGAAAGAGAAAGATGTCTTTTTTAAAAAATTAAAGGCCTGAGGAGATACTATTGTTGATGAGAATGCTAATGTTCGGTCCTTTTCATATTGTCTATGTAAAAAAATATTTATTCAATCTATCACAAACCACTACTTATGTAAAATACAATAAAAGGCAATAATAAAAAAATAACAAAATGAAAGACATATAGAATAAAAACTCTTGTATTATTGTCAATAGAAAACTTTTTTGTTGATTTGTTATCAAAGCATACAAATTCTTACTCTCAATTTTTATACTTATATCTTAAATTATGACTAAACAGTCCTCACAACAGCATGAGTCCAAGAACCCTTACTCTATAATAGCACAGTTCAGACATTTTTTTTTTCTCACAAGTACACTGTAATGTGTGAGTATTGAGAAAAAGTATTGATGTCTAGGTTCCATGAGTTAGAGACATTAATAGCCCACTTTCAATAATGTATATAACTAGATAGAAGACCAAAAAGAAATAGAAGATTTGAACAAAGACAATTAAACCAATTAAACCAAACATTTATACGACATGGTACCCCAAACACAAGAGTATGCATTCTTCTCAAATGCACACAGAATATTCTTCAGGAGAGGTTACACCAGATATTGGGCTATAAAATGTCTCAATATATTTTTGAAAGAATTAAAAAGTTACTAAGTATATTTTTTGACCACAATTGAATAAAATTAAAAACAATAAATTAAAGATATTTTGGAAATTCAGAAATATGTAAAATTAAGCATATTTATAAACTACCAATGAGTTAAAGAAGAAATCTAAAAGGAAATCATAAAATGCTTTGAGATAAATAAAAATTAAAAGAGAACATACCAAAATGTATAGGATTCACCTAAAGCGATGTTTGGATGACAGAGCTACACAATTTTGTAAAAAAAAGAATCTCACTTTGCTTTCACTTTATCCTGTGGGATAAAATCTAGATAGTGTATGTATGATGGTTTATTTTACCATTCTCTCAACTTTTATGTTTGAAGATGTTAATAATGTGTCTAAAATTGACAAATCCTATGGTATTTAAGATTGTTAAAGGGTGTTAAAATCTTGAATTATATGTATTTTTTCATAATTGACAACATATTTGCTGTTTTAAGGCTCTTTTGTGTCTGTCTCTATCAAATACATGAACAAGTATTACCAAAAACAATAATAAAAACAAGTGCAATACATAAATAACCCTGATTTTAACCTTCCTCGTTCATAAAAACACATAAATAGTGTCTCTTGGACAGAGACAACTTTTAAAACAGATATTCAGTCTTGGGTCTATGACTTTCATAACTTGTTCTTTACACCAGCGACATTATGCTTTGTTTTATAATAGTTTAAATATGTCTTAAGATTTTAGTATTGTTTGATTACAATTTACTTTTAAATGCATGGTGGTCTTAGACTTAACACTTCAATTCTATGCCTCAGTTCTCGCATCTGTGCACTTGTTCCTGACAGGAGCATTCTGAAGATACAAATGCAAATTAAGAGATAATGACAGTTATTACTGCCTTATCAATATCATTTCCCCGTGTTTAGCTAGGTCACAAAGAATGTCTACATTCTGGAACTAGCTTTAAAACAAATATATAAAGAATAAGTTAAACGTTTCTTTCATCTTGGGGAATGGCTTTTATTAAAATACACTAGATTTTTTAAAGTATTGAAGTTCTGATTGCTTGAAAATGTCTTTATCATTAAAATAGATGCTCGGATACTAGCATAAAATTGTATGTATGATATTCTCTTCAAAAATGTCAAGCAATCAAAAGAAATGATTGCTTCTCTCAAGTGCTGCAAAAAGCCTTTAACCCCTCTCTTTTTGTACCTTTCTCTTGAACTATAGTTTATTCTTCTATCTGTTATTAGTTTCTCTTCAAATGACATCAAATAAACATTTTCTACATCATCACAATACCATGATTCTTCGCTCTCGGAACAGAAATAAAAAAAAAATCTATAAACTTTGCCCTTTTCTATCTCTAGATTGTCTGTCAATGTAAAACATTTCGTCTCCACCATGTTAAAGAAACTCCCATAAGTCTTAACAGTTTATGTGCATAAAATTTTGCAAGATTCTAATACAGCATGAAAAAGGGAAGTGAAGCATTTAACCTGGGCAAAATAAGAGAAGAAAAATATCAGTTATTGACACTCTTGGAAAGTTTTTTAAAAATGTAATATGATGAAATATCTTAGGCATTGGCAGATATATATTTTTTAAATTTAATCAATTTATTTAGTACTTGCTTTTAATATAATGTTTTTAATAACTCTGAGATCATTACCAATAGTGAGATGAGGTTTATCATTATTATTATGAGGCAATCTAGGCCATAAAAATCATCAATCCCTGTTATATTCAAACAGAGTAAAATGCTCAACCTACACATGTATGTTGTATATAGATATAAATTTTGAGGAAAAATGGAGACTTTTTGGAGTAAAATAGCGAACTGAGTGACTGAGCAAAGTGCTCTGAATTAGAAATAGGAAAGTGAACAGAAAACATTCATAAGATAGTCTAACTCTGAATTTGATATACAGTTAAGTGATATTAAGAGTAATACATCAAAATGATCCTACATAACAAAAGACCTATTAGTAAAAAGGCACTCTATATAACTACAGTTACTTATATTATTTTTTACCTAACATAAGTCATATTTATGCCAGTTGATATGGAGATTTCTCTATGAAAGACACTGAGTACACTAAAGATGTCAACATTCTTTGATACCTCTCCCATCATGTGATGTGTGCCCTCTCTCCTCTCCTTCAATCTGAGTGACCTCTGTAACACCTGTGTCCAATAGAATATGGCAGAATGAACACTGTGCCATTGCCCTGAATCTACGAATCTGATAGTTTCCACTTTCTGGGTTCTGAAAGACTTACTCTTGAAATTTACAGTTCTTGTGTGAGAAGGTCAGTTACCTGCTAGAAAGACCATGTAGAGAAATATTGAGACTACATGGAAAGAGAGATGCACCCAGCTCTTCAGGCCACTCTGCCAAGATGCTAGTCCTATAAATTAAGGCATCTTGGATCTTTTACAAGTTGGGCCACTGGCAGAAAATCACACACCAGACCCAGTCAAAAACATATAGAGCAGAAGAATTAGCTAGTAGTCTGCTCTACTTTAGAAACTTTGCATGTAAATTAGGCATGTTAATTAATATGAATATTGAAAACATAATATACTTCTTAGCCAGAAATTAGCTGCAAGGTCAGGTCTTGCTCCAAAGGTGGCCAAGATCTTTAGTCTGGCTTCCAGCAAAGGCTAAAATTCAAACAAAAAATCATACTGGGGCAAAACTGGCAATTTTGGCCACAGTACAATAGATATATACCACAATTAGAAACATGATGTTTACATATGACAAAAGCAATCACAATTTGTTAACTTTACTCATGTAATTATTATAAATTTACTGTACATCATTCATTTAAACTATACTGTTCACATTTTAATGTTTTTTCTTAGTTATTTTTGGTGTCAGCTCTTCTGATTTGTGTTTCCTTGTGTTTCTGGTTTTATGTCACCACAGCAACCTGTATTGAGTCTTTCACCATTAAATACGGTGACAGTAAGTTTATATTGTCTTTTACTAGGTTAAAGAAATGCCCTTCTATTTCTAATTTGCTAAGGATTATTATCAGGTATAAATATTAATTTTTCCAAATGCTTTTTCAGATGAATTCAGATAATTCTTTCAGTCAATTAATATAACATAAATAGTTAAATTTGTAAATGCAGGAACAACCTTGTATTCATGAAATAAACCTCACTTACTAAAGGAGTCAAGATTTCTTTCTTTTTTTTTTTTTGTACTGTCGAATACAACTTGCTAAGTTTTTATTAAGAATTTTGGTATATTTAAAAATAATATTTATTTTTAGTTTTATTTTGTTATAATTTCTGTAATTGGGTTTTGGTATAAGGACAATATTGATGACATTGAATGGTCACATATCTCTTTGATGGTTAATTTTGTGTGTAAATTTCATTGGCCTAAGAGATGCCCAGATAGCTGGTAAAACATTACTTCTGGCTGTGTCTATGAGAGTGTTTTTTAAAAGGATTAACTTTTGATTCAGGAGACTGAGTAAAGAGAGTCATTCTCTTGTGGGCTGGCACCTCTCTTGGAAGCCTGAGTGGAACAAAAAAGTGAAAAAAAAAAAAGTGGTAAATTATTTCCCTCTTCTTGAGCTGGGATGTCCTTCTTCCCTTTCTTTTGGACAACGTGCTCCAGGATATTGAGCTTCTGGGTCTGGGACTCAGACCAGCGGCCCCCTGGTTCTTAGGCCTTAAGCCTCAGACTGAATTATATCACTGTTTTTCCTAGATCTCAGGCTTACAGGTTGCAGATCAGATTGTGGGGCTTATTTGCCTCCATGACCATGTGAGCCAATTTCTATAATATTCTCTGCCTTTCTCCCATGTTCTTTCATTTTACATAATCTCCAAATCAATTAATATGTTGAACAACATACACATACCTCCAGGGGATACAACAAATACCATGTTTCATTAAAGGTTAATTTAGACTAGAAAAGATATCAGAAAATAAAAATCACAGTTTTCTATGAAGAATATTTATCAGCAGAACATACTTTTATATCTGGTACTTTATTATCCATTATAATATTTCTTTATGTGCTTTTATCAATATTATTCTTACATTCAGCTAATAGCATCACCTTAAAATTAATCTTACAGTAGATATCTTGAATCTTTTCATTGTCACAATCACATTAATCATGAGTTTGCAAATTTGTTCATATTTACTTAGTGCAAAATTTATTTCAAATACAATTTTTACTTTAATAACATTACTGTTTATTCATCTGATGTCCAAAGGAACTAACATGATTGTCTGTTACTGTTTCAACAAAGCAAATTAATCAGTATTCCTAGGTCATGTCTTCCTAATCTAGAAAATTTAGCCAGCAATACTAAATTACAATGAAAGTAAGAATTATTGAAAGTTGTCATATTTTTATCTTTAAAGTCAATCATCTCATTTTAGATTTTGTCCTTATTAATCATAACTAAAGTATTTATAATAGCAAAGAAGATTTGTTTTAAAAGTAATGTTGTATTTGATAAAATTTGAATATATACTCATAACTTTTATAGTTTAAGTGAGCTTAGACACTAATTTGGAAAAAAATAAGCCGAGTTATACTACCTCAAAAATAGCCATATTTTAATAACTGTTGTGGAAAGAAAGGAGCACATAAAGAAAGTGATGAGAGATATGTTTCCTGTTTATCATTTCAGTCCTTCCCGAAATAAATGTCTAAACTATTAGAAATGTATTTACCGGGGGATGGGGGGTGGAAACTTTTTCACCATTCCTATGTGTTTTATGGTAATTTTAATTGTTCTTAAATCATACTCCTGTGTGTGTATGTGTGTTCATATATTCATGTAGTATAAAGAAAATTTGTTTCTATGATTTGAAATGTGGGGCATGAAGAAAAGAAATACAGGTAGTTTTATCACTTAAGATGCTTTTAGTTGCAAGCATCAAAAAGTAAATATAATGTAGATCACGTAACTGAAAAACTTAGCATAATGGCATCATTTTCAGTTCTGAGTTAATCTATTGTCTCAACAGTGTTATCAAAAAACAAGTTTCTCTCTGCCTTTTATACCTGCTCTTAGAATGTTGGCATAAGCCTAAAATGTTTTCTGTGACTTCATGTTTCGAGGTCCAAATGAGAGAGATAAGGCCTCTTTTCCTCTTTCATCTAACATATGTTCTGGGTTTAATGAAGTTTGAATAAATTGTCACCTATTTATTGCTGAACAAATTACCCTAAAATGTGTATGGCCAAAGAGAAATGTAGTACTATATATTAATCTGCTTGATTTAGGCTAATTATGGCCCAGTCTGGAAAAGTGAATAGAGTCAATCTCACCTAAATTGCTTGAGTATTCTAATAAAAGAAGAATGAAATAAATTCTAGGTATAGAACCATAATGATTGAGCACAGGTATATTGAGATTATCAGTCCCAAAATATATTACAAAAAATAAATATAGTAGAAACAGATCGGATGAAAACATAATTATAGAGCCAAATGATATTAAACCTAAAGATTTTTTTTTTCAAATATGGTGTTTGAACAACTAGTTATCCACTTGGAGGGAAAAAATGAGCATTGACCTTCACTTCATACCATGTAAAAATTAAGTTGATATAGTAGACTTAAATTAAAAATGTAGAATTATGCCATCTAGTAAAAACCATAAAAGAACATATTTTCACTTCCTGAGAGTAGATAAAAAATCTAGATAGAACACCCTAGGAAATGATCACAAAGGGAAAACTCAATAAATTAGACTTCCTTGTAATTAACAAATTCTCCTCAATAGGCATCAATAAGGAAATGAATAGCCATTTCAGAGGCTGGGAGAACATAGTTTTAAAGCATAAGGTGGACAAAAGATTTGTATCCAGAATCTATAGGAAACATTTACAACTTAAGAAAAGAAAGCAAAAACAAACTGCTAAAAAGAGAAAATAATGAAATACATTTTATAAAGCATTTTACACGAAAATGTATTCATAATCATTAACCATAAGGGAAATTAAAATTATATTTAAAGTGGGTTTTCACTAGAAACTTCAATGGCCAAATTTAAAATGACACCATATGACAGCTAAGATGTAGAGTAACTGGAACTCTCATATGTAGAGGGTGGACATGTAAAACAATACAACTTTGGAAAAGTTTTCTTGGATACAAATTCTGGATACAAATCTTTTTTCGCAAAATAAAATGTACACCTATCTCGTGAATATAGAAATTTTATTTTTAGGGATTTAGTGAAGATAAATGAAAAAGAAAGTCCATTAAAGATTGTATATAAATGTTCATAGCAGCCAGAAGAAGTTATAGCTACAATGAACATTAAACACAATCTAACACAATCTAACTCCAGCCACTCTGGTCAAGGTGTTGGAGTAAGTAAATGCTGTGCTCACCTCATCCCTTGATTACATTAAAATTACAAATAAATTATAGAACAACTGCCCTTGAGAACCACCTGACGACTAGCAGAATAGAATGCTTATAGCTAAGGATATAAAGAAGAAGCCACTCTGAAACTAGCAGGAGGGGTGGAGATGCTAAACAGTCTGGTTCTATACCCACGTACCCATATGTGGTGGCTGAAAATTAGAAGGAATATCTTGACTGTGGAGTTTCCCCTGAAGAGCAAGAAGTCCCATCACTTCACCAGTTCTCTAGCCTAGAACACTAGACTCCTAGGGCCAGGAAGAGGATTCCCCCACAAGAGGCTATGAAAATCAGCAGGGATTCATTTTGTCTGGATAAGACAGAGAGCTGCTTGAGGTCCAGGCATTCCTCTTAAAGGGCCTGTGCTTGGACTTGCTGAAGAACTCACTCGCTCTGAGCTTCAGTAGTGGGGCAAAAGCTTTAAAAGTGCCAGGGACATATGGAGAGGAACTGAAATGTCTGGCTTTAGGATAACGGCTGGAGGGGCAGCTCTTTTGGGACTAAACTTCTGGCAGGCACCATTCTTCCTTCTCTAATACCTCCCCACACCCAGCCTGCAGGCACAAGTAGGCACCAAATCTGATTCTTCATCAAACTAGCACCATCCTGGTGATCTCCTGAGAACCCTCCCTACCTAACCTGCACACCCTTTCAGCAGTTGTTCCTCACAAGCTGCCAGCCTTGGCCTACACTGCAGGCTTTCCTAAAATTTCTCGAAGTTCCACAAACCTATAACAACCAGCAGCTGGCCTCAGCATGCCCTGTACCTCTTGCTAAGTGGCTTCTGCCACTAGTGGCAGTAGGTCTTGGTTCCCCGCATAGCCTCTGCCGAGTGCCTCCAAGTTCAGCGCAGGCAGCTACCAATCGCAGATCACTTTGTAGCTCTTGCCATGTGGCCCCTGGCCAGCCACAGACAGCAGCTGACCTGGGCTTGCACCAGAGCCCCTCACAAGAGGCCCTATAAACAACATGCCCAGTGGCCGGCTTCTACCACACAGGAGCGCAGCCCAATTAACTTCACAAATGAGACACTCGAAGGGTGGGTTTGGCAGGCACCAGAACCCTACTCCAGCAAATACCACTCTTTGGGTTCAGCCACCAAACTACAGATGATAATCTGCTATAGTCACAGCCATTCCTCATAGCCAGTCAGCCTTAGGATTAATCCCATCTACAGATGTGCTAACAACAATCAAGGGTCAACTACAGCAGGAGAGGACACACCATTCATACAACGGACACACTCGGCAATATAATCACAAATATCCTGAAACTGTTAATGTGTGTATGTGTAGTAAAATATGTTGTATATACACTAAATAGTTACACTATTATCAGAGGAAAATGAGATTATGGGAGTCTATGTTTTTAGTTCCATTTTCATATTGCTTTACACTTTTTGCAAGCTTTTATTGTTGAATAAAACATATTAACTTATGTTAAATTATATTAATATAAGCAATAGCAGTATTTATTAATGTAAACATGTTTGCTCATATTTTCTTTTGGAACAGTGAAATCTAAATGAGCTTTATGGGAAGAAATTTTATAGTGTGTATCAGAAATATTAATAATGTTCATGTATTGATGACTAACATTTCTACATGTATTAATCTTTGTGTTAATTTAAGAAGAAAACAGGAACAATTTAGAGGTAACAGAATATTGAAAAAGTTAAATATATTATTGCATATATACAGAATACAATCATTTTTGAAACATATAATGCCATATAATAGGATCAGTAGTTAATACTAAGTAGTATATAGAACAATAAAGCACATATTTTGAATAACCTACTGTTGAAAAAATATAAATGAGAAAAGATAGAAAATTTATGTATCATTTTTTTTTCCAATTTTTGGCTATTACAAATAATACTCTTACGAATGTAGTTATATATGTCTTTTGATTCACATATATGAGAATCTCTTCTGGGTTTATACTTAGTAGGGGAATATCAGTGTCATAGGGCAATCCTATGATAAACTTTAGTACACACTGTCAAAAAGTTTTCCAGTGTGGTTGGACCAGTTTGTGCTCCTACAGGAGTGTGAACATTCCTGTTGCTTTATAACCTTCTCGATACTTGATGACGTCAGCAACATTAATCTCAGAGTTATAAGTTTACTGGTGGTCTCTTCCTCTTATCTTCATCTTTTATGTTCATCCATTTTATGAGTGAGTCAAAATAAGCATAAAAATAAGATAATATATTCAATGTTATGTATCACTATAGACCTTTTACTGCACTTACGTTTCTGAAGTTACACATGTAGAATTCTCCTAAATCGGTTAAGTAAAAAGAGTAGGATTAATTTAAAATATGTTGTGAAGATAAATTGCTCTGTAGATTTAAAATGACATGGAATAAACCACACTCTTTTATGAAAGGGACTTCCAGATGTGGCAGAGGGAAAGATTCGCTGACTTGGGAGGCCTTTTGTATCCCCAATGTGCCTGCATCTGTGATGATAACAGTCCTTCATTAATGAGAGGGTTCTTTTCCTTAATTGGAAATTTCTAGGCCTGCTCTTCAGCATTTGTTTAGAAAAGTTGGCAATGAACCATAATGTCACTTCTGTTTATTTCATAAGTGCTCTTGTAAATAATTGTATAAAATCCTGTTATTCACATTTCTTAAATAACAAATAGAGATTATCAGTTCTTGTGACCTGAGCTCATTATCTTTAATCTCTAGTAGAAAATATCATAGAGGATTTTATTTGCTATTCTCAAAAAGATATGTATTATGGTATGTGTATATACATATTCATAATCTCCTCTTTCTGGTTCCCCCCTCCCCTGCCAATAAGAATTGCCTGAACGATTAACATGTATAGTAACATACCATACTTGGGATATGTCTTCCCGCTTTTCAGTTCGTTCCTTGGGATTTACATGTCCTTACTTAACATGATCCTTGTTTCTGTGATTATGCAAGAAATCATGCCTGATTAAGTTCAGACAGTTTGCAAGGCAGGGGGTTTGTGTAACTGCGAGCATGCTCTGCAGGTTTTGACTTAATTGTCATCTCTATGAAACTAGATTAAGGGATGTTTTTTAAAAAGAGTGCTGCTCATCTGTTTGTTCATCACATTAATTTAAGTTGTTTTCTCTGCTGTTTGTTAAAATTCTACCCCCATGCAAATTTGGCGTGGTCAGTTTTTTGCCTGCCCCATCTGCCCCAAGGCATTATATCACCTTGTTATACATTATCATGTATTGGGTAAACTTTCTGACTTTGTTCAGATATCCTGGATGATAAAATTGCCAGAATAAGTTCATTTGTCCCTTGGGATAACTATGTATACTTTTCTAATCTATACGGATGGACTTTCAAGCATTTAAAGCATAAATATTTATGAAAGATATTTCATATTTTTTCACATTCTCAATGCGAAATAATATATTCCTCTTGACTCATGGTGATGTAAATCCAAGTCACATCATTTGAATCGTTTTTCCTCTATAAATCAGGCAATAATAGGGAATTCATTTTCTGACTTAAGGTCTAATTCTCCACTTTCCATAGACATTGTAATAAATACAATATTTGTTTACTTGTATTATCAATTAAGCTTTTTATCTCTAATTTCTGTACTTGGAAGTTTGAGAATAAATATGTGACATGATAACTGAGCATAAAACATTACTGCATATGATTTATTCCAGTATTTATCATATCCTTTTATTATTTAATAAGAATTTCTACATTTTCATCATAAGCACCATTTAGAATTTTAAAAACTAATCCAATCACCTGTCTATCATTTATGAATTGCTACATATAATTAAGACAAAGCCTTTTGTGTCAGTCCATATGGAGACTTAAATTCATAGTATACTTTCAATTATTATTCTTTTTAGTATCCTCTTGGAGTGACTTCTAATGAAGCCCGTTGAGCATTGCATAACATGACAATTCATTCTGCAAAATTTCTCTGCACAACACATCTAAAAAGTTATTCCCAAAACTAATTTAATTGACCAATATTATAGTAAGAAGGATGTTTATTTGTGGACTATATAAATGATTGAAAAAAATAGTAGTCCCAAACAAGAGATTGATTATAACCTATTCTTATAAGAGAACACTATAATGAAATTTAAAATGTGTCATATAGTTATTTTTTTGTTTAAATCATTTTAATTATGAATTAGAACACATATAAAAAGCCCTCAAAATGTGTGAACTCAGAAAATGTTTACAAACTGAATGTCAGTGAAACTGCTAGCAAGTCAAGAACTTGAACCTCGTGGCCTCTCATGAGCCTCTAATAGAACCACAGTCTGATCCTGCATGTCCATGAGCATTAGGCGATGAATGTAGTATGCACTTACTTACCTGCGTATCATCTCTTTCTCAGAAGCACATCTTGGACATTCATCCTGTTTTCTACGTGGTTGTAGATTGATCCTCTTGGCTGTAAAGTATGCCATCGAGTGAGCACATAAACATCATTTGTCCATCCTACTCTTGGTGGAATTCAGGTTGTTTGCTGGTTTTGTCTTTTATGAAAAGACTGCCGTGACCTTTAGTACATGCCTGCTGGGGACATCCATCCAAGCCTGTGTTGTGCACACACCCAGGGATGGGCTGCTGGGTCCTGGGTGTTTACAGCTTCAGTTGTTGCTGCCAACTGAGACTTCAACTAGCACGGACACTGTCCTCCATGTCAACACCAGCATTGCGGGTCTTACTGATTTTAGCCTGGTTGTTTTAAAACGACTAAAAATGTTTAGGTATTGTGTTTGCTGAAAAGCAAGGGGCATGCCACTTCCATTATATTTTTAATCTGTTTTTAACATATGAATATGTCATTTATACACACAGTGGTTATTTTATGAGATTAATTAATTTAGAAATCCATGTTCATAGTGGACTATTTATTCTTAACATGAGAGAAACTTTTTTATATCTTCCTGAAAGTAAAATACAAAGAAATAAACAGACAAACATAAATAGTCAAGTGTTCAAAATTCTCTAAAAGTTTTAAATGTGCAAAGCTGACAGGAGCCTGGACCAGGTAGTGCGATGAGACTTTAATTCAGAAAATCACTTTTAAGGATGTCATAAGCACCAAGTCACATAGGGAATTTTTTAGAATCGCAGAGATAGCAAGAGCTGGAAGATACTGCACACCCCTAACACTGACAGAACCACGGGAGGGGACTGAGGACCAGGGCCCACTGGGGCTGCTCAGGGGGAGCTGAGTCAGTGAAGACAGGCAGCCAGCAGCAGAGACACAGAGAGAAATGCCCTAGGTTTCTCCTTTCTCCTGTACTACAATCTTCTGCCAAAACTTCCTGTCATCTAAATCTAGAGGGAACCAGTTAGCAAAGGATTTGACTCAAAATGCGGCTGGCGAATGTGTGGTGTGGGGAAGCCATTTAAGAATGGAAAGGGAAATGACTTAACAGGCCGGTTCCACGTGTAAGGTTAACCAGTGTATATTTTCACCTTTCTACCCATGTTTCACAAAGCAGAAGTTTGTGCTTTTACCTAACGTGAAGTAATTATCTTTTGCACTGAAGAATATTATCTCACCTTATCCTCTGTTGGGGAAATTAAAATTATAATTAAAAACAAAATCTCCTCCCAACCTAGAAAATCTCCCTACAAACATAGAAGAGAAAGAAAATTGTATTAATAAATATGCATTGAACCAGAAGATAATGCATATCACGGCAAATCTGCTAAGAGATTGCAAAGACAAGAAGTAATCTCACCATTATGTATACATGGCTACTCAGGTACAACTTGTTACATGTTCTCAAGAAAACACAAATAAGTAGTCTTCAAGGAAGAGAATTTGAAAACAGCATTTGTCACACATAGTTCATCCTAAAATCACTTGACAACTGCAGTGGCCATCTCTGTTAGCTAATGGACTTCATCCAAAAGAAAATAAACTCATATCTATATGATAGAAGATAGTTTCGCAACTTGGAGCAAGGCACCCACCTAACATAGACTCCTACCCACCCACTGAAACTGGGAAGTAGCGGCCCTATCTTCCTTGATGTTTATATTTCAAAGAGATAGTCCCTAGGTCCTTGAGAAATATGTCCTCGAGTCTTAAAGCTGGTAAGAGGATTGCTAAAATTTTAACAAGTCTCACATTCATTTCAAAGAAACAGAGAATAAATTTACAATTACGAATTTTCTAAAGCAAATGTTCTAAATAAAAAGGAGGAGAAATCCACGTCCTTTGCTTTTGACAATGAGAATGAAGCACTCTATGTGTAATTCATGTTTGCCCTCGTACCCCCAAATAAGGGGAGATGCACTGCCCAGTCAGTCACCAGATCTTTTTTAAGTCTGGGGTCTTCATCTTTCCTTCCAGGTCTAAATGGAGCTGCTCAAAGTCTGAGCAGCTATGGATTCAAAACCATAAAGTTAACCCCCACAGACGCTCTTTGCCCAAAATGCTGGAGGAAGGGAAAAGAGGAAACGAATTGCACAGTGTGTGTAGACATATTCGTAACAAACCATGTATCGTTGTCACTGTCCTCCAATAAGCAGATGTTCAAGAATCTCTAGTTTTTATTTACCAAGACCACTCAGTTTTTTACTGAATATAACCTTAGCACTATTAGAATCTTATTTAAAATAGTTTCTTCCTGGGAAATTGCGTCCTTGAGAAATTTCATTTTGAATTCACAACTTTTGTTTGACAGAACAAGCAGGGTCATTCAAACCTAAGGTCCCTCTTTGAATCACTCCTTACAAGGAATCTTCTTCAGAACAACCAAACTATTTATACACTCTTAGGCAGAATGGTACAGTAAACTATTTTTTTCTATAATATATGGTATTTTAATAGCAATGACAATAATAATAATAGAGTTGTTTGATTTTTGTAAAACAATGCATTTGAGAATGGCAGTGCCATATAAAGGGCCTGTGAAGAGTCCACAAGAATCTAAGGTTTCCAAGTGGTTTGATCAGGCATTACGTTAGAACAAGAAAATTATTATTTGTATTAAGATTATAGTTTTCCAATCCATATTTAAGATCTAGAAACACCATTCAATAGCCTTACTTCATTCAGAGATCATCAAGTTACCCAATGCTTCACTATAAAACTTTCTTTCTATGTTTTTTTTTTCTCAAAATTAAGAAAGCAAGCCTGAGATCTCCCTGTCATGGTCACGTTCTGAACCAGCTGCTATTCAGATTTCATCTGAATCTCACTAAATAGTCTGAATTCCATATTTTTTTTTCTTTCTCACACTCTCATTTACCCATCACTGACAGAGCTCTGATTTCTGCCCCGTATGTTGAGATTTCTAAAGCTTTACTTTTTGCAAAATCCATTTGCGGTTATTTGGGTGTCGCTGCTACTTTGGACAACCCTGATCACTCTCCTGCTAGCATTGTTCCCTGCTTTGGCTTCCACAAGACTGTGCTAGGTGTATCTATCAACCAGTGAAGAATGACGAAGTTCGTCCGCCAACAGGTTTTTTTTATTTGGGATGTAACAAAAAGCGTTAACTCTGTTCCCTGCCCACTCAGATGGTTATCTTCCCTTTGCAAATGCCTGGGTGATGCTGCATTCTGACCGACCTGGGCATAGTGGGGTCGGGCAGCCTAGGCTTCAATTCCGGCTCTTCCACTTATTAGTGTGTGTTTAAGAAAATACTGTTTCCTTCCTTTATTTGTAATAAAGGTAGATAATGGGGATAAAATAAAGATAATTTATTTAATCAAAGAATATTTTCTAGCACAAAGTTGCTTCTGATTCATGAGGTTATTGGGGGATTCAGTGATATGCTAGATCAAAGAAACTGAAACAGGGCTTGGCATACAGTAAGCAGGGTTTATAAATGCCATGTGGACATGGCTTTAAAGAATGAAATCTTTTGGAAAGGATACGCATTTTTGCTGTGGTAAAAGGCTTTAGTGAGTGAGATTTTTGCTTTCAAATCCTAAACAGAAGTCTGTGGTGTAAATTACCATTGTGACAGCCAAAATGCTCAGTGTAAAAAAGTTTGATATTTAGAAACTGAGTGGAAAGATGGAAAGCAAACAAAGTTGGTACCTGAATAAACTGATTACCAAAGAAGCTAATCCAAGTTTAAATAACATGTATGCTACTTTGCTTTTATTTATTTTTTTCTTGAATTAAGAAGTTAATCCCCAGGTCCTTCTTCTAAATCTGCAGCCCCCATGACTTCATGATTCTTACCAGATTATTGCTGACTGCATTTCACAGTTTAATATGCATTGGGCACCAGCACTTCTCCAACTCCAGCTGCAATGAAGATGCTAACATTATACCACACAATTAAAACAAAGTGAAAGATGACATAATAAGACTAAAGATAGGAAATTCCAGGAGGTGGAGGGGACCAACAGTCCACTGGGGGGGAATCACACACGCGCGCACACGCACACATGCACACACACATACACATCACTGTAATTCTAAGAGTTTGATTCTATGATCTCTTATCTCTGAATGACAGGATAAAGCTCTCCTGATCTACCTAGGGGACTTCTTTTTACCTTGATAAACCACCAGGCCTCATTCTGAGAAATAATGCTCTTGGGTACATTGACCACAGTGTAGCTATTAGCACTTGATTATGGGTTTTAGGAATGGTATTTAGAGCTTCAACATAATATTGATCACACTGTTTTATTTGTTCGTGTTTTGAAATATAAATTTGCCTGAGATTCTAGACAGGCATTTTAAATGCTCACATCTTTGGCACTCCATTGCCCTTTTTCATATAGATTTTCTGTTCGGCAATTTTATGAGTTGACTTACTACACAATTAGTGAAACCAGTCCCTTAGCTCAAAGGGACTATATAGGTTTATAGGAATCTATCTTTTATCATGTAATTCAAATACCTAACACTTTATGTACTTACTATTTGTTTAATTTTAGTTCTAAGAACGATGTTCGTGTACATCATTCTGGATTTCTATCAATTGATATACAAGTAAAAATAATCTACTTTATTGATAATAAAAATTTATTATTTTAAAACATTCACAACACTAGGTCCAATTTCTTTTATTTTTAGTCTTTTTTAATTGTACTTATGATGGAGATTAGAGAACACACCCTCTGATGATAAGAGTATAATTGGGACCAGCTGAAAATTTTAAACTAGCAAACATAGTTATAAACATTTATTTTTTAAATGATATTTTGATAGCGTAAAATTTTTTAAACATCCAATTTTTCATATATTGGGTTATTAAATATTAAAATTATTTCTATATACCTCTTCACAGACATACCTTTAAATGTAATTAATTGTATATTTCTTTCTGATTATTGAGAGTATATCTGCTGAAAATGAAATTATACCTCAGAGATTTTCTCGATATTAGTTTAGAGATGAAATTCTTTTATCAATTTTCATAAGAACACTATAGATTTTTATAGGAACACTAGGGGACTGTACTAAATAATACATTTGTTTATTTAAGGATTGAATATTTCTGTTTACTATAATCCAGCCTAGTGACTAAAATAGAACATTATTCTGCAGGATGTTCACTGTCATCCAATAAACCCCATGTTTGCAAAATAATTCTAGCGATTTAAGTTATATTGATCTGTGCGGAGATGACCTGCAGATATAGTTTAGTGCCAAGGTACTAAATAAAATAATGCTGCTTTTATTTTTCGCCTGTACTCAGGTTTTAGAAAATAATTTTGTAATTAAATAAGTAAAAATCTTCTCTTTGTCATTATTTGCCACATTTTCTCCTTTCTGGATTATTTGGGCTTTTTCTATCTAGGTCAAAATATTTTATAATGTACTCTTTATTAGAGGAATATATTTTACCAAGAAAAATAGAGTCTGAATACAGTTTCCACACACCAAAAGAAACTGAAAGATGATACTTAATCGTATGCCTTCTTCCCTACCTATTTTATGATCTATTTTTGTTTACTAGCATGTTTTCTCATTTCTTCAATATCATGAGAACTAAAAGTGAAAAGAAGCATAATTAAAGCATATTTTAAAAATAAACAGCAGAGGAAAAAACAGATAATCTCATCCTTTATCATTCATTACACTACTCATTTTATATTAAGAACCTACTTAGTGTAGGGTAGAGGGTCCAAATGTATGAAAATGCAAAATCAAATGGCATTACTGTTGTTCTAAAGAGGTGGAACTTTTGAAAAAAACTAAAATTATAATGTCTATTAGGTTTTTTTTTTTAATATAGAGAACATTAAAGTGGGAAGGAGAAAGGAAATCATTTTGACTTTCTTGCTACATAATAAAGTACAAGAGTGCTCTTGGTGGCCATTGGTGTTCATGTACCATCCCCCTCAACCTAGGATAACCAGTCACCAATGAACTCTAAGAATGGTCCACTTTAAGCAATGTTATTTGATACCCAATTTGCTAACATTAATATTATTTTGGTGCTATTTTAACTAATTTTCTATTTCTTCTGTTTGCATAAAAGGTGTTTAGTAAATATGTCTTACTTGTGAATGATGTCTGGTAAAATCAAACTTAAGGATAAACTTAATTAGAATCACAGATGGTGAAATGTAATTGATGATTATATGTCAATATAAACTGGAAGTAACTGTTTCTAAAACTGTGTCAGCACCAGGAACAAAATAACAGCATTATTAAGCACTGTACTCAAGTGCTTTGAAGAAGGATGTAGTTAATTTTTAATTTCAGTTCAGATGTCTTAGACACAGGGAACTCTTTGGTTTATGTGCACAGTTTTTTCTTCAAAGGATCAGTATTTTGTTTCATGCCTGCTAGAATAAAAGAAAATGAATTTTTTCATGTTGATAATATGTAAGCTATTCTTAAAAAACTATATGGGACACTACCACCTAAGTGAGGGAGAAGAAAGAGTACATAACCTTTCCTTTAAATGATTTAGTGTCTGCTATAAAGAAGTAACTTTGATTTTTGTGATTCTGTGTGCCAGTGGTCACCTCTCATTTGTATATGACAAGGTATGTGTAAGTTTGGAAAAAGTACTATTGGATGAAAAGTGATCACAAAAAAATCTTTTTAAAAAAGGAATATCAAAACAATTTTTAAAGTTTTATGTGCAATGGACTTCAACATTTACTATGAAAGAAGGCATGGAACTTTGTACTTGGAAATGCAATTAATCAGATTAGAAAAACCATAGCAAGCTGCAAATTACAAAATAACTAGAACAACAATCCTTTCCAAAAAAGAATAGATATTATTTTAGTGGAATAAATTATTTATTGACACATTTAATTTTAAGCATATTAGGCTCTATCTTGATTAATTACTAAGAAAAATCCTAAGTAATCCTTTTAAATCAAAATAATTTATAATTTACTTCTCAGGATTTGTTATTCCTGTGTCAATTTAAATTAACAATAATGATAATTATAACAATGAAAATAATGGATATCATTTTGGCTGTTTATTATGTAAAAACACTATTTGTAACTTTATATATGCTGTTCTATTTAAGAATACAGAAATAAGAAATGTAATTTATTGATCCCCACAATACAAGTAAGAAAACGGAAACTTAGGGCTACATGAATAATTTTTCAAGAAAATCCAGGGGAAAAAGAAACTATGATTCAAATGCAAATCTGTCTGATTAAAATCAATGTTTTAAAAAACATAATGTTCCCAGTAACTTAGTCAAAAATATGTGCTGCTAGTATTTGGCTACTAAATACAATTCTCTAAAAGTCGTGCCTTTCACTATTTTTTATTTTTTAAATGTGTCCTTTTCTTGCTATGGAGGATAATAACATCATGTGTAGTTTATCCCTTCATGCAGTTGAGTCAGAAATCAAAATCTCATCTTTATCTAGTTTATACTGTAACATATATACACCACACACAAATATAGTAATAAACACTCAAATTTAACAATTTCCTCATACATCCTTTTAATCACCATGGAAGACTGAAATTAAGTTGGCTGTTGGACTGTTGAGAAGGAAAATTTTGGTTTCACATATAACTCTACGTTTGACTTCCTGGAGATTATATTACACTGATTACTGGTGTTCTAAGAGAGGTTTATCTTTAGTAAAATTCAAAATTTGAAGGATAAAGACATTGAAGATCTGTTCTCATCACACCTCAAGGAATTAGGAAAAGAAGAACAAATTAAGCCCAAAGTAAATAGAAGGAAGAATTAATGAAGATTAAAGCAGAAGTAGACTAAAAAGACAATAGGAAAAAAATCAGTGAACTAAGAGATTTTTCTGAAAAGAGCAACAAAATTGATAAACCTTTAGCTAGAGTAACCAGAGAGAGAGAGAGAGAGAACTTTATTATAAACGAAAAAAGATAGATTACAATTGACATCACAGAAATACAAAAAAATCATATGGATTACTATGAACATTTATATGCAAACGAATGAGATAATATAGAATAAATAGTTAAATTACTAGGAAAATAGAATCTACCAAGACTGATTCAGGAAGAAATGGGAAACCTGAATAGACCAAGAATCACTAAGAACATGGAAGCACTAATCAAACTCCTCCCAATGAAGAAAAGCCTAGGACCCGATAGTTTCACTGGTGAATTTGTGAAATTTTTAAAGAAGAATTAATTCTAATCCTTCTCAATAGATTTAAAACAGCAACTGATGTAGAAGAAACACTCCCAAATTCATTTTATTAGGCCAACATCACTCTGATATCAAAGTCAGATAAAGACACTACAAAAAAAGAACAATGAGGGCCAATATCCCTGATGTTTACAGGTATAAAAGTTCTCAAAACACTTCTAGAAAACCAGAAGCAAAATTTCATTAAAAGGATACTACATCATGGCCAAAGAAATTTATCCCTTAAATTTGAAAATGGTTCAACATATGTAAATTAATAAATGTGATATACCACATTAATTGAATGAAGGATACAAATCATACGATCTTGTCAATCAATGAAGACAATGATAAAATTCAATACTCTTTCATGATAAAAGCTCTCATCAAATTTGATATAAAAGGAACATATTGAAACATGATAGGGACAATATACCACGATCACAGCTAACATCATACTCAAGGGTAAAAAGCTGAAAAATTTTTTCTTTACATTCAAGAACAAAGCAAAGATGACCACTCTTGCCACTGTATTCAATGTATTCCTAGAAGTCATAGACTGAATAATTAGGCAAAAAATTTAAAGGTAGAAATTAGATAGGACGAAGAAAAATTCTTTTTTGCAGATGAAATGCTTTTATATATAGAAAATCCTAAAGACTCCACCAAAAAATGTTAAAGCTCATCAACAAATTCAGTAAAATTGCAGCATAAATATTCATATGCAAAAAATTACTTGCATTTCTATGCACTAACAACAAAAATTCTGAAAGAGAAAGAATTCAATCTCATTTGTAATAACATCAAAAAACTATAAAATACTTAAGAATACATTTACCAAGGAAACGAAAGACCTGTAAACTGAAAACAATAAGCCATAAATGAAAAAACTGAAGACACGATAATATGACAAGATATTCCATGTTTGCAGATCATAAGACTTCATTTTGATAAAATGTCCATACTACCCAGGGATGTCTATAGATTCAATACAATCCCCATAAAAATTTCAATGGCTTTTTTCACAGAAATAAAAAAAAAAAAATCCTAAAATTTATGTGAACTACAAAAGACTTAAAATAGACAAAGCAAGCCTGAGAAAAAAGAACAAAGCTGGAGGCATCATATTTCTTGATTTCAAACTATACTATAAATTTATAGTAATCAAAGCAGTATGGTACTGGTGTAGAAACAGACAGACCACTGGAACAGAATCATAGAATATATAGTTTGAATATTTGACAAGATAATCAAAAATACCCAATGGAGAAAAAGTAAATGGTGCTGGGAAAACTTGATATTCATGTATACCTCTATCTTACACCACTCACAAAAATTAACTTAAAATGGATTAAAGACTTAACTGTAAGACCTGAAACCATAAAACTACTAGAAAAAAACATAGGAAAATGCTCCTTAGCAACAATTTTTTGAATGTGACATCAAAAGCATAAGGAGCAAAACCAAAAATACATAAAAAGGTATATAGCAAACTAAATATTTTCTGCACAGGAAAAGGAAAAATCAAAAGAATAAAAATGTAACCTAAAATGGCAGGAAGTATTTGCAAACTACATATTCATAAGGGATTAATATCTAAAGTATATAAGGAACTCATGCAACTCAATAGCAAAAAAAAATATTTTGATTAAAAACCAGTCAGACAACCTGAATAAACATTTTTCAAAGAAGGTATGCAAATGGGTCACGGTTTCATGAAAAAAAAAATGTACAACTTCGCTAATTATCAGGGAAATTCAAATTGAAAACACTGTGAGATACTACCTCCTACCTGTTAGAATGGCTATTATTAAAAAGACAAGATACTGACTGTTGAGAGAACATGAAGAAAAGTGGACTTTTGTGCATTGTTGGTAGGAAGGTAAATTGCTACAGCTTCTATGGAAAACATAATGGAAATTCCTCAAAAAAATTAAAAATAGAAGTAACATATAATCCAGCAATTCTACTTCTTGATATTTCAGAAGGCAATGAAATCACTATGTTGAGGATTATCTACACCCCCATGTTCATTGTGGCATTATTCACAATAGCCAAGACATAGAAAAAAAATAAATGTTCATCAGTGGATGAATAGATTTAAAAAAAATGTGAGTTATAGACATAGATATGTATAAATATAATTTAGCCAAAAAAATATAGAGGAAATTCTGCCATTTGTAACATCAGGATGAACCTTGATTGATGGTGTGATGCTAAATAAAATCAATCAGATGAAGACTGATATTTTTTATTATCTCATTTATATGTAGAATCTAACAAAAAGCCAAATGCATAAAAACAGTAGAGTGGTGGCAGTCAATGGCTGAGGAGGGGGAGGGGGGAATATTGGTATCTAAGGGTACAAACTTCTAGCTATAATATAAATACGTTCTGGGGATCTAATACTCAGATGATGATTATAATGAATAATACTGTATTGTGTACTTGAAAGGTGCTAAGAAAAATCCTAAATATTCTCACTCCCTCCCCCCCAAAAAATTAATTATATAAGGTGATGAAATTTGTTAACTAATCTGATCCTAGTAATTAATTCATAATATATACCTATGTCAAAACATCGTGTTGTACATCTTAAACTTATACAATGTTATATGACAATTATATCTCGAAGTTGAAAAAATTAATTATCTAAAATAAAGATATATTGAGAATATCAGTCACTGAAATTTTTCTTTAACTCTTTTGTTTTGAGATTCACTACTTGTATCACTGTTAACATCATTTCTCCAGTTTAGAGCCATATTTGTAACACTTTAATACAACCTGTTCTTACAAACATACTCAGTGACAGACCTGATGCTAGTCATTTATCAGCACTGTTTAGAAGATAATAATATCAAGGACAGTTGATCTTTTTTTTTGGGGGGGGGTGGTCTTTGATGGTTTAGTCAATGTGTCCAAAATCTAAGTTCAATTTTGTAAAAATTATGTTAGTTTCCATATTTAATAATAGAGTTTTAATTTGTATCAATTTCCTTTTTCTTCACTTCCAACACTTAATCTGTATATAGTTATACCTTTCCTTATTTCAAAAGTCCAGGAGCTGATGTCCATCCTCTACTTTCTAATTCCAACATTTTAACATACACACACACATACACATACACACACACACAGTACATATACTTTCTGATACTTAGATCATCATCTATTATATTTAAAGTATTTGTTACCTTTGATCATAGATATTATTATTAATCTGTACTAAATGTATGAACATATTGACATGTCCAACTACAGCAAATCCTTAGATTTCCAGCTGACTTATAGAAACTCCATTTATATCTAATTATTCCATGGATGTCCACTGTTCCTTATCTCACAGACTTTATTATATTCTCCGTATACTCCTGCCCCATGCTTGTTTTCCAAAATATTAGTCTAATGTATTCATTCAACTATATTTTTGGGAACCAACTATGTGCCAGGTAATGTGTAAGGGCCTATGTTTAAAGAATAACAATGCCTAGTTATCCATGCTTACCCAAGGCTAGAATGAGATACCGAGAACAATAAAACATAGTGTGAAGAGTAATTCACAATCACACAGAAAGTCCCCCAGCCCATCCTGGGAGAGTTTGAGGTAAACTGATGTAGAGAACATCATTTCTAAGCTGACAACTGAAGGGTAAGCAGGCAGTAGCCTGAATAACAAATACGAGCATCATTTTTATAATAAGAAGGGGACAAGGGAGACTATCAGAAGTATAGATGCCTAAATATACAAATGAATATTTATCTTTTGTTCATTTTTATCTTTTATTCATTCATTTATTCATTCATTTATTAGAACATTATTAGATGCTGACCACTAGGGACAGATATTTGACATTTAAACTTAAACATTCCCTCTTAGACAAGTAAGTAAATTAGAGATATTGGTATTGACCTCTGTCAGAAGTACCTAAAAGTTTAAATTTGTCCAATTTTAAGTTATTTTTAATTTTTACATCACACTATACTTTCATTTTTGGAAAACATTTTTGTTATGTAATGTATTCTTTTGTTTCATAACTTTGTGCTTTCAACACTGATTTATTGAAAATTATTGTATTTGTTTCTTATGATCATGACTTATTCGACATGCTTCTTTCCTTGGACTTCCTGCATTCTTTCTAGCCATTACTCATACTCTGCCCCACAGTTCTACACACTCTCAATGGTATTTACAATGAGCTTCTTCCTCTCACTGTACCAAGAAACTCATAGAGACTAAGACAACCTACTGCAGAAGGGTAAAAACATAGGTTTTCTGTTCACAAATCCTTCACAAGTTTGTTTCCCCCCCACCCAAAAGTCGATTTTATTTGCTCTTCATCATGCCCTTTCCCCTGTATATTTTGATAGAATACAAATGCTATAGGGTCTTACTACACTTGACTAACTTTAAACTTTCCTTCATGTCCACAAATATTCAATAAATTTTTCTAATACATATAACATTTAATGAGTACCTAATTGTCTTGTCATGAGTACTTTTTTTTTTTTTGGAAAAGGTATATCTACTTACTCTTTAACTTTAATTCTAAAAATAAGTTATCTAAAACAAAAATAAAAAAGCAACTATAATCACAACTTTTTCATAGAAACAGAAATTATGTACTGAGAGTATCAATATACATTTGTCAGTTCCAAATAGGCAAAACACTCCTATTATTATTGTTGCTATTTTATGATTATTAATGTTCACTTCTGCACTGTTTCTCATATGGCATACTACATATTAAGTACTGAGAACTTTTGAACAAGTGATTCCTTGAAAATCTCATGTATTTCTGTAGGCCTTCATAACATATTAATAGCATTTGATTATTTCTTAAATAAAATATTTCATGTGCTAATAAAACATTTTTTTGGCACTTTAAAGTGAAACAATTTTCTTTGTAACTTGAAAGCAAAGTACATATTTAAATAGAAACAAATATGGGAAGTAAAGGAGAGTTCTTAAGCTCAGATAACTTCCTTTAAGAAAATATACTCTATCTTAAAAAAAGATTATTTTAAAGTTTAATAAAGAACAAAGATATTTATGAGGGGTTTTAAACTAAATGTTATTTAAAGAGATCTGTGATTTATTCTCATATATAACAAGCTGTATGCATGCCTTCACATTCATAAAAATATACTATTATATGCATATAGTATTATATGCAGTCATAAACATATGCTATTTTCTCATTTATCTCTTAAAGGAAATTTTCTTATAATTCTCTCCCTTTTATTTCTAGATTGAACTAGATTGCTAAGCATGTACATATGCATATGTACATGTATTTATGCACACACATATGTACATGTATGTATTGATGTATATATTTTAATGCAATATACAAGAACTCATTGCAACTTACCTTTCTATAAATTGAGAATGATGACAACATGCACTTTATTGGATTTTTGACATTATCAAGAAAATTTATGTACTTTGGAAAGTTTGTTATGTACTTTGGAAAGATCTTAATTTTAGAATTTTTAGGAAAAAGAATATTCAATAGAAAGATAAGGGAAAACTAACATCATCTTACATAGTGGGATAATGAATTAGCCAGATGTATTATAAGGCCAACATGCTATTTATCAAAGCCTTTAAAATGTTGCTGTACATTTTGAACTAGCATGAGAATACTTGCATACGTGTGTTTTTATAATGTACATACAAAAATATTCAACAGCCTTTTTATTAAATAACAGAATATTCTTTTTGAAAATTGGGTAAATTTACTATTTAGGGTACATTTGTGTAAAATATTTGCATGCCCATTAGAAAATATTTTTTTGTTTACTTACAATTGGCCACTTTTTGTGGAAGTACTATATTATAAGCCAAAAATACCTGAAGAATGAAGACTTGCATAATTAAACAATGATAAAATATAAAATAGAGTCACTGAAATTTTCTATTGATAGGTACATTTTCTAATGAAATCTAATGCAATATTTCCACACCAGTTTTTGCTTTAGATAAAGTGACGTAGGATGTAATGGAAATCAGCACTCCCACATGTCTCATAATGTATGTTTTGGTCATAAAACAAAATTTTTACTTCCTAAATTCAAAGTTCTCTATTATTGAGAATAATTACCACCATGAAAAATAAGTATTCTGAGTTTCAAAATTAGTTGAGACACTGTATTCTAGGTAAAGATTTGGAAAAATGAACATGAAAGAATAAAAAAATTAAGCATGGTTTTTGATGTATGCTTATATATTATCTTTTGTAAAGGGAAAAGATGTTTAACATAGGGGGCCAGACGCCCATTGATTCTGTTGTTCCTTTTGGTCCTACTCCAGTAACACATTAATGCTCATATCAATACCTCTGCTGGGAAGAAGCATCACGTATTTTCTATTTTCTCATACCCTGGCTTTCCTTGTTCTATTATTTTACTACACATATATACATATTTAATCACTTTCTATAGCTTTTAAATATTCTTATGGAAATATTTTATTTAAAAAATCCATATGTTTTATTTCTATTCAAATAAAAATGCTATTTTAAATTTCTATTAAGAGTTATTATTTTGTATCATCTTTGAAACTTCAAATTAGTCTTAAATGACATACAATTGCATGTAAATAATACTGAAACTTTCTGTCGTGGCTGTCTAAGACATAGCCCTTGAACTGAGACATTAATAAAGAGTAGAGTTAATACTGAGGAAAGTCGCCTCTGTCCCTACCCATCCTTTGCATATCCGTTATGGCACAAAATAAAGAAGTATGCGGTGCTGAGCTTGGTTGGTCTGAATTGAATTTCTTATTTAACTAGTAAAGTCTGAGGCACTAGTTTCAGAGGAATAATGCAAATTGTTAATAATAAGACTAGTTCAAACCCTAGAAGGGACTGACATCAGAAATGACCTAAGTGTCAGGTCCACCTGGTCAACCGAAATCATGATTTTGATGCTAGGCAGCAAGCTCACGCCATAGTCCATAGAATCAGAAAGAGACAGTATGAGGAATGTTTCTTATGCGTAATTCAGTTTTAAGTTAATAGAAGCTTGGTAATAATTGAAGACTTAATTTTACAAGGGTTAGCTGTACGGTTAATATTAGCCTTCATGGCTTAATTAACAGGTACTTGTACTGACATAAAATATTGAAATAAGTCCCAGTGATTCGTAATGCAGCATACAATTTTAAATCACTAAAAAAAAGTCGTCTGACACATGGTCTTCTCATTTACCAGAATCTTGTGAAGTAAGTAAATACAGTCTCTGTATAAGAGCCTTATGTTATACAAACATATGAACTAGGCCTCATGGTTCATCCAAAATTTACTCTTGTCTGGTAGGACATTTATCTAAGAAGAACTCACTCTTGCTTCTGCTCCTATTGGGCACATCACTTATTTTGTTTTTAAGCTTATTAGTCACTCTCCTTATGACACACTTAAGATAGTTGATTCTTTTTTGTTCTTTTGCTTAGTGGAGCAAACAATGTCACAGCAACAATCAACTGATAGATATATAAGGCAAAGTCCTTTTCCTCAAGGAAATCTCAGTAAGAGCAAGAAAATAACAAGTATGAAGAGAGAGGGAATCTATATGTTGCTAAAATAGAGGTTCTCAAAAGAATATAGAGATGATAGAGTTGGATCCTCTAAATCACCCTAGAATGGGTGATCATTAATGTGATGAAAGATTTACAAAGGAAGGATTAATTCTTGTTACGACTTTATTGTAAGAAGTGATTTCTTAGTTCTATATAGAGTAGAAAAGAGCATATTCAGAAAAAAGAGGAAAGGCACAGCACTATATACACAAGAAGCCAATTGCATGTCAGGAAATTACTGATAATATATTATGAATCATTGTTTTGGAAATATGCGGGAATGAAACTGAAATGGTGAGCAAGGGATAATAAAGAAAATTTGTTCACATTCCACTTGTATAACCATGTCACATCTGCGTCATGTACTAGGACTAGTATTAAGAATATGTGAACAAATGAGATAGGCATGTCCCTGTCCTCACAGAGCTTACAGTTAACATAGTAAGGACTGGGAATGCAGGTGCAGACAAGTTATTAAATAAATAATCCAAAAAATGCAGTATGAGAGCATAAAGCTCTGACAAAGAAGTTTAAGGGAGCATTTTGCAGGAACTTAAAGGCCAGAAACATACTTGGTTGAAATGAGATCTCTTCTGAATTCATGTGACTGAGATTCTCTTGTGCATTTATTGTGCAGATAGACTTGTTTAGAAATTGTTATACACATGAGAGAAAGAAATTAGAATTTTAGAAATTCATTATTAACAGTGTTGATAAAAGAATGAAGAAAGAAGAGAACGAAGGCAGAAACATCATTTAGGAAATAAATGTTACATGATAGATAAATTACAAGGGACAAATCGAGCTAGTTGTAGCAGTAACAAAAAATTGATTGATTTGAAAAACTGTTAAGCAGTAGAATTAATGTGATATATATATTAAGGTAGCATAGATTTTATTTTTGATGTGCTTTGCTTTGTTTAGAATGAAAACAGTCAATATTATTCAGGCTAGAGGGAAATGGACACTGCTGTTCGTTGTATAAACTGTTATTTCTCTTTTGGGAAATAAGTTGGTAATATGTATGAAGAGTCTTCAAAATATTCATGCTCATCAACAATTATTCTGCTTCTGGGAAACAATTATATACACATAGCTGTAAATAATATTGTCTTGTTAAGAAGATCAATAAAACATTATTTATAGTAGTAAAATAAATGGAAATTGCCTAAACGTTCAATCCAGTGGAGGTAGTTAAATGTTATATTGATTTTTTTAAAAAAACCTTATATGTTAAATAATATAAATTAAACACAAAATTATATGGCCTGTAATATTATGCCTACTGAAAACTATGCATAAGAATACGGAATCAAATTTATCGAAGTTACATTTTAATTCTAAGTGGTAAGACCATTCTATATTTTCCTTTATTTTTATTTTCAAACCAGTTGAATGTAAACATTTATTATGTTTGCAGTAAAAATAAGTTAAATTAACTTTATTGTACTTAGGATGTATTAATCCATTGTATGTTTTGGTAAGAAATAAAATTAATAATTAGAAACATCCGAGTTCTGGCTTTCTATTTTGACATAGATACTTGAGGAAAAGCCTGTTTTGGGGGGGATAGGGGATGTGTGTAAATTTGATAGTCATCGTAATTCACTAAAGCATTAGGCTAAAATATGAAAATGTATATGCTTAGTACGAAAAATATTTATACTTTAGCTATTGCTTTTGTAATTGACCTTATTATTGATTTTATTGATCTTATTCCATAAGAAATAAAAGCATATGTTTACACAAAGACCTGAATACAAATGTTTATAGAGCATTATTTGTAATAGCCAAATCTCAAAACGACCCGTATGTCCATCAACAGGTAAATGGACAAATATTTATAATGTACACATATAATAATACTCAATGCCATACTGCTAAATAATATTGAACAATTAAGAGTACTGATCTGTTAATACATGTTACAATAATGTGTTCACTTTGGGAAAATCCACTTACGATTTATGTACCTTTCTGTGTGTTATAGTATATTATACCATGCTTCAGTAAAACATTTTCTTAAAATAATTTTTAAACATGTAAATTATTCTCTCAGCAATTTTGTGTTGAGTACCTTTTCAAACCCCAGAATTTTTTCTTAGAAAACTTGGAAAAATATATAATTTAAACACTAAAACAAAACATTCAACAATTACTAAGCAAACACATGTTTAGAAAACATACATATATAAAAAAAGCTTCCACAGTTATCACACATATTGGTTTATACCTTTCAAAATCTTATTGCTTTTGAAAAATAATTATTTGAAATATACTCTGATTTCCATTAGGCATGAAATTCTTGTACATTTCAGCTATTTATTTTAGCAACTTATGATTTTACTTTGGTTGAGAATGATGTAAACTTATTACCTGTTATCTCTTAACTGCAAATATAACCCCTATGTTGTATTCAAAATTGTCAACTCAAAGTTTTGTCAGAGAAATTATTGTAACTATATGTATACACAGTTTTTAATAAAAGAAAAATATGTATGTAAATAAAATTGTGACACTCGTCTATGAAATACATGTATACTGACGTAACTTTGTAAAATAGAAAATATCCATTGAAACACACACACACACATCTCATGTAGTATAAACGTTACTCTGGTAATATTTTTCTATTTTCCACACAAATGCATTTGAGTCGCATAAACAGCCTACACAATCACTTTAGAATTTAACCTACATTTCCCCTGCTTTACTATGTGCTAATAAAAGCAAATTAGAGAAACAAGATCTTTACATTTGTCAAACATAAAATGTTCTGAAATAAGGAAGCAGCCTTTGAAAATATAACACTTGCAACTGTCTCTAGAAGAGAATATGTATTTTGATACTGTTCTATCTTCTTATAAGGTTTCCTTAAAATACCAAGAGTGAAAAGACAAAAAATATTTTTCGTTTTGAAATAATTTTTTGTCTGAATAAAATTCTAATATGTTCAAGAAGCTTGCCAAACACTTTTAAATGAAGAAAAACAAGTATATTGAGACGATAAAGGTTTTTCTTTTCTCTGTGTGTTACAAGAATGATTTTTGTCACAGAAAATTACCTTCTGTTTTTAGCTGAGGATTATTTTCAGTGAGAATAGGTTTTGCTCATTTTATTTCTACTCTAGAGAAGTTTCTTACACATATGTTTAGAAAATAATTGAGAATTCTTGCTGTTCATTTTCAGGGATCCTTTTAAGTAAACTTCTAATATACCATAAAGAAAGTAAGTGGAAATGGCAATTTATCTTTTCTGTTGCCTAGGGATCAGATTGTTTTCTACATAAAAGGAAGAAATGTGGGCAACTTTTTAACCAATTGAATGATTTAAGTTTTTCTGGCAGATGTGACCTTGTTGATATCATTTTCATCTTTGGATGAAAGATATAGTTGTCACCTGATTTCATGCCCCTTTTTAAAATTTAATGAAAAAGCTATGTGTTCCACAGTAGTTCATTAAAGAGATGCTTTTAATAAAAATTTTGGTGCTTTATGGATTAAATAGCAATAAAAAGGATAAGTAATATATATAAAACTTTTCTTTCTTTTTTATTATGGTACAATAAAAAACCTCATAGACATGGAAAATGCATTAATTGTTTGAGATAAACATACATATCTTTAATTCTATTATTTATACTACAAGGAGATAAATACTATAATACATTTGTGTTAAGAAAACTTAGGTATAGTTTTCTCATGAACAATAATCTCTCACACAAATTGTATCTGTCATTTAAAATCTCTGTGCTATAGATTGTAGTTTTTCAAATGACTCGAGAAATTCAAGATCTACAAATCTATCAAGGTCAACATCCACAAACATTTTTCTAATAATCTCAACTCAAAGAATAACCTCCTTTCCCTAAAATGCCATAATATTTTACCAGTGTTTCTACCAAAATATTTAATACACATTTACAGAAATAACATTTTGAAGCATATTTACTGTTATCTTTATGAGGTAAGAATACAAAGACTAGAAATCTGAGTCTACAACTAGGTATAAGACTCCCAAAATTCTTTCATATTTGTATTATTATTAATTTAGTGGATTATAAACAGGGAGCTACAGAGCTTTTACTTTTCTTTAAAATAAATACTACCCACAATCTATTGAGAAATCACCTACTTGCTTCTACAGTATAAGAGGATTAAAAATGATAACTCAGAACAATTCTGTATGATTTCTGTCATTTTCTATTATTAAGATGAAGTATTTTACATTTTCAAGATTCAATTTCATAGTTGATTTTAAGTTCACTCCTTCACCCAGCATCAATGAGTTAGGTCTTAAGTGATTTGGAATTCAAGAGGCACATGCTCTTCTTTCCTCCTCAAGCTTTTATTTCTCTCAGACCTTCCTCCTCTCACCTCCAGTTTGCCTACAATTGTGAAGACACAATATCTCCGGCCTGTGAAAGAGGCATCTGTGTCTGATCTGACAATGTGGTTTGGTGATGCTGTTAATGGCACAGTCAGGTGCTTTCAGTGGACAAAGGAGACTCCTCAAGTCTCCTTGGTTAGAGTGGTATTAATATCCTTTGCCTATTTGGAAATTTTGTCATGAGTGGTATTTCCTTATGGTGCTATTTATCAAAACCAACCCAGCTCTTCTTTGAGAGGCAATCATGTGGGTTTTGGGTCACTACCAGCAATTTTAAAACCCCAAACCTCCTTGGGTCTCAGGATCTCATAAGTTATCTGAACACTTCATCCTGTTTTGTTTATCACAGCACTTAGAGACTGATAGGAATTTCATAATAAGAATTAAGATAAGAATCCCTTTGACATGGAATTTTTGAGAATTGGGTGACTTTGGCTCTATAATATTCTATTGCTTACAGTTTCTGGGAAAGTGCTAAGTACTTTATAAATGCATATAACATATTTTTGTTACATGTTTTGTAACATATTACATGAATGAGTAAAAGATGATAATCTGTTAAAGATCTAATACCACACTAGGCCATATCCAGATTTTATGGGACTCTAGTTGCAAGTAATTTCATAAACCCACAAAATTATGAATGTTAAATTAGGTATGAAAGTGAGTACTTGAAGTTATAAAATAAATCACAAACTACAAATTATGACATATAGGAGTTCTCCTTTATCTGTGGAGGCTATATTCCAAGACCCTCAGTGGATGCCCAAAACTGTAGGTAGTACTAAACACTATATAGACTATGTTTTTTTGTACACATACATCCCTATGATAAACTTTAATTTATAAATTAGGCATAGTAAGAGATTAACAATAACTAATAATAAAAAGGAACAATTATAACAATATACTATAATAAAAGCCACGTGAACATGGCCTCGCTCACTCTCTCTACCTTTCTCTCATAACCAGGCTGATAACTAAGACAGCTACTAAGTGACTAGAGGGTGGGTACCATATTCAGCTCATGAATATGCTGGACAAAGGGATGACTCTGGTCCTGGAGCAGCTGGAACATGACAACACAAAATGTTATTGTGCTACTCAGAGCAGCGTGCAACTGAAAACTTATGAATTGTTTATTTCTGTGATTTTCCAATTACTATTTTTGGATTGTGGTTGACTGCAAGTAACTGTAGCTAAGAGGAAACTACTATATACAAGAAATAGCATAAAATCTAGCGAAAACAAAAGTATCAGTTAACTTTATGAAACAATTGTATTTTAATGTGTATTGGTTGTCTATTTTTTTTTTATTTTCCCTTTAGATGACAATAAATTTTGTAAATAATATTCTACAGAGTGAACAGAAAGAAAATTCAATCTTTTCTTTAACATGGTTGATTAATATTGTTTATTAGTATTGGTGGATTAGAGAAATTTCCCTCAGCTTTGCAACTCTTTATTGGTTATGTCATATGCATTTTTAAACTTATCAAACATAGGAAAATTTCAAGTGTTTTTATTACACGGGATCAAAATTTCAAAGTATTTTAACTATCCCTGTACAGTGATTACTCTCAAATAAGATTTAATTCCTGACATTTACTCACTATTTTGCTGTCAGCATCTTCAAATTGGTTTATTATAAATTTTATATTATGATGTTATAAACTGTATCTCAGTAAAAATTATGAAAGTTCACTGTACTTATCAACATTAAATAATTCCTCAAAATAAAACTGTTATTGGCATTCTTTTATGGCCTGTTCAAACCCTAAAAACTGTGCATTAGTTTACTATTAGTTACGTATCCTTCTGCTTTTTTATTTCTAGTTTGGCAGTATTCTGATTCTCACAACGTTCTTCATCTTTCATTGTAATTTTTACGATGTATAGTTTAGGAGCAATCATGATTTAATCCCCTGTCTTTATAAATTGACCATTCAAAGTTTAGTCTGTATTTCATAGAGGAGTTTTGACATTTTGAAGTGTATAAAATTTTCTTTTGTTCAGTTTATGTTTTGGGTTTCAACTAAAGTAATTTCTTTAATTACATTTAAATTTTATTTGATCATTATTTCTGGAAAAAAGTAAATTTAATCAGGTAATAAGACATATGGAAGAGTAATCCAAACTCCATTTTAAATTAACATGTAGTGTATTGATCTAAAAATTAGGTATTACATTCATTTGTATATGTCTATTTATTCATACACTTACTATACACTATAGTTTATATAATCCCATGATATCTATCTAAATTCATATGCTACATAAATTGAAAGGATCTTTACAAGGGAGAAGCCCTGAAGCTTAAGCTCCATTACTTTCAAGGGAGATCTGTCAAAAGCAACATTTTTTCTATAAATAGTAACACCATATTAGTATTAAACCACATTAGTCAAAATGAAGTGAAATATATTTGTAAAATTTTGCCAAATAGACTATAAATTGAGATAATTCAGATTTATAGTAAAATTATTCTCTCTTTCATTCATTCACAAGAAATATTAAATTCACATACAATGTTTACTCTAAGTGGTAAATAAATAAATATAGTCCTTGTTTGAGACAGAAAGTAAACAATAAAATGGTTAATATAGGTTTTACTAAGTTATAGTAATTGTTATGATAGTAAAAACAGGTGATAGGAGAAATAACTGATGTATTATTAAGGAAGGGGACTAGGTAAATTTAGATTGTACATGTGGACATGTCTGCTGGGGTAATGTGATATTTAAGCTCATCAAATAAATAGTAGAAACATAATCAATATGTATTATATAATATTTATTTCTTTATATCGTGATGATTAAGATAATATATTTTGGTATAGGACTTCTATAATGGCAGAAAAAAAAGCTCAATAGACTCTTTTCATAGAAAAAAATTATTGGTGAATAATTATAAAAATAATTATTGGAAATTGTCCTGAGGGAATACAGTAACAGAGAATCATTCATTCAATCTACAAAATCTCCGTGAGAATAGCAACAGCGTTTCTAGCATGTGAGGTGTGTCCTACCTTAGCTCTCTGTTACCACAGCTTTACACAAGGTGCTGTACTTTGGGTATGTGTAGACAAGAATACGGAGTCTTTTTCACCTCTCAGTTTCTAGTCTGGTACTATTATTTCAATCTGAGAAGGATGGACTTCTGACATTCTCATTCCTCAACACCTCCAGCAGCATGTAGAAGAAGCTATACTGAGGCAGGTACAGGTATGAAGATGGTGCCTCCTATGTCCCACACAGTGCTCATCTGCAGTACAGAAGCTCTACCACCCCGCCAGAGCAGATCAAGACTCCGGGGGCTCCAATCGGCCCATCCCCCAGCTTGCTTGTAAGGCAGAAATGTCCATTTAAAAAAAGAGAGAGAAAAGCCTCAAGGATCAGAGATTACCAGACCCCCATCTCACTCCAGTGCTTACTCAGAGTGGATAATATGGGGTCTCCATAGTCATCTCCCCCAGGCGGTATTGGGGGTTTCTGCTACAGTAAAGGCAAGCCATAAATCAAAGTGCTCTGCAGCTTTGCCTGAGGTGACCCACTTTATTTGGAACAAAGCTCAGAGAACTCCATCACTGAAGGCGTTGTTGAAAACAATGACAATCTTGGGGAAGAACAATTAAGAGGAAGCTGGTAGCTCCCTAACACAAGTGACCGAAACTTTAACAGACACTCAAGGAAATTAATAGTCCAGAATTCTCCCACTATGATCACAGTCAACTCTGGGAGTTAGAAACACTGTGCATGTGCCTGAACTTACCCCTGCAGAAGCAATCAAATCAGGCCACAGGGCAGCCAAGAGGACATTCTCCAAGTTGCACCTGTGGTAATCTGCACAAGGCAGAAAAATGTTTTACCAGCATGAGGGGCTTAAACAGAACTGCTGACCAAACATGGACTGAAAATGCACTACTCTGACTCAGTAGCAACTCCTAGGAAACCAGGTTTAAAAATGAAATCCTACTTGTCTGTCAGTCTGGAAGATTGTATGCCTGCCTCCACAGGGCTGCACTTTTTTATCAACAATGGGCGAGGTAACCTTTAAACTAATCCCAGGCTGAATGTGGAGCAAACAATTAAACTCCCTAAACTGACAGCAACCTCCTATGCACATATCCAAATAGATGTGAAAACAATTAGCTAAGGGATTTAAGCACCATCTTTGATTAGCATGGCTTATAACAATACAGAAGTGACATTTTGGTAGATAAGGTGAAAGATAAAAACAGAGAAAAATATAACCAGTACACAAGAGGCTGCGTAAGTGTGAGAAATACACTTTGCAGAATAAGTTGAGCCAAGTCAGTTTAACAAATAAAATCACTAAGCAATTAATGACAATAACAACAGTCATGGGGAGTTGGGAGGAAGCAGAGATCATTATCCAGAATTACTACATTATATTATCAAAAAGGTGAGCTTTGCAAAACCAAAAATTAAGAGATGTCAAAGCAAATAAATAAACAAAAACAAAACAAAACAAAACAAAATGTGATCCATAAACAAGAACCAAGGAATAGAATCTGGTCTTAAAGGAGCCCAAAGGTGGACCTGGAACACAAATTATTTCAAACCAACTATTTCAAATATGTTCAAAGAATCAAAGTAAATATTTAAAGGAAGATATATAACAATGTCACATGAAATAGAAAATATCATTAAAAATGTTGCGATAAAAGAAAGAAATCAAATAGACATTCTGTAGTTAAAAAGCACAATAAGGGAAATAAAAAATGTGTCAAAGTGTCTCAACAGTACATTTTGGTTAGCAGAGGAAAAAATTAGTGAACTTGAGGATAGAGCAAACGAGATTATGCAATCTATGAAAAAAAAAGAAAAATGGACAAAGACTCAGAGAAATGTGGTCCATCATTAATTACACCAAGTTATGAGTAATAAAAATATTATAAAGAGAGATGAGTGGAAAACTGACAAAAATAATATGCAAAGAAATGTCAATGTCTGAAAGCTTCCCATAATTTGAAAAAAAATACATTAATCTATGTATCCAGAAAATTCAGCAATTTTCTAAAAGGATACATTGAGATTCAATCCTGACACATAATGGATAAAATGTTAAAAGCTTAAGTTAAAAAAAATTCTTAAAAATAGTGAGAGGTAAAAGAGCATATCACTTACTAGAGAACCTCAGTAATACTAATTATTACCCAGAAAATAATAGAAAAATGGGCAAAAATGTTAGGCATCATTGCCTATGATATACTTTACTAAATATGTTATATTGATAAGTAATAAGTACATTAAAGGGTGTATGCCTCTATAATGTTGATCGTACTGAATTACTTACATTAAATAAAGAAAAGATAGAATCCTACCAGCTGATAAAAAAGTATGTTCCCAGTTCTGCTAAGGTAAAGGGAGAACATTTAGAAACACCGAATGAAATGATCATTTAATTCATATTTAACATACACGAATCCATTAATGTGATACACCACCTAAAAAAAATAAAAGATAATAATCATATGATCATATCGATTGATGCAGGAAAAGCATCTGACAAGGTACAGCATCTATTTATGACTAAAATAAATGAAATGAGTATTGAAGAAAAGTACCTCAATGTATCAAGGTCACGTACAGCAAACCCTCTGCTGATATTACGCTTAATGGTGAGAACTAAAAACCTTCCCCATAAGATCAGCAACAAGGCAAAGCAGGCTACTATCATTCAATATAGTATTGAAAGTCCTAGCTAGAGCAATCAAGCAAGAGAGAGAATGAAAGTCTTCCAAATAGGAAATGAAGAAGTCAAATTTTCACTTCTGCTGATGGCATGATTCTCTACATAGAAAATCCTAAAGACCCCACTAAAAAACTATTACTCGACTGGATAAAGAAGTTATGATTCATATACACAATGGAATATTACTCAGCCATTAAAAGAATAAAATCCTACCATTTGACATGGATAGACCTAGAGCTTATTATGCTGAGTAAAATAAGTCAAACAGAGAAAGGTAAATACCATATGATTTCACTTATATGAAGAATCTAAGGAACAAAAAGAACAAATTAATCAAAAACAGGCTCACAAATATAGAGGAAAATCTGGTGATGGCTAGAGAGGAGAGGAATGGGGTGGCGGGAGAATGGAGTGAAGGGTTAAAAAAGTACAAATTAGCAATTGATAGATTGTCACGGGGAGCACGGCATAGGGAATGCAGTTAGCATTAATGTAATGGCTATGGGAAGGGCCAGAGGAAAGATCAATTGGGGGCGGATATTTTATAAACTATATATAAGTGTCTCACCAATGTACTGTATACCTGAAACTAATAATAAAATAAAATTAAAAAAACTATTAAAAACAATAAATAAATACAAAAAAGTTTCAAGATACAAAATCAATGTACAAAAATCCATAGTTTCTATACACTAAAAATGAATTGTCAGAAAACGAAATGAAAAAAAAAAAAACAATTCCTTTTGCAATTGAACAAAAAGAATAAAATACCTAGGAATAAACCTAACAAAGCATATGTAGCACCTATATACTGAAAACATTAAGATATTATTAAAAGAAACTGAAAATGACACAAAGAAATGGAAAGATATTCTGTGTTCATAGATTGGAAGAATCAACCTTGTTAAAATGACCTAGTACCCAAAGCGATATACAGATTTAATGCAATCCCCATCAAAATCTCAATGGCATTTAAAAAAAAAATAGAACAAAAAAATCCTCAGATTTGTATGGAAACACAAAAGACTCCAAGTAGCCAAAGCAATGTTGAGTAGAATGATCAGGGCTGGAGGTGTCACACTGCCTACTTCAAATTATGTCACAATGCAACAATAATAAGAATAGCATGGTAATGGCAGAAAAACAAACACACAGACTGATGAAATAGAATTGAGAGTCCAGAAATAAACCCCTTTTGATTTCAAAGGCAAGGGAAGTAAAAGCGAAACTAAATGAATGGGACTATATCAAATTAAAAAGCTTCTGCATAGCTAATGAAACCATTAACAAGACAAAGAGGCAATCATCTGAGTGGGAGAAGATATTTGCAAACAGCGCCTTTGATAAGAGCCTAATATCCAGTAAATTTACAGAGAACTCATACAACTCAACAATAAAAAAATCAAACGATTCAATTAAAAAATGGACAGAGGACTTGAACACACCCTTCTCTCAAGAAGACATACAAATGGCCAACAGATATATGAAAATATGCTCAACTTCACTAGCTATTAGGAAAATGCAAATCAAAACCACAATGAGATACCACCACACATCTGTTAGAATGGCCATCATCAATAGGACAGGACATAATAAGTGTTGGAGACATTGTGAAGAAAAATGAACCTTTATACACTGCTGGTAGGAATATAAATTGATGTAGCCACTATGGAAAACAGTATGAAGGGTCCTCGAAAAATTAAGAACAAAATTACCCAGCAATCCTTCTTCTGGGTATTTATCCACAATCTTAAAATATTTATCCATAGCAGCATTATCCATAGAGACCCAGAAAGAGAAGTATCCTTTGATAGATAACTGTATGAAGAAGCTGTGGTATATACATACGATGGACTACTACTCAGCCATAAGAAAAGATGAAATACTACCATTTGCAACAGCATGGGTGGATCTTGAGATTATCATGCTATACAAAATAAGTCACACAGTAAAGGTTGAGAATATGATTTCACTTATATGTGGGATATAAAACAAACATGACAAACAGAGACTCATGAACACGAACAGCAGATTAGTGATTGCCAGAGGGAAGCGGGGAGAAGGGAGATAGGTAGGGGTAAAGGAAGTCAAATATATGGTGACAGAGGGAGATTTAAATTTGGGTGGTAAATGCACAATGCAGTTTACATGTGACATATTATTGAATTGTACACTTGAAACCCAAATGATTTTATTAACCAATGTCGCTGAAATAAGTTTAATAAAAAATGATTATTTAATCCATAATTTATTTTATATACTAATGCATCTTATTGATATTAATTTAAATAAAACTGATAAAATAGCTGAATTATTTACTAGCATATCGATATGATAATGAAATATAATAATAAACTCAATACAGTTTCCACTTAATAACATAAATTTAATGTAAAATGTGTATTTTTTTCTACAAAAAAGTAATTAAAATGGATAAAAATCTCTTCACCACCATATATATTTATATTTTTTATTCACCTACTAGGAAACTTCAAAGACTCATTGAAAGAGAAAAGCACATGATAACCAACAAGCAAAATGTCTTTAGAAAAAATAGGCAGAATAATTATCAACATGTAAACAGACCACTCCTCGGGCACATGGAATTTGTCAAAGGGCCCAGGTGTGGCTTTACCCTGTAGCAGGCTTTGGTGGCCATACTTAATATGTGGGGTGCAGCTTCTGTGACTTAAAGCATAATAGGTAACTAAGTACAGAGGGTTAGGGGTTCAGGGGTCTATAAGACACCGTTCCCTGGAGAGTTCAATATGTGGCCAGCAATTGTCCCTCTAATTAGCATTACATGAACCCGAGAAAGGTAGTTTCTTCTCTCAGAAGCACATAGGCAACGTATGGACATCAAACATGGTCTGTGAGAGGAGGTTGCTGAAGCCTGTGCAGGGAAGTTAATGCTTTCAAATGAAATCATATAGAAAAAAAGGGTATCAAAATTAATAGAGAAATTTTGCGCAGTTATATTGAGAGTTCAGATAATGTGTGTGAATAGGCTAGTTTAAATATCAATTGAGGGTTATTTAAGTAGTTTCTTCTTTTTCATTATTACGAGGAGTTCTTCAATAAACATTCTCATATTAGTCTCCTTATATACATGTGTGAGAGTTTCTCTGGGATAGACATTTAGAAATGAAATGTAAAGGTCACAGAGTATATGCATTTTAACTTTCTGCATTAGATTGAATTCTCTCCAAAATAATTTAACCAATATACACTTCAATCATCCAGGAGATCCCATTTTCAAAACTTTAAGGACATTTTCTTAAGCTGGCTGTGAAGAAACATTTAAAAAGTTACAGTTATATAGTTACAATGAGAGCAAAACAGACACATGCCAATCTTAGAAGCTGTTAATACCAAATCAAGGAAAGCAAGATATTTCCACGTCCTTGCTTTTCTTTCATTATGACCCAAAAACATGGGGAAAACAGTAACTACCTAATGGAAAAAAAAAGGAGAAAAGGAATGCTTGGAAATGGAAATGAAGCTCTCAAGCTCCTCCCACACCTTCCTGATTAAGTATTTGGACACGAATTAGCCCATGCTAAAATAAAAGAGATGTTTTATATGCACTAAGTTTTAGGAAGTCACTTGTATGACCCTTGATCTCTGCGGGCCCTATTCTAAGCCAATTACAAATATCTGAATAAAACCTCATGATGTGATTGCTGTTATTCTTTAATTTTATGAGAAAACTAAAGCATATATTTTGTTATTTATTTTCTCATACTCGCAGTTTTTAAGCGTTGACACTGGGATTTGAGCCTGGTCAAAAATCACCATCTGTTGTTATCTTTTAGGACTAAAGACTTAGTAATTACCAAAGTGAAACTGCTTTCGTGACCAGAGATGATCGGATAATTTAATTTTTTCTAAGAACTCTAAAAATAGTTTATTAGTTTTCATTCACAGACAGAGGAGGAATGTGTAAAGATTTATAGGTACTGATTGAAAAGCAGAGAAAAATATTTTCTTTATGATTAACACCCTACTTAGTTTTACACTACAACAGTTAAATATTTTCTTCAGGCCATATTGGGCGACTCAGGATACCCTGGTTTGAGAATTATTTTTAAGTTCCTCAAACCAAAGTATTTTTTGTAAGAAGTGATGCTGGTCTGGAAAGACTATAGAAATGCTGGTAAGTAGAGAAATTGACATGGCAGCATATACAATCAGAAACAGTTCTGACTTTCTCAAAGAAGCTACTTCAGTCAGATGTCTACAGAAAGAGATCTCTGGGAAAATTATGTCAGAGCATCTTGGGAGCACTAATTAGAACATTTCTTGGATCCTTAACCTACCAATGACAGATGAAGACAACGTTAGTCAAGCAAACATTTTCTGGACCGTACTACTCTCTCCTGCCTAGATCCCAACAGGAACAAGGGGTAATCCAGCTGGAGGTTGGGTAGATGTAAAGACATAAAGGAGGAGATAAAACAAACCAAACATGCCCTCTTCATTAACAAAAAGCTTCATAGTTTGATGCATTGCCAAGTTGAAAGAGGGTACATTGTTTTTATACATAAAGCTTGAAATTTTATCATTAGAATGAAGAAGAAATTATATTCATAGCATAGGGTCTATAATATTATCTAAATAATAACTAAAAGTAATAATAAAACTAAAAGTTATGGGAACTATCTGAATTTTTATCTAAGAAACCATGAAAACTAGCTGCATAGAATGATTTTGAAGGATATTAAAAAATAGTAATGTTTTCTATTTGCACCCTGTAGAGCTGTATTTTTTTTTAATATAATAGCTAGCGAGCTAGCTAGATAGGTAGATAAATATAGAAATAGAAAAATAGATAGATGGTAGATATATAATTTTATTTTCTGGAAACAAAATATATAGCAATTTTTAAAATGGGTTATCTCAGTTGAAAAACATTGACTAAAAATGGTCATAACCTAGACCAAAGCTCAGTTAATTCCATAGAAAGTAGAGAGTAAATATCTGTTCCAAATCTCAATGTAGAAAAAAACAATACTAATCATAAAATAGGAAGAAAAACTAGTTCCTGGATATTTTAGTAAAAAATAAATTTCAGTATTAAAGACCAATATTATATCAGAAAAAAACCACAACTAAAATTGCAAAATTACAAAATGTCTATAAAACAAATAAGACCAAAAAATATCACATCAGAATATGAAATAAAGCCATGCTTTAATAAATTACTTTTCAAAATAATGTTATATAAAATAAATATGAAAAATGCTGTAAATATGAATCTAGTGAAAGTATAATAATATGAAAAAATAAAATAATAAAAGTAATCAAGATAAATTATAAATAAATGAATTAATAAAATATAAAGCACTTTTAATATTACATGGGAAATATAAATGAGGTGAAATGGATTAATTTAACAGTTAAAATAAAAAATAAGATCTACTTATGTCAATATGTATGATTACTGATCTATTTTTCTGAGAAAAGTTAGGTATAAAATACATTTATAATATTTTGCTTTTCAAAAATTAAAAAGGCAGCATAGCATATCAGTTTCACTAAAGTAGTAGTATCTAGATGTGCTAATTATGTTATTATATGTGATTTACATATAATAAACTTTCTCATAAAATATAAAAAAATGAAATTAAAGGAGATCAAGCAAATAGGCTTATCTTCCATTGGAAAGAAAGCTGATAAGTTACAGTCACTGTATGAATAAATACTACACATATACCCAAACACATATTTACTAAAATTGCTAAAACCAAAGGAGAAAACAGGCAGTTACATAAGTAACATATTTCAAAATTTTTCAAGAAGAATATCAGTTCATATTATTTAACTTGTAGGGCACCATGGAATTAGGAAAACTTCCAATATCACTAGATTCTTCATTATCACATCCCTATAAAACAGTAAGAGTGCACAAAAAACTACACAATTCTCATGTACGAACACTGATTAAAAAAAAAAAAACTGTAAGTACTAAAATTATCTATAAAATGAAATAAAACAATGAAATAACTGTTTTGTTGTGGATATGAAAAGATATGAAATTTATTTAAAATATATTCTCTATATGTGTATGTATATATATATACATATTTATGAATAAGAATATTTGTATGTAAATACACAATATTTTTTGACACATGCAAGGAAGACTAGGAGAAAAGTGGAAGTTTCATTGTAAACTCCAGTGTACTGTTTTTGTTTTGTTCATGTGTTTTTTTCTCTGTTAAGGCATTATTAGTGAATTTTAGAGTTGAAATATTTACAATTACTTAGGAGAGGCTATAGATTGCTGAGGATGAAAGTTACAGGGAAACTGGCTAAGCCAATCAAGAAAGGACTATAAGTACATATCTTTCTTAGGGCAATATAAGTGGAGTTAAACTCAGAGAGACTTTTTTGAATGTATATAATTGGTTAATTTTGGATATAGTGCCAACAAACGAACACATCTGGATTTTGTTTTCTTGATTATGTTCTAAGAAAATATAAGAACAATCACCTGTATACCATTTGCTGTAGACCATCTGTTTAGGGAAGGGAGTGGGCACATTGGTATTATATTTGTTTAGCAATTTAGTATTTAAAAAATACTACAAAACTGGCAAATGTATGAAGAAAAAATGTTTAGAGAACTTCTACCTTTAGCACAAAGAAATCATTCTCATAGAATCATCTGCAAAGCCAAGACCTAATATTTCAAATCATAATTGGAAGTTAAACTTTATATTGATAGAAAATTGAGTCGATTTCTCAATGGGGGATTTTCTGAAAGCTATATATTTTTAAATAACACATACATTTAAAGGATGTTATAGTGCAATAGTGCAAAAGAATATTACCAAAAATAATATTTGAAGCAAATTAATTTTATCAACTAAATAATAAAATTTTATTTTTATAAATTTATATACTTTTCGAAATAGATGCATATACTTGTTTTAAATTAAGAGAAAAATATATGAAGGGTAGTAGATAATGATGGAAAATTTTACAGGCTCTTTTCCACTGATTCGGAAAAAATTTAGCAAATTCAATTTCTACGAAAGAGAATATTACAACAATATTCTAAATTAGTATTTGGGAATCTATAGGAAAATTCTCCTAATAAGTGAGAAAAGTTAAAGTGGCTTTAGTTTTTAAGAGAAAGTTTCATTAATAATTTAATCATAGAAAATATATACATATCTGCTATATTTTTGATTTCCTAAAGTTTAGAAAACTTCATATAATTTAATCATATAAATATATAAATATTTGCTATATTTTTGATTTCCTAAAATTTAGAAAACTTCATATGACTTACGTTATACCACAGAATTTAAGAATACACAAGGACAATGAGAAGAAAATAAAATTTTTCTTTGAAAAGGACAAATGACAGTGTATTATTTGTTAAGATGTTTGTTTATATATCTTTCTTTAGCCATATACTTCTTGGTCTGCTTTAAAAGAATTAAAACATTTTTTTTCAATAAAATGGTGATTTAAGTGCGTTTTATATACATTTTTTTTTTAAACAGAGGGCAATTATTAAATAGCACCTTCATTAAAACTCTAGTATATAAAATTTGATAAAACTTGAATTAGCCTGGCCGCTCATAACTGTTGAGGGTCTCTAAACACATATTTTTAAAATAAGTATGATTGAGAAAATGGGCGGAATCAGGTGGCTGAAATTTGCTTTTCAATTTTAAAGTTTAGTTATTATCTTTAGTGTTTATTTCTTCTTATTAACATTCATTTTCCCAACATCAGAAATTGGAATCCTGACCCAGCCCCTTCCATGCAACTCTCTGAACAGTATCATGGATGATGACCTAGTAACCAGTTTCTGGGCACTTTTCACTTTTTTTATTTGTCATGTTTACTACATCCAACAGAGGCAAGCTGTTTTTTTGGCAGCTTTAATCTTTATGGTTAGTCTCGATTTCTTTTATCCTGCTCTTAAAAAAAGCCCAAATTCTCAGCAACCCTACCTTAACATTTTTCCTTCTTACCCTACAAATTCAAAAGGTATTTCAAACCCTATTCATATCTATGTTTATAAACACATTTACTCTAATGATTATATAATTCTACTTAAGAGCGGTCTGAACATGAGAATCCCAGTGGCAACTCCAACCCATCTGAACTTACTATCTACTCTCAAAAATTTATTCTCCCATATATTTTATTCTATTTCAATTAAAAGCGGCATCTATCTATTTGCACAAAGGTGTTTTCCCATTAACCTAAGCATTTATTTTGTTAGATAATCTCTATCAGTGTTCTATTTTAAAATAAAAATTTTCAATTTAAATGTTATATAAAGCTCTCATGATCCTAAATTTAAATAAGAATTAGAGTGAATTCATGATGTATATGTACATATTTATATATAAATATATGAATATGTATATATTTATAAATATATTTCTTTATATGTATATATAATTAATAAATATAAATAATTTTATTTATAAATAAAATTTGTCATTTATAAGGTAAGTAGAGGAAACAAAATATTTTTAAAAATCTATAAAAACATTAAATATTTGATTTAAAAACTACGGCAATAAAGACAAATACAAGAGATTCATCATTTATGCTATCAGAATTCCAAAATAAGAACTGAAACAATAGGTACAAGGTAGGTTATCAATGAATGAAAAAAATAAATTTTCCAGAGTTGGTGTTTCTTTACTTTTTTATCTCAGGCAGATCCATCTGCCTGGCTCTAGCTCTAAAATGAAAAATGTATTCTGCACATAAATGAACCACAGTCATTTGAAACTCAATATGACCTAAAATGGAGCTTATCATTTTGAGGCAAAAACATATTAAAGAATCTTACAGTCAAGACCACTATGAGGGTGAGTTCCAGGCATTTAAAAGTATGATTCTAAATTTTCTGAACTATGTACACTTGGAAAAGCAATTTAATATCTCTGACCCTCAGACATAAATAAAGAATATTTATAAAATCTCTCTCATAGAGTTCTTATGAACTTTAACGATAGGCATGCAAAATTCATAGCACTGACTGTGGCACACGTAAAGAGAAAAATATAATTATTGCTCTGTTACAGATTATTATCATTAATAATATCACCGTTATTATTACAGGTCTTAGTAGATTATAGGTCTTATCATTGTCTGTCCCCTAACTCAAGGGTGGGGGGAATCTAAGGTTTCTTTGAATTTCTTCCTTTTGCAAAATTTCACATCATATAAATTATCAACCTTATTGTTGATTGACCTAAAATAATAAATTCACTGTTTTTCTTTCTTTCTGTTTTTACTATTGCTACTTTCAGTCTTATCCCATGCTCTTTTCAAAATTTTTGTGAATTATCACAATGTTTAACTGATACCACTGACTCCAATCTCCAGGATTTTATTTTGTGCCATTTATGGGCTTCTCTCTGAGTTCTGCATTAACCTTATCATCTACTAGTTCTCCTCCGTGTGTTAAAATCCAACCAATGTTAAACTAATTGCACGTAGCAGAAATTGGTAGGGACGCTTAGTCCGTCTTGTATTTGCACTATTTTTCTTTCTCCTTAGAATACTAACTTTCTCTTTTCTTTTCATTATTCCATTTTTACTTAATTTTATTTTATTATTCCCAAAGTATGCTACAGTTATTTTTTCTGGGGAAAAAGAACCATTATATACACATACACACACACACACATACATACATATGTATACACATATATATCCACACATATATATATATATATATGTGTGTATATGCATATATATAACAATTTATTTTGATCAGAGAGCTGCAAACAAGGTAGAAGAGCTCAAATCAGAGACTGACTCACCCTTGGCCCTCGGTAGTGATGACAGGGTTGAGGCATTCAGAGTTCAGCATGCACCTTGCTGTTGTCTCATAGGCTGTTAGCAGTCAGCTCTGGATTTCATTCCTCATTGTCAAAAACTATTTAAAAGAATCAAAGAAAAACAATTCACATGATACCAACAAATTTTATTTAACACTTCATGAAGTGGGTGATATGTTTTCAGAGAACTGCAAAATGGGGCTGTTGTTTTGCTAACTGGCCCCATATGCAAAGGTAGAGAAGAGATCCAAGAACATAGAAGCACTCCAGATTGGCAGGTAGCAGGTTCAACAAAGAAACTTACATAAAAGGCTTTTATGGGAGGCTGCAAGACAAATCTCCACGCCTGCCCACCAGAATTTAAAAGGTTTATATAGAAGCCTTAACTGTGTTTAGTTACATGTTCAATTCACCTGTTCTTAAAAACACATTGCTCCCGCAAATCTATGCATTTGAAATAGCCCTAATGTGGGAATTGAAGGGGGATGTATATTCCAAGGACATGGGACAGGGGTGCGGAACCACAGATTGCTTGGGGCCAGCTCTCACGTCAACTAATAGTCACGTTCTCTCAATGACCTCCTCCAACAGGGGTAGAAGGCAGGAAGCTTAAAGAATAAAGAACAAGGAAGAGACAGAAAATAATTGATTGGCTGGGGCCACATGGCCAACCTTGTTGAGGATAGGAAGCCCAGAGTTGGCTTGGCAATTAGGTATCGGCTGACTGGATATACTACATTTCTGGTCAAGCAGAGTGTTTACAGGGACATGGAAATTATCCAAGTTTGCAGATGTGGCACCTGGGCAGCGGTGGCTTCATCTTGGGCCTAGAAACTTCTTTTAACACTTGTAACTACTATTTTTCTCATACTTCTCAAAATCCTGAGATATTTCACCTTGGAGCACATTCCCTACCACCAATATCTCATCCTAGTACACTGCCAATAAAAGTTTTATAACTGCAATTAATCGTATATCAGTGCTCCACCCTCATCAGTGCTGATATGCTTGTTGCCAGCTTCCCAGTGGGTGATCCAGTTTTCATTTAAGAATCTGTAACCTCTGACTAATCCTGGTTTTAAAAATGTCATAGCTTGTGTTCTCTAGGAAGCAGATGTTGAAATTCTGAAATCTGCATGTAGGATTTTTATTGAGAATTGTTTAACAAAAGAAGATTGGGCAGAGAGAGAATCTGAGCTCCAATGCAGTTGCAGCAGAGGCCTCAGCTGATCCCACCATGAGCTCTGGAGGTGTAAAGACTTTTTCTAATTTTCCTGTATCAAGCAAGGGACCCCTGTGGCCCCATGTGTACTTGATGCAGTCTGCCCACATAAGGGACATACATTTGGATAGGAGAGCTTTTTTTCTTTTCTTTCTTTTTTTTTTTTTTTTTAAGAGACTAATCTTGTGAACTACCAGAAACAACTGTCAGAAGCTATAAGAATTGGTTCCTCATTCCTGAAAGCATCTTACCCCTGTGCTGGCATGTGTTGGCCAAAATGAGTTTGATCTCATAGGAGTTTCTAAAATTCACAGAAATTAATTTCATATATATCTACCTGGGGAGAGCAAAAGGAAATTGAATTAATTAATCTAACTCCGATCCCCATCTTTCAAGAACAGGCCCATATGCATTTACCCCTGTAATTCTAAGTTGCTCATTCATAGTGCTCTTCAGTTTCCTTTAGGCATGTCATAATGTTATTAAAGAAAGCTCAAGGAAAAATGTTTGTGGTTCTATAAAGTAAGAATTTTGTGGTACAGATCAAAAGTGAGACATCTTAAAATTGAACACTTGTAAATCTTGAGAAAAATCTATGTAGAATTGGCCACTGCGGCAGTAGCTAGATTGAGTCATAGGTTGAGATGATTCAAGGATGCTCAAAAGTTCTACCTGATGCAAGAGTTAAAGCAAATACAGAGTGACTAATAGTTTATTCCATTTGATCAATCCAATTTGTTGACAATATAAGTAATGGTATGATCATAAAGAATTTCTTGTCACAGGTGACAGTGGTACCCAGAATAATTCTAACCTTGAGGTGAGCAACTCATCTGCTACTCACACTCTTGTGCAGACTCATCTCACACTGAATAGGGCTGATGTGTAGGACCTATAGAAATTGAGGGGAAGATGGTGTGTGACTTCTATGGCGAATCATAAAAGAGATGGCACCTTGGATCAGTTACTTTTGGAGAAGCCAGCTGCCATGCCATGATGATACACAAGCAGCAATATGGAGAGATCCATATAGCAGAGAAAGACCTGCTGTAGCCAAAAGACATATGGCTATGCCAACTGTAAAGTGTAATCTCTTTCTTAATCAAGATGACTTCAGCCAACTTCATTAGAGACTTGAGCCTCAGTCACTCAGCTAAGCTGCTCCAAATTTTTGAATCACAGAAACAGTGGGAGACAATACATTTTAAGTGTTGTTTTAAGTCACTGTAATTTTGAAGTATTTATTACATTTCAATAGATAATTAATAGAACCATTAAATTACCAATATCCTGACTTTTTTTCAAAGTTCACCAATATTTTTCATATATGCAATGGTAGAACTTGTCAGCTGTCAAGTTCAGGAGCAAAAGTCTTAGCCTACCTCTCTTGGGATGTTTTGAGGTACTGCAACTGGTGTCCTGACTTTACTGTTATCCAAATTTTGAGTACCATATGTAGTAAAGCTTAAACACTGTCCTGACCTATTCTGACTTTTCTAAAATACAGTGGAGAGTGTGGGGCACTGGTATTCAAAGAGAGAGAGAGAGGAAAAAAAAAAAACTACGAGTGATTGAGGAGTTAGTTCCACCTCAATAGGCTTTTGTGACAACCCACATCTAAGTTCCAGGAAGGAATAGCGGTTCCAGCTGCCACTTTTGTTCACCAAGACGAAGTGTATCGCAAATCTATATTTTTCAAGTACCAATGAGTTCTGGGAAGAACGTTGGAGAAGAATTATTAATAGAGGGTATAACTATGCTCAACTTTCCCTATTGTGATGAGGTTTCCTCTTGAAAGTGCTAAATATGAGTTAAGGAAAGAGCATCTCCTTTGGAAGAGATCATCGGAATCAACACCTGGAAACCATTAGGAATCTCCTTGTGGCTCCCAGAGATGCTCTATAGTTAACCAGGGTGAGTTATCACCACCTTGTGAGAAGTCCAGTAAATACAATGGCAAAAGAATTACAGTATTACAATTATTTTGGAAGGACAGCAAAAAGCTACCAAACATGTCATGAAATAGAGATGTTCAGAATGCAAATTACACAGCAACAGTGATCTGCCCATTGAATTTACAAATCTCTCTTAAATGCCTCAATCAGCAACTAGTATACAGTAGACATTTAATAAATATTTATTGACTAGAGAAATGAATTAATGAATGAGTTTTTCAAAGGCAAGTGGAGACCAAGGATGGGCAGTCTCACCAGAGAATGGATTTTAATAGGATATTCACAAATATCAGAAGCATCTGACAGGAAGATTTTGAGCAAACTGAGGTAGAGTGGGTTTATAAATTCAGATAATAGCTCGAATAAAATGTCAGATACACAACTAGTCTTACCTGAAAGCTTCATAGAGGCAGAAAAAAATATGGATAAAATGTCCCAACTAATTTGGCACATAGAGATATTAATTTAGCTATATACAAACTGCTCAAGTTTTTTCTCCTCAAAAACTCAGGCAGCTTCCTGTGAGTTTGCCCACTTTCCCATCCAAGAGTATACTTTAGTTTTTAAGAGTGTACTTTCGCTTCCAATTTAATAAAAAAACTCAGACAAGTCGAGTCAAGGCAATATTCTAGTTAAACATTATAATTCACATTCATATGAGATTTTTAAGTCTTAAAGAAGGCAATTTTATTTTGTAAACAATAATATTGTTAATGGCTATTTAAAAGGTATATATTATGAGTACTTGATGGGAGAGCATTAAAATATAATAATATATATATATATATATATATATATATATATATATATATATATATATATATACACACACACACACACATATATAAATAATACCTGAAAGTATATAATAACTGAAAGTATATTACTGGAAAGAATTTTAGTAGATGTGTTATATTTAAGAGTAAAATTAATGTAATATTAAAGTTATATATTTTGTTTCCTAATGTTCTGTATAAACATACATTCTTCTAAATTTTAAGCACACTTACATATGTAAACATGTTTCATATGTTAAAATGCACATATATTTTCACCTCTAATTATGAGCTCTGGTTCATAAGTTAGATGCTATTAATATTATTCCAATTAGGTAAAACACAAAAATTGAGGGAAAATGATTTTCTCAAAGACAAAATTATAAGATAGGAAACAAACTCCAGATCTTATAATCACAATATATATTATCTACTTACCCAATTATAGCATCTTTAAAATATAACAGAACTTGGTTGGTGTGTTTTGTTATGTTAGAGTTTGTATATATGAATGACTATCCATGGCTTCAGAATTTATTGTATCTAGATGATATTTTACTTTTAACATAACAAGGGTTTTTATTAATCAATAGCTCAAAAATGCTTATTGACAGACAGTTATGTCTAGACATTTTTCTTATTGAAAACATGAAGATACTTTTTAAAAAATGCTTTTTCTAAAGCAAAGCTTTTAAGTAAAACTTGTACGAGGAGAGTACATAAAGATGAGATTGGGAAGTTAAGATGATAAAAGACTAGGAAGAATTATATAGTAAGTGATGATAACTTGAATACAGACAAATGAAGACTACAGACAGTTTGATATTATGATGGAATGAAACTCAAATAAGTGAATGTCAGGAAATGATTCTGAATAAATATAGTAATGCAGGCCCTTGGAAGCAAAATGAATTCTTAATAAGTAATTTTGGTTTTACCTAGGTGATGGGTAGAAAATAAATGAGAATTGAGAGCCTTCCAAAGCAATGTCTACCCCTCCTGATTACAGAACCTTCTCTGTGATAGATGGTTGAGACATCCAGAATGTTTCAGCTCTGTGTGTACAGAAGCAATGGATAGAAAAACTCTTGTTTTAAGTGGCGAGTGGGAAGGAATGAATGACTTTGTGCTGCCTAAACATGTAATACTAAAGTGGGCATTCTTTGGGTTCTCACCAAACATTGAATCTGTCAGTGCCTTGATCTTGGACTTTCTAGCCTCAAGACTGTGAGAAATAAATTTTTGTTCATAAGCCACAGAGTCTATGGTATTCTGATATAGCAACCCAAATAACTAAAACAGAAACCGTCACTGGTTGAGTGGGGTGTTCCTATAACAAATGCCTAAAATCGTGGAAGCAGCTTTAGAAATGGAGACTAGGTAGAGGATGGGAGAGTTTGGAGGTACACGCTAAAAAAAAAAAATCTACTTTGCTATGAACAGACCTTTAAAGGCAATATTGGTGAGAGCTCAGAAAGAAAGAACAGCTATAGAGGAGGCCTTTATCTTTTTAGAAGAAAACTAAGTATAGTAATTCTTTTTCCTTGTGGAATATATTCCAAGACTCCAGTGGATAACTGAAACCACAGAGAGTATCAAATCTTACATAAACTGTGTTTTTCCTATACATACATACCTATGATAAAGTTTAATTTATAAATTAGGTCAGTAAGAGATTAACAATAATTAATAATAAACTAGAATAGTTATAACACTATATTGTAATGAAAGTTATATGAATATGGTCTCTCTCTCTCTTAAAATATTTTATTACACTTTACTTGCCTTCCTTGTGATGGTGTGAGACAATGCCTATGTGACGACATGAAGTGAGCAGAATGACCTCAGCATTGTGATGTGGTGTTAAGCTACTACTGACCTTCTAATATTAGGTCAGAAGGAGAATCGTGGAGCCATGATGATGTCATGTCTTCCACGCACATATTCAATGCCTTTTCCAGTTTTAATTAAGCACTTAACCACACACTGCGGTCCTACATTTTTCAGTTTGAGGTGCAACAGCAAAACCAAAACTAGCACAAATTTCTTTTTCTTTCTGCATAATTTTACGTATAAAAGATTTGTCCTTACCGTAGTTGGTAGCAATCTCAGCATACGATTTTTTTTTTCTTTCCCCATTAAGTCGAAAAACTTCATCTTTTCACTTAAGGAAAGTACTTTACGGCTTCTCTTTACCGCATATCCGAACTGCCAGCGTCACTAGTCTTCTAGTTTGGGGCATTCATTAAGTAAATTAAGGGCTACTTAAACACAGGCACTAAATATTGAGATAAAGAGCACCTGGCTTGCAGCGTGGAGATGCTGGATAAAGGATGAATCACGTTTTGGTGGGCGGAAGTGGAAACTCGCGAGATTTCCTCTCCCAGGTGCTCAGAACAAAGTGAGAGTTCACCGCTGCCCAGATCTGTACGCAGTTCAAAGCTTATGAGTTGATTATGGAATTTTCTATTTAATATTTTTGGATCGTAGCTGTGTGAGAGTAACTGAAGCTACAGAAGGCGAAACTGCAAATAAGGCGAGACTACCGTAATCGTAGATGGAATGCCGGTAGAAATATTTACGCCCCAAGCCAAAGCAAAGACACCTAGACAGGTATGTTTCGTGCTGGACATTGGCTTGAGAGGTGGCCACCACTTTGCAGCAGGCCGCGTGGTGGCAGGGAGCGGGGCTCACAGGCAGGGAACCAGCTGAAAACACTCTTGGACTCCAAGCACAGGCACGTGTAGGGTGGGGGTGCGTGGCAGCATCAGAATACAGCTGGCATCAAGGGCAGCTGTGAGGGCCTGCCCTTTCCAGACGCCTTATGTCCTGTGGTGCCCAGAAGCTCTGCAGCCTGGAGGGATTTGCTGTCCTAATAAATAAAATTGAAAGAAAAAAAAAAAGGAAGGAAGGAAGGAACAAAGGAAGGGAAGAAATATGTAGAGGACGTTCTGAGGAGGTCTCAGATGGAAATGAGGAACGTGTTATTGGAAACAGGAGGGAAGATAAGTTTTGCTATAAACTTGGCAAAGAACTTGGCTCAGTTATGTTCATGTTCTAGTGTTTTGTGGAGAGTAAAACGTGCTAGTGATGAAATTGCATATTTAGCTGAAGAAACATCTAATCACACGTTTGAAGATATGGCTTAGCTTTTCCTGACTGCTTAATAGTAACATGAGAGAATAGAGAAATGACTTAAAGATGAAATTGTTAAGCAAAAAGGAAGCAGCACTTTAAGATTTGGAAAATTCTCAGCTTGTTCATACTGTGCAAAGTGAGAGGGTGTGGCCCAGTGACTCTGATCGGGAGATTAGTATGGTCACCCCAGTAGGGAAACTCCTAGTCTGGACTGAAGAATAAGGAGATGAGAAGAAATTAAGGAAGTCTGTGGGGCTTCTTGGTTTTTATAGGAAGGTAGCATAGAGCAACTTGGTTGCAAATGGTATACTTTAAGACAAAAGTGAATGATTCTGAAGGTGATTCAGAGATCATCAAGGCTGGCATCTCAGTTCAAAAGTGGAAGGGGGAAGTAGCGGGGGGCATTGCCTTGCTTTCAACAGGTCAGACAGTCACCATCCAAATCTGTACAGGAGGGGTGGCCCAAAGTTGTGAGGGTGGCACCACCCCAAACTGTGATGGCAGGACTTCCATCTCACTAAGCCAGAGAGAATTCTTCTCAAACCTTATTGCGGTATGTCCTACTAGGTTTTGGAATTCCTTAGGATGTGCCACTTTCTCTTGTTTTCCCTTCCTTTTGAAATAGATATGTCTATCCTATGCTTATCCTATCATTTTGTATTGGAAGCACATAACAATTTTGGTTTCACATGTTCATAGCTGGAGAAAAATTTGCCTCAGAATGACTCTTACCTTGAGTCTCATTCATATCTGATTTAGATAATAGTTAGATGCAACTTTGGACTTAGACTTTAAAGCTGATGCTGAACAAGTTATGATTTGGGGGCTACTGGGATGTGATAAACGTATTTTACATGCAAGAATGACATGAATTTGGGGGGTTGGGATGGAATACGGTATATTAAATGTTTATGTCCCTCAGAATTCATATGTTGAAACCAAATCTCCAATGCAATAATATTTAGAGGTAGAGGCTTTGAGAAGTCTTTGAGCTTATGAGGGTAGAACCCTTATGAGTGGGATTAGTGCCCTTATAAAAGAGACCCCAAATTGTTCCCTTATCTCTTTGTCCATGTAAGAACACAGCAAGAATATGGCTATTTTTGAACAATGAAATTATTTTCACCAGACATTGAGCCTGCCAGTGACCTACTTGATCTTGGACTTCCTAGCCCAAACTGTGAGAAATTTCTGTTGTTTCTTAACTACCCAGTCTATGATATTCTGCTGTAGCCACCCAAGACAAAACTCAGTCACATAATGGATGAAGGGTGGTACTGTTCCTTTCTGATTGTAGTTGGTCCCTAATAATAGAGATAAAAGTCATTTGGGAAGTAATATAAACCAAAGTTAAAAAGAGAGAGACATTAAAGTATATTTTTCTGTGTATGCTCGCATAAACAAATTGTTTCCTCTAATCTAATTCTAAATCCGGTGAATGGAATTCTTGATTCCGTTAAGTCTACAATCTACCTCAGAAAATCCAATGTACTTTTTGTTTGCTTCTTTTGTTTGTGTGTTAATTTCTATTAACCTTTGGATTCTGTGATAATGCAATACCCTTATATGGAGGGCGAGTCAACTCATTAGGAATGGTTTTCTTCATTATTTCCTTTCTTGAAGATATTTTAAATACTATGCTTTATTTTTATCCTACTAACAAAATTTTCATTCTCAAAGTTTAATAGTAACAAAATAGATAAATTAAAATCAGAAATGTTTGAAAAATGAAATAATAGAATGCATGAGTATCTGACAGATGATCTCTTTAGATTACTTCCTTCTTTATCACCTCTAAATATTTTTTCTATAACTAATTCCCTATAGAATTTCTCACATATTGCCAAGAACACTCAGCAAGAACACTCAATAATCCAGAATGTTCCTGAAAATTCTGTTATTTTTTTTAGAAAGAAGTAGAATGATCCATTTTCAGCCTGTCATTACTTTATTCAATAATTCTAGTTTTCTTCTAATTTCCTATGTAAATGCTTTTTGCTTCACATATTAAAAAGAATGCAGTTGATGATGAAAAGTGTAAACTTTGAAATCAGGTGTTCTTTGGTTAAATAGAAACGCTAAATCACTAGCTGTTTAACCTTCAACAAATTAATTACCCTAACAATCCTTTGCCTCATCTCTTTGGAGGTAAAATATCATTTATCATCACTGTAGCAAATAATGTAAACTAGATAAATGCTTAGTACAATAATTTGCATAAAATCAGTTATCATAAAATTATCTTCCCAGCCTTTGCAATTCATAATTCACAAGTAATTCATAATTCAGGGTACTACTAATACTTATGCAATAAACTTGAATGGCAACTGAAATTTAATCCAGCAAAAAATGTGGTCCTATAGCACACAAATTAAAAAGAGTAAGTTATGTCGAAGCACAATTTCTAAATAAATGATGGTGCTAAATTGAGATGCAATTATCTATTTAATATTGCACTTGGGCAGAAGTATGTGCTAAGTCCCACCTTTAACCTGATATTAGTGAATGGAAAAATAATAAATATATTATTTTTAAAAAGATGGTGAATGTGTGTATAGGAAGAGACAATATCACTGGTATAAAAATTAGTATGATTCATATCAAGAAAATTTTTCAAAATCCATTTCCTTATTTATGTGACATGGTCAATAGACTGAAGACCAGAAACCTAGTAAAGTAAAAAAATAAAAAACTGTTTCTTGACTTGAGAAAATAGTTTTCTCGTGATGAATGAATCATTGTGAACCTAGAGGAAATGTCCCATTCGTATGCCATTTGATCTTGTTTCTAGTTTCCTGTTCACTGGGTTTATCAATAAATTAAATTACATATACTCATGAATTTTCCTGGATATATAGATATGAGAAGGCTAGCCATGTTCAATGAATTACAAATTAAAAAGACATGCTCAAACAGGGATTATTTGAAAGCCATAAAGTAAATTTTTAAAACAATAAATGCAAAAATTCTCTTGAACTTGAAAAATTACTCAACCATATAATAGTAAGATCTTCATTTTAAGCACACTCCTAGTTTAGATTCTGGGATATACTATTTTAAAGGGAATGAAAACAAATTTTAAAAAGAAGAAAAACACTTTGTTATTGAATTCATTTGAAAAATGCTAGAATACGCAAAAATTAAAAAATTTACTTACTAAATAAAGTCTTAGACTTTGCTTGATATCACTTGTGAATCTCTACAAGGAATAACATTAAGTAAAAATTCAAATTCATTTGAAGTGTGAAATCCCCTCTTTCAACAAAACATCTGGAAACTGTATTCCTTGATTCAAAAATTAAACTTTTAGAAGAGTAGAAGTAATAGAAATTTATAGTGAAAGAGATCTTACTAGGAGTAAATTTATACAAATAAATTGAGTGATCTGTAACAAATTGTATTACACAATTTATACGATAGTGAATAAGAGTGTTCTCTTCAATGAATTAACACTCTAGTTATGGGATAATGATATTACATGAGCATGATAACTTTAGATTATTAAAAATACTTTTAAAGAAATACTTAAATAGAAAAATACTATTTTAAGACAATCTTGTAAATAGAAAATGAAAAATTGTTTTATTTTCAACTCCCAATGTCTTAATACTTAACACAGTTTCATTTTATATTTTAATGTTACATAAATTGTATTTTTTATTTTTCAGATTTTTGAGTTTCCAAATTGCTTATATTTTACCAATTTTTTTTTTCAGTTTAATTGGAAATTAAACTGAAGCTGAACCAGCAGGTGTTATCAGAACACTGCTTAAACCATAAGTCCCTTTTAATGTTTGATTGAGGTTAGTCATTAATCATAATAGTTTAAGAATGTAGACTCTTACAGCATCTATCAGAGTTCTGTATACATTCAGTGGAGAAAAGTTGGGGACATAAAGACAATGTGATAATGCATCTAAGTGTAAGAGAATAAGAAAGAGCTTGATCTAAAACATTATTGGAAATAAAAGGAAAAAATTGTCTTCAGCTTCTCATTGTAGTCTAAGATCATTGAATTAAGGCACAATTTTTTTTTTTTTTTACTGCATACAGCAATACCTATGAAATAAATAATGACTGACTGCATACAGTAATACCTATGAAATAAATAATGACGATTTTTACTGATTCAAAATGTTCATAATGTCAATACATATTAACTGCTGAGCATTCAATACTCAAAAAAAGTCACAGAAAAGAGTGAAAGAACAAGATCTGGGGGCAAAAGAAATTAACTCTTTTAAAAGAATATTCTGTCTAAAAAAATAACATTGTGTACAGATCTTGGTTTCAATGAAAGAAACTTTGGAGAAATGAGTTGCTGATAGGTTTGAAGCAGGATATGTACAAGAGGAGTCTGGAGCATCTTATAGAGCTAGAAAAAAAGGAAAGTGCTGAAACAAACAAGCGAATAAACAAACAGAAATCAACCTTCAGTGATGGGGAGGAATGTCAGAGAAGCCAACTGAAAGGGTTTGCCAAGCTGGGATATTTTTAAAAATAAAATGAATAAATAAAAAGGTACTGAATTACAATTTAACATCTAAACATCCATGAGTCTCATTCTGATCTAAATAAAGCATTGACTAAATAAACGGTGGAAGAGACAAATCACTTTTGCAAAAGAATTCCAATTACTTTATGTAGTTTGCTCCATCCACATGCTCGATGGTTATGTTCCACAGAGCATAATTGCCACTCTTAAGTGTGGCTAGGATAGTGTTTTCTCTGCAAGCAGTATGATATAGAAAGTGGGAAAGCATGACTTCATAGGGGAGAAACCTGACAGTTGTGATGTCATGTTGATTGCATGTGGCCTTGACGTGATATGAGGTTTTGAAAATGGTAATTTACCTCTGTTGTCTTTCTTCCAAAAACTAACTCCAGTCTAATCATAAGAAAAATATCAGAAAAAAAAGTTGGATTGTAATTCAAAATAATGAATTTAGACAGTAGTAAACATTCTAGAAATCTCAGCCCCAAAGTAGAATGTAATACATTAGAAGCAAGGATAGGTAATGCATAGCATAATGAGTCAAAAACAAACAAAAAATACTAAGATCAAAAAGTTTATTTTAATCAGTAACCTCAATTTTCTCAGAGGGGTTGTTCTTTTAACTAGTAGAGTGAACTAAAATCGTTTGCCCATTTTAGCTTTTGCCTTTTGTCTATAAACACTAAATTAATTGATAAAAGAGCGCAGTCCATGGCGTCACAAAGAAGTTAAGTAATCTTCCCAAGGTCATATAAGTATTTGGTGTGGTGTCTGATTATTTAATAGTCCTCTTTCTTGATCACTATACCTAATTGCTTTCATTATTTGGTCAAAATCAGGTACTGAATATATAAGATAATATGCAACTAAATACAAAATCAAAAACAAAACTGAATAATTTTGCTTTATAAAATTTCTAATTTCATCTTTCTTTTCACTCATTCCTAATAAAACTTTGCTGGGTTTTTAGCTATTCTTAATTCTGATGGGTTATACATTGCTTTATTTTATATTTGTTATATTCACTTTTTTCAACTAATTCATACAGGCAATGTGAAGGATATATATTTTTGAAAAACTTGAAAACTTGAGAGCAAGGTTTAGTTATAAAGGCTATTCTCTGGCATATTAGAACATTCTAATCACTAACTGATAATTGCTTTTTGATTGACTTAATGTGATGAAAAATGAGCATTAAAAATTGTTGCTCTTTATTTTCCTTATGCTGGATTATCTCTGTCAAAAAATACTTAGGGGTGCATCTCCTTAAATGAAAATTTAATCATTTTTATTTATTCCATCATCGTTCGGACTTCGTTAAATTAATACTTATTAAGTAGAGCATAGGATGTCAGATGGTGAGCAGTGGTTCAACAAAAGACCACAAGAGGTACTGAAATAGAGAAGTTTATTACTCACAATCAGAGAAAATACCCAGCATACTCCAAGGTGCCACATGGAGAAGTCAAGGCAAAGTGCAGACAAAGCACTTTGAAAGGCAGGACCTGGGGCACATGCCTTGATTAGAGTCTAAGAATGGAATGTTTTGGGGTTCCCAGTCTAGAGCCAGATTGGGCAATTAAAATGGAAAGAGTAGGGTTTTGTAAGCCCCACTGGGGTCTTATCTAGGAGGCACATAAGGCAGCATCTAAGCCCTGGGAGTCAGGTGAATTCAAAAACTAAATTGGTTCATGACTCTGTGGGTTGTTATCTAGGGAATGCACTAGCTTGAGGGGGCTGATATCAGTTCAAGGTCACTGCAGTCTGCTGGGCCAAACAAAATGATGCAGAGGTAGCAACACCATAGAGTAGTTTTGCTAAACTCTAGATAATCATTTACACATTATCATCAATAAATATTAGCTGTGCACCTATTTATATGGAGAGTAACCTGATATATGTATCAGATAAAAAATCTGTTAATAACCATTCTCTCTATTTAAGGAGCTTGCTGCTTGGTTCAAAATTACATATATATATATATATATATATATATATATATATATATATATATATATATATATATACACACACACACACACACACACATGTGTGTGTATATATATGTAATTTTATGTAATTGTATGTATGTATGTAATATATGTAATTGTATGTATGTATATATGTATATACATATATACATACATACATAATTGTATGTATGTATATATGTGTATACATATATACATACATACATGCATATATATGTATTCATAAGAAATATTGTTACAAAAAATCATAATCATTGTCTGAATGAGTGACATACATTTTTCCTATGTGTTTTAACTGAGATAAGTTTAATGGTATTAAGAAAAAAGTCCCTAGAACAAAAATTTATATATTAGGATTTAAATGTTTTTAATCCCGTTTTGTAGATGCTATATTTTTGTGAGTTAGATTTTAATAACTTTAGAGATTTTGAACGATTCAAGTGTGTGTTAGTATATGGCCAATTACCAGCTACCAATATCCTATTTGATAAATTGTACTCCACTAAAATAAGCAGTATTCTCATGATCAAATGTTAACTGGGCTTTAATGTTGTAGTATGCATATTATAGCTATAATTCTTTTATTTTATTGTTTAAATTATAAACTCAAAGGAGTTTTATACATGTTTTAAGGAAAAACACAAATAGGGTAGGTAGCAGCCTTTGGTTCCTAATATTTTGTTGACAACATGATAAGGATTATGTGTCTTTACTCTTTTAAATATAATTACATTGTCTTATAATTGAAGTAGAACATAGATTCCTCACAGACATATAGCTATTTTGGTGGGGTGGGGGCAGAATGAAATGCTTGGTACCACAATTTCTAATATACCTCATAACTCTCACCAGAGTTTACAAATTTATCAATTTTATTATTTTATGAAGAAGCAGTGATTATCACTATTGATCCTCATATTATATAGGTTCTTTTATCATTTTCCCCCCAAATTGTATTTAGTTTCTTTTACTTTCTTCAGATTAAATTCTTTGATTAAATTCTTGATGTATAGATCTACATCATTTTTATTTTTCTTCTTTTCTAATAAATGCCTTCTAGTCTATAATTTTCTATCTTAACACAATCTATCTTGCATACCACTAGAAAAATTACAGAAGTAACGTAAGGCTTAAAATTATTTATCTTCCTCAAGAGGATTTACATGATTTTGGGTACTGCTAGAGTACAGTGGATTGTGGTGCCCGTTGGGCAGGCCCTAGTCTCCCCCTTTTGTGATGGTATGGAAAGTCTGCTTAGCCTCTTGGACCTTGGCAAACTCTTTTAATAAGCAGATCCCTCTAAGGGAAAAGCAATCTCAAATCCTGGGGTCTTTATTCTGGGTTTCCATCTTTATTCAGATAATTGACTCATAGTTAGTCTGTATCTTAACCTGCTGTTACCAAAAAACGTCCCTTGTGTATTATTTTAAACTTTACCTTTAAGTAAAAGGATGTAAAAGAGCAATATAGAGGGCCCCAACTTAATTGTGGTTTGACTTTCCATTTTTCGAATTTAGGATGGAGCAAAACTGATACGCCTTTAGTAGAAACCATAATTGGGATTTTGATCTTTTCCCGGGCTAGCAGTACGTGGTACCATATTCTCTCACTGTGTGGACAGCGGCCGTCACCCGCCACTCCCAGTCAGCCATTCGACTATGAGTGTAAACAGCCGAACAATACAGTGTGCTATGTTGCCAGTGCTTTTTGGTTATTGTGTTTTGTGCTTTCACATTTCACATTCCATTGTGTCTGCAAAACACCCGTCTGTGTATCTTGCTTTTGGTGAGAGGAAGAAGAAGGCGGCATTAACTCAAGATAATTGCCCAACCATAGGCTAATGTTAAGTGTTAAGAGCAGGTTTAAGGTGGGCTAGGCTAAGTCTAAAGTTCAGTCGGTTAAGTGTATTCAAAATGTTTTTGACTTATGATATTTTCAGTTTATTATTTATTGAGATGTATCCCCATTTTAAGTAGGGGAGCACCTTTAGATACTCTATATTTTATCTAACTTTACAAACTCTAACACATTTTCAGTTACATCTTGAAAAGAAGTATGGTAAACTCTCTGAGGTAATGCTTTGCTATGACAGTTTTCAATAGAGAGCTTAAAAACTCTGCTATTGACTGTGTATTCGTTGTTGATTTTATTTGCACGTATCATTTAAAATATTTATCATAAAATGCTAGTGAGGAAACATGATATAGCTCCAAATTAAATTACTCAATGCATTTTAAAATTAAAAATTAAAAAAATATAGTGCAAGATCAGTGCAGGATCCATATTTTTTGCAAGACATCTTTACTGCAAGCTACATTTTTAAATTTATAAACACAATTTATGGTTATATGTTTTAAAACCTAATAGTTCAATAAGTGAGAAGAAATTGTTATCTTTTAATGATAGTCATTTTCTTTATGAAGAATTTTCAACTTGCATAAATTTACTATATGCCAAAAATTCCAAAATATGTTTATATTCATTATTTAAGCAAATATTATTCTCCTTATTAAATACATTTTTCTACTCTTTGCATTCTGATCACATGCAAGTAATTTGTTAAATTTATTTCCTTTTCATAGTGCGTTTGTTCATTAAGCTTTAACACATTGTGTTATTCACCACAAAGAATTTAGTTTCTCTCTGTCTAATCAAAAGTTGGAGGGTCCTAGGATACCTGCATTATTATGCTGCTTTTTACATCTCATTAACTTCTTCTAATTGACACTGGTATTCAATGTATACTTTTTGTGCTGCTGTTGTCACTAAGCAAATTATTCTACCCCTCATGACTGCTCTGGCAACTTTCCACAAAACACCCAGGCTAGTTTCTTGGTTTTTATTGATATTAATTTATTCTGAAATAGTCTTCATCTGTTGCACAAATGCTGCGGTTTTAATTAGAGCGTTGTTAAATCTCCATACTTCAGATCTCCTGTAATTTAGTATCTCACCAGAGACATTGACATCAGGAAATTACTAAGCAAAGTTAGATTTTCAATAGCAGATGGTTACATTCAACATATCTCATCTATTTCTTTTTAATATTCCAGAAGTCAGTCTTCAATAAAACATAATAAAATAAATCAGGTTCCATACTTATTTTTCAGTAGTAAATTTCTCAATTAAAATGAAATCAGATATAAAAATTACCTATGCAAAATAACATTCTGTACGTTGCCTTGCTATTTTTTTTTTAACTTTTTAGTCTATTGTGAAGATCATTACAAAATAGTATGTGCGGTGTTTTCCTCATTTGGGGAGAGGGAGCTTCATGGCACTATATCATTTAGCTATATCATAGTTTATTTAACAAGGCATCAAGGTGGTTCTAATGTTTCAGAGAATATCTTGGAACTGCGGAGTAGCAGATCTTAAATCAAATTTGAAATTAAGATTTTTTGACTTTTGACATTAAGATCGCTAGTGTCTTAGAATTTATGCTCTTAGGATCACAGTTTTTTACTGTGGAATAAGTTCATTGGTAGATTTGAGTTGATAGTGTTTTTCTTTCTTTTACTTAAAAAAAAAAAGTGCATAAGATCATACCCAAGGAACACAGCAATCTGAGGACTGTGTGCAATCATATTTAAGTATTTCTTTTTTACAAACTTTGAAATATATTAAATACATAGAAAACTCAAAAGTGATGTAACAGACAAATGCATGCTCGCCCTCTTTTGGTTCTCGCTCGCTCGCTCTCTCTCACAGTTACATCTGAACAGTTGTGAATGGTTTGGTCAGTTACAACCCTTACTAACCTTCCTTTCCCCTTCCCATAAAAGTAATTGTTTTTCTGAAGTGTGTGTTTCTTCTTCGGATCAATGTTTCAGTTCTCTTTTTAATATGAAAATATCTTTTCATACTATATACTACTGCTTACTGTGTTGTAAAATTAACAAAATTTCTATTGTACTCATATTTTATAGCCCTTTTATTCATTATTCATTATTCAGTATTATTATTATGAAATATAACTCATATTGATACACATAGATTTATTTCACTGGTTAAAAAAATACATAGCATGACAAAGCATAAATAAACATCTGCGTTCCTTCATATACTAAGAACACATTTTTTCCCACACTTTTTTTTATATCAATACAAATTCACTGTTATAAATATCTAAAAGAATTACTCCAGGGTGGATAATTAAAAGTAAAATTAATAGATCATATAAAATGCATATCATCAAAGTTTTCAGGTACAGTCATGTGTCATTTAACAATGGAACATGTTTTGTTCTGAGAGATACAGTATTAGGGATTTCATCATTATGCAAACATCATCATAGAGTGCACATACCCAAATCTAGATGGTACAGCCTACTGCACACCTGGATTATCTGGTATATCTATTGTTCTTAGGCTACAAACCTGTACAGCATGTTACTGCACTGGATACTGTAGGCAATGGTAACACAATGGCATTTGTGTATCTAAGCATATCTAATCATATCTAAGCATAGAATAGGTAAAATAAAAATACAATATAAAAGATAAAGGCTGGTTCACGGTACAGGGCACTTACCGTGAATGGGGCTTGAGGACAGGAAGTTGCTCTACATGAGTCAGTGAGTGAGGGTAAGTGAGGGTGAAGGCCAGGACGTGACTGTCCACTATGCAGACTTTAGAAACACTGTGCACTTAGGCTGCACATAATTTATAAAAAAACTTTTCTTTCATCAATAATAAATTAACCTTAGCTTGCTGTGACTTTTTACTTTGTAAACTTTTTAAATTTGTTTAACCTTTTAACTCTTTTGTAAAATTACTTAGCTTAAAACATAAACACATTATACAACTGTGCAAATTTTTTTTCTTTATATGTATTCTTATTCTAAAAGCTCTTTCCTATTTAAAAAATTTTAAACTTTTTTCTTTTTTATTAAAAACTGAGACACACACCCACACATTTAGCTTAGGTCTGTACCAAACAGGGTCAGGACCATGAATAAAACTGTGTTCCACCACTGCTAGTTGTCACACTGGAATGTCTTCAGAGGTGACAATGTGCATGGAGCTGTCATCTCTGATGACAATAACCCTCTTCTAGAAGTGCTTCGTTGATTTATTTTTGCATTTAAAAGGTAGGTAGATTTTAACTAGTGACCATAAAAGATTATGTGTGTGTTCAGATATCAATAAAATATATTATCAGTAAAATATATTATCAGTATTGTTGTTATATTTTCCTAGAAATTTCTTCATTTATTTAAAGGCATCACAGGAAGATATTCACATTTCCTACATGGTCTTTTTAAAATCACGCTTCTCTATATCTATATATTTTTTTCCTAATATTTATTTGAACACTCATTCTTAACTAATGAGTTTCTATTAGATTAGTCTATCAAATGTGCTTTGGGCTTTACTGACTCTATTTTTGTTTTTTTCTTTTACTTGTCAAACTGTATGTGCTTATTTAAGTTTGCTATATATTTTTAAATTATATTCTTGAAATTTATGCTTGAATTCTTGATTTTCAGTTTTTTTTTTTATTTCTGCTCATATGAATTGATCTTTGGTAAATCCACAATAGTTCTTTCCTTAACTTTACTGCACAAGTTTTGATAGTGATTTTGTTGTAATTTTTATGTAAAAATCCTCTAATTTCTAATGTATATTTTCAAACTGTAAATTAGTTTTGTCTTTTTAAATTTAATATATTTTCAGTTTTAAATATTTATTTTCATTATTATTTTACACACACACACACAGGCGAGAATCTGTTATATGTCAAATGCTTGTTTACTTTTTTGGCTTGCTTTATGATATCAGTTACTTTTAAAATTTGAATAAAAACACCAGTGATTTCAAACATATTCTTCCAATTGACAGTGACATATTGATAAGAAGTTATTTAATCATTATTAATATCTTTAGCTATAATATCTTTTTTAAAGGTCTTTTATACTGCTCTATATTAAAGCTTCACAAAGTTAATTTTGATTTAAATTTTCTAGGTATATTTTCCTCTTATACTTTCAGTCTCTCTGGGCATTATATTTATTAATTTCTTTTAAAGACTATACTTTTTAAAAAATTTGATAGAATTTTTGACATTGTGTTATTTATTCCTTCCATTTTATATGTTCTACTTATTTCTTCTTCCCCTTTACCTTTTCCAGTCAATTTGTAAAGTTGTCTCTATTTCTTTGTCTTTTACTTTGTGACACCTCCAAATTAATTTTCTAATGTTTAGTGTTATTTATAGATAACTATCAATATTTAAAATGTGTACTTTATTCAACTAAGTAGAAAATTATTAAATACATATACTATTGTTAGCAGAACAAAAGGGGTTTGCCTGCCTGGTCCTCAGAGTCAAAAGATTCCTGCAGGTTTTGCAACAAAGAAAGTAAGGATTTATTACAGGGAGTAACAAATCCTGGAGGCACATGCCAGCTAATGCTCTAAGCAACCTGCTCCACCCCACAGGTGTCTTGGAAATCATCATGGAAACTAAGAAAGTTAGGGCCACGGGTGCTACTACTGATTTGACAATTGGACAGGGCTGGGGTAATTGATCATTGGGTTTGGTTCTGGAATCAGCCAAGGCGTCATCCTGTCTGGTCCTGTGGCCTGGTCCCATGGCTGGTGGGGTTGTTCTGCCTTGATGGGCTTGGGGTTGAAACACATCTAAGGCTAAGTAAGATGTTATCCACAGTGTAATGGAAACATTGTTCCCATGACTCTAGACCTGAAGCTCTATAAATCTTATGTCCTAAGGCTTAATGATTAAAGGAGCAGGCATGCTGAGAGAGAAGGTAGAGAAAGCAAGTAAGTCACAGTATCATTATCTGGGCTAAACCAATTTGAATCAGAAATAACTATATTGAAAAATGAAATGAAGTTTGTGTGCAGTTACAGAGTGGTTGTATTATTATGCTCAACTATATAGAGCTTCAGAATTCTTATAACCATAAAAACAGATAATATTATATTTTAAATGAATGTTTATTCAGGTTTATATACATGTTCGCCACCTTAGATGCTCAGATTGTTTCTTGAACACCACTGCAGTTTTACATATTGTACTTTACTTCCAGAGGATATGCTATACCTATGGTAGTTCTTTCAGCGAGAAGGTATCACTGGTTATTAATAATTATGTTGTTTATTTCTTATTTTGATGGTTATAATCCTTCATTCTATTATCTTCTAAATTGTGTTTATCTGTTGGGAAGTCTGATATCAATTGCAGTTTTAACCCAGTTCCCGTTTGCCCTGAGAATACTCACTGACAGCGCTTTCGGCTGCAGTATTTACCCAGAAATAATTCGTGGGTTACAGCCCTAACCTCAGCCCCAAAGTTTGGCACAAAATGAATCCTTTTATTATTAGTTTTGCATTGCTCTAGTATATCGATAGACTTTGGAAAAAAATGACATCATCTTATTTATAACATTTTCTTTTTAGTAGTGGTATTTCCATTTACAAAATTTAGTAATTCTCGATTTCTGAAAATGTCAAATCCTAGAAAATGTAGCATTTCTACGTGTGACATTAACATCATTCTCTAACAGTTGTTAGCTGAAGATTCATTCGATGAATCCGATTTATGTATACGTTTCTGTTACATTCGGATTAGAGACAAGTTCTGTTTAGAAATAACTCCAAGAACAGTTTTTACATTTTATTTTCACATGGAAAACCAGTCAGATTTGCTTCAGCCTCAAAGAGTATGTTTATGTAAAATTAAATTAACACTGGCAGCAAACTGTGCTTTTTTTCTTTAAACATGAAATGGGTTAATACTTACAGCTACTCTGTCATTCCTCTGCGGTTATTTTAAAGATATTCTCTTGATCTTCAGCACAGATTCTATACAATACATGTAGCTAATGTTTTATTTTTATTTATCCCATCCTAAACTTGTTGAATTTAATTCATTTGAGAAACTATATCTTCTGACATTTGTAGAGAGTTCTTGGCCAGTTTCTGCATAATTGTAGTATCTTCCTCATTATCTCAAACCTATCTTTATACTTGTTTTAGATACACAATCTACCTTTCTTTCACGTTGCCGTGTGTGTGTGTGTGTGTGTGTGTGTGTGTGTGTGTGTGTGTGTTTCCTTTCTGTATGGAATTCTATGCACTTTCTTTAGAACTTTTTAATAATTTATCTTTAAGGATTTTTCTTATTTACATTTCTATGTTTACAGATTACATTTGAAGTGCTTTTACACAGTAATTTTGCCTTTTACATAATATGTAACCTAGGCCTGTGTTTAAAATGAAATATCTACATTAGAGAGGCTGCAAAATCTTATGGTTTTGAGTTCCTTCTTAAATTATGGTTTCTTAGTGTTTCATTGGTGTTTTTATTTTTTTATAGGATCCGGTATGCATTAAAAAGTATTCTATTTCATTCAGCATTTCTAGATGTTTCTCAAGAGAAAATGTTTTTCTCACATTTCTAATACATAAACTGCATATTGCCATTTATTTAATAGTGACTAAGTCAATTTAAATTTATATCAGTGCAAATTATATATGTTCAACTTATCCTGAAAATATATATAATCATCTTTCAACATCTCACTTAATAGATAGATAAATGGATATTAAATGTGTACAGAAGCTTTATGTATAAGCAAATTAAAACAGATAATATTAAAAATGATTTCAATGTGATAGAGATTATACAATTTGATTAAAAATAGATTCAACCTAGTAGCTATTGTTTCTTAATTTCCCAGCTTTGTCTCTTTATAGTTATATTTACATAGCATTATATCTTAAATTGTATGTTTAGTTTTCCCTTCAATATAGATAATTTAACATTTATATATGAAATCACTAATGGAGTCAAGAAAAATATACTTATTGGCTTTATTTTATGTAGGAAATAACTTCTTTTTAAAAAAGTATTAATGTACAATGTAATTCTATTAATAAGAAATATTTTCAGGAATAAAGAGATTTGGTAGAGTAAAAAACAGTTTGGAAGCTATTGTGAAGTAATAAAGTTAGTAAGGTTTAGATTTATTTTCAAGAAATTTGTAACAAGTAGTCAGGAGAGAATTAGAAAAATATCAAAAAATGAAACAATAATTTTTGGAGTACAGGAGAAGGAAATAATGCAAATGAAATTTGGCAAAATCTAAACCAAACCCAATACTCAGGCCATCGACAATATATCATGGAGCCCTATCACAGATAAAAATAATACTTGAATAGAGAAGTGACTAAATTTTGTTCAATAAAAATATTCTTCCTTTCTGCAGTTTGCATAGATGTAAGATTGAAACATTCCTATTCAATACAGATAAGCTATAAGTGGTTTTCCAACAGATAACCTATGAGCCTCCTTTGGACATTTTCCCAGAATCTGATATAATTTTTAATGTATTTATTTTTCTTCATTTACCTCTTCCCAAACTATCTTTTCTAATATTTTGACATATTTAAGGTGAACCTGTCATTGTATGCATCTGAAAATGGAATTTTATAATATAGTTCTGTTAATTTTTATACAATTATCTGTTATTCCAATAATAGAATAATAATAGAATGCTTCAAATTGCATTATGAATTACACATTTTAGTCTATATTAGTGAGCTTACTTTCCTTCTTTTATTCCTATTTTGTTTACAGAAAACTAATGAGGAATAGTTGCTTCCATTATATAGAAAGTACTCATTTTTTGATTTACTGCTTTTGTTGACTATGGCTCTGTAGTGTTTATGAAATATTTTATTTCAATAAATATATGAATATTATCATCGTCGTTACTGGAAGAATTAACACTAAAGATAGAATTTCTGGGAATAATGTCAAAATTCTGATTAATCACTATTAACTGATACAATGATATCATTACTTAGAACATCACTCTTCTAAATAGGACAATTTTAAAAGAGGATAAATTAGAAAAGGTTCAACATGCATACATTTATTATATCTATCAAAACGTGTTCAACAAAATGAGCACAATTAAACATTGGTGTTCTTTAAAAATTACTAACTAAAAATAGATATTTGATGTTTATTTCTTCATATTTGTGATATTTTTTATTTTTTAATCTAATGTACACCCTATTAAGAACTACATTATATTTTTATTTGGGGTTTAAGTCATATATATATATATATAAAATATATATAATATATATAATCATTGACAGTATTTTATTATGTGGTGTAACACAATCTATATGCTCTTTTTCTCATTTATGATATTTTTCTGAATATTTCACTGTAGACAATGAATTATTTTTTTTCAAAAATTTGCAAGAGCTGTGAGTTTCAGTGACATATCTTTCTGGAAATCATAGGAAAGAACATTCTAAATAAAAAAATATAATAAATGTGAATTTGGGGAATTAGGATAATATTTTTCATAAAATAATTTTATTATAGATGTATGCTTCTCAATTATTTAAAGAGCAACTGAATCATTATGTGTCATTAACGTAAGGAGGAGGCATGAAAACTAAATGTTAAATCTAGCTGTATTCAGAGCCTGCAATATGCTTCGGCCAGACCAGAGTTACCCTATAGGAATAAAGGAAGATTCCTGCTGGGATTTCTCACAAACCATTGACCCATCCCTTGAAGAGAAAACAGTGTCTTTAAGTTGATACCCTACCCAAAATAAACCCAACTCTTCATTCCCTATGGCCAAAGACCCTGGGGAAAATATAGAACAAAGCCTGGGAATTGCCAGCCTGCTTTTTCCCGTGCATTTCACTCTACACACCATCACTTTCATATTGTATATCCAAACCATCAAAGGAAAATAGATAAACTAGAATTCTTTAAACTAGAATTCATAGAAACTAAGGTTGCCATGTAAACTGAATTCCTCAAACACTCAGAGTCTGTCTTTCAGTCTGTCTTTTCTCTCCGGGTCTTCTCTCTGCTTCTCTGGAATCTCTCACCCTCTGTCTCTGAGAAATCACTTTCTATGGAGCGTTACTCCTTCAATAATAACCTTTCCTTTTGACCCTAGCTCTGGTGTGCACTTGAATTCTTTCCTGCTTTCTGTCAAGAACTTTCACTTTCTAGGTGCAGGACTCAAGAATCTCCACCCAGGGGAATTCGCCCTGTCCTGCATCAGTGTGATTATATTGTCTTCACTCTCTACATACCTTTTATATATACAGATCTGATGTATCTTTCAGTTATTATTTAATCACATCTCTGGTCTTCAGTAAACCTGTATTCTGATCTTAATCCAAAGAGTTTGCATTCCTAGGAGTTTTACATAGATTTCTGTCAACAGGGAGTAAACCACGGGTCACAGCAGGCAATCCTAAATTAGTACATATCCTTTAGGCAAACCTTCTCTTCGCTGGCTTGCCTGGAGCTGGTATGATTCTAATGTTTCACTTAGTGGTGCCAAATAATCTGCATTTCATTTCCAGGTCTTTGAACTACTTCAGGAGGGAGAAGACTTTCTTTAATGCTATTTTTAGGGGGGGGGGGATGCAACTTAATACTTCTGACAAAGTAAACAATTATTCTCATCCAGGAATTACATTAGGCTGGATTTCAGAAAATCTTTAAAAAAAAACCAAAAAAACTCCTGATCGATATGTACAATGAGATCATCCATTAATGTTTATAATATAACCTAGTGAAAAATTAAAAATTGTAACCAAAAGTATCATTTGTAGTCATTTCAATTCTGTTAACTTTAAAATATCAAACAAATCTGTTTCTAAATTTTATGCTTATGTCTATGTATAAATTATGAGGGAGATATAAATTATAAAAACAAATTATTAGATAATTTGATAATTTTCTTGCTAAAGTCACAAGTCAAAGGAGAAAAAAAATGAAGTCAGATTTAGGGTTAAGAGCCAGTAATACTTTTCTCTTTATTTTATGTAATTGTCACATTTTGAAGATAGAAGTATTTTACATTACATAATCTGTTTCATTATTTTTACTTGTGAATAAGAAGTATAAAATCACTCTTTGTATTGGTCTGTTAAAATAACAAATCTTTTAGGTGTCCATATTGAGTAAGATATCAAAGAGGTTTATAGTTTGATTAACAAAGGTCCAAAAACTCTTGAAAATACTTGGGCAATACGATGTTATGGCGCGAATGATTTTAAGACCCACAGAGCCAATTGAGATTAATTATGAACCTTTATTAACCGGCCAGCGACTGACTCTGTACCACGCAGGATTAGAGGAGATCAGCCCCGAGCTTCCCAAGGAGGCAGTTTATAAGGTCTCCTTCTACGTCTTTGAATGAACAGATTACAAGAAGCAGAAGTTAGTCGTTAATTTTTTTGTACACAGCAAAGGTATTCGGGGAACTCTCAGATCAAACAAGGCCTAATAGACAGTTTTATCATCTTCACCTTGGAATGTTGTGCTTCTCCCTGGGACTGGCGCCTGGAGATATCACCTCCCTGTAACTGAGATACTGCTCTCCCTAGGGGCTGGCGCCTGGAGATACCACCTCCCTGAAACTGGAGAATTTCCACTTTTACGACTAGACAGAATCAATGTCCATAGTCTTTGTGCTGGTGGTAAGAGTAGGCTCTTTTATTCTCACTCCAATTTCAGCCACATCATTCAGATATTGCCTTATAAAAGCAGTAATAATCTGGGAAGTTTTCCAGAGTAATTTATAAGAAAGCAAAGAGCTCAATTTGAGATACATTTTGTATAGCTCTTTATTCTGTCATTATGACCTGAATATCTTACACAGGACTCTCTGTACTCTTTGTGTGGGGGCAAAGGAGCCTTTATTGTGTACAACCCTTTGCCACTTTAAATCCATTATTCTGTTTTGAGTATGTAGGAAACAATCCAAGCCCTTCACTGAAGATTCATTCTGTGGAAATGCAAGGTAGTAACTTAATTTGAGAACAATGCGCTTTGCTTTCTTTCAGATGGAACTGGTCAATGTGTACCTACTAGTTTCCAGACTTAGAATGTTTCCCTGACATTTCTAAAGTTTTCAAAGCTAAATATAAAACAGATATAGTAGGAAATTTCAAAATGTTTATATGTTCATTTGGGATCAAAAAATGTAACCACAGCTCAATCTAATTACAACTGTAGATACAATTTTGGGCGAAACAGCAGCTACTATATTTTTATAACCATACTTACATTTGAAGATTTTTTGCATTCTAAGTATTTTCTTTTTTTTCTTTAATCATTTTTTAAAATAAAATATTTTCTTTACTCTTTCACTGTAATTGAATTTGTATTATTTGTCAACTTGGATATTAAGCTTTATCTAACTTTCCTGGTTTGAAGACAACCTATTCTCACACATTCTCTCACTATACTGATTCACTTATTTAATATTTATCACTATCTGATAGCATCCCCTATATTTAAGACTAGTGAAGAAGTATAATAACTGTGTTTCTCAATGATTCCGATTGTATCCGTAAGATCCTTCATATATAGTAGTCCAAATAGCTAATAGCAAAATATGGCATTTGCAGCCAAATATCATTCATTTTTTTACCGTCCATTTATTATTTCTTTCAAATAATTTTTTATCCTATATTACCAAGTATTGTGTTAAGTGGGCTTACTTTATCTCACTGAGTTTTCACAAAAAAATTTTACAGATGTATACAAAAATATCTAAAAGTCATTTTGAACCATAATTGAATTAGGTATTGTACAACACACATTTCCAAAATTGCTGTCTTTGGTTCCATGTATAACATTTAAAAACAGGCAGTTTTATGTAATATTTACCTATTCAATGAGCAATACCTTAAGGCATAAAGATTCTATCCTACGTCTCATTTATTTCACAGAAGATCTGTTCAAGTTAAATCCATACAATATCATTTAGTAACATATATTAATTACTTGAATAGCAATCCAATATAAATAATCTAATTCTTACAATTAGCGATTAACACGGCATATACAGATTTACTCTATAAAAAATATAGAGTAAAAATTTATGTCCTTGTGGAGAATCGATCCTTTATTATTTTATAACAACTCTCTTTATGCCTGATAATCATCTTTGTTCTGAAGTCAGCTCTGTCTGAAATTAATATAGTTACTCCAGCATCTTTTGATTAGCATTAGCATTGCATATCTATTACAATAATAACAAAAACATGTAGGTATATCTCTAACAAAATATATGCAGGCTCTCTATAGGGAAAATTTAAAATATCTGATGTATGATATCACAGAACATCTAAATAAATGGAGTCATTTCATGTCTATATAGAAAAACAATATTTTAAATTGTCAGTTATTCCTAAATAGATTTCAAGATCTAAGAGAACTCCAGTGAAAAAGAAAGCAAGCTATATTATAGATATCTACAGATTAATTCTAAAGTTTTTTTTTTTTTTTTTTGGAAAAGCAGGGAGCCTCCAAATTACAGACAAAATAATGAAGAAGAATGTTTGAAGACTACACTACCTTTATCTAGATTTTCTATAAATCTGATATAATCCAGACATCATGATATTAGTGAAGGGACAGATTTATCACTTAATAAAATATAATGAGCCAATAAATTGTATCACACAAATATAGTAAACTGATCTTTGACAAAAGGAGTAAAGGCAATTTAATGGTGAAATGACGGTCTTTTCGACAAATCGTTCTACAAAAAATAGACATATGCCAAATAACCAATCTAGAGACAGATGACAAATCTTATACCTTTCACAGAAATTAACCAAAAATTCATCATAAAACTAAATTTAAAATAGTACTATCAAACTCCTGGAAAAAAACCTAGCCAAAGACTTGTGACTTTTGGTTTGGTGATGAGTTTTTAGATATAAAACCGAAGTTATAATCTATGAACAAAAAAAGTTGATTTGGAAGTTTGTTGAAATTGAAAACTTCTGCTCTGTTGTAGAAACTGTTAAGGTAAAAACTAGTCATTGACTGAGAAAAAAATGGAAAACATAAAGATCTGTATAAAAATGTACAAGATACTCAAACTCAACAATAAAAATAAACAACAAAATTGAAAAACAAAATATGATTGCAAACAAGATATACATATGGCAAATAGATATATGAAAAGGTGTTCAACATTATGTGTCATTATGGATCTGCACATTAAAATTACAACAAGGTACCACTACACAGCTATTGAAATGGCTATACTCCCAAAATCTGACAATGCCAATGACAGCGAGAAATAAAAGAAATAGAAACTCTCCTTTATTTCTGCTGGGAATGGACAATTTTGCAGCCATTTTGGATGATCGTTTAGCAGTTTGTTACAAAGCTGAACATATGATCCAATAATCATGCTCCAAATTATTTGCCAGATTGATCTCGAACATTATGCCCAAGCAAAAATCTGCACATAAACTGTTTATAAGAGTTTTATTCATAACTACCAAATTCTAGAAACAAATAAGATGTCCTTCTCAGGACATCTTTAGGTAAATAGATAAATAAATAGGTGAATTCATAAACAAACAATGGTACAGGCATACAACAGGATATCATTCAGTGATAAAAAGGAAGTGTTCAAGCCACAAAAAATATGGAGGAAATTTAAATGCATCTTGCTAAGGAAATGAAGACAGACTGAAAATCTTATATGCTTTTTGATTTCTATTACATGGCATTCTGTAAAAAGCAAATCTATAGAGACAGAAAAAAGATCAGTGATTACCAGAGGTTTGGAAGATATATGGAGAAATGACTAAGAGACATACAGGAATTGATAGAGCAGTGAAAATATTCTGTATGGTACTGTAATCATTTATAGATGATACTATATATTTAACAAAACTCATGCTACTTTATATCACAAAAGTTAACTGTAATGTATACAAATTTAAAAGAAAAAAAACATTTAAGATGCTGGAGATAACAGGAAGAAATGCAAACTGTGACACAAGAATCCAAATGTATTACAAATGTATGACGCCACCTTAGTGAAGGGGATTGGAGAAAACAGATGCTGACCTAAGTAACATGGAAATGAGTAGGAGATATCAGATGCAAAGGACAGGGCTACTGTTGTAAAAATTGTTACCCATGGATATATGGCTAACAGTTGTCATAGTGATATATTCTTGTATATACATCTACTGTAATTGAACTATTAAGTAAATGAATGACAAATGGTGGGAAGTTTATTTCTCACTAATGGTGTAAGACTTTACATATTAGCAAGGGGAGGAAGTTAGAATGATCTATATGGTAGTAGATAAGAGTTGAAAATATCAGAAATTTCATTGAAAGCTTTAAATATTTATTTAGAAATATTTATAGGTCTGTACATATACATGTGTTAGTACCTTGCTCTGTCAGATAAGGGAGCCTGAAAGAAATGATACTCCAGTAACAACAGCACAACTAGCATTCAGATTTTGGTTTTGACTGCCATTTTTTTCAATAAAAGGAGCCAGTGCTGCTTAGAGAAATTGTTGATTCTAGGTCTGGGGCAGAATATACACATGATGAGCCTAGTGGATTTTAAAGACCTGAGAAAACAAAACAAAACAAAAAACCAAACAACAACAACCCAAACTGATGAAATTGTCAAAAGAACACAGAAGCCAGCTCAAAGGTCTCCCAGTGGCCAAAACTAGAAAACAAAAAAAAATTGAGGAATAAAGTAAATAAAATAGTATTGAACTGTTACCCAACTTTAATATCAATATCTACTTGTCTACACTGATATACATAAATGATTGGATAAATTATTAATGAGATGAGAGACAACTCTTCTGTGAGGAATTCCAGATAATTTATTTACGTAGACACTCTGCCCTTAAGGAGAAGCAGCATAAGTCCACTTCCTTAAGTGCAGACCAGAGTGTGCACAGTGACTCTGTTTCAAAGAATAATATATGAAAATTAAAGGGAAAAGAATGACTTTATAGTGGAGAAAACTGGCAAACACTACCCCAGTTAGATGATGAAAGTCAACTTTAATGGTGATAATTTTGTTGATAGTTCAGACTTTTCATGAGATGTAATGAGAATGACATTGTGTCTGTGGTCTTCCTCTCCAAAATCGATAACCCCAATTTAAGCATGAAAAAATATCGTGAAAACCCAATTGAAGGACATTCAAAACAATACTTGTCTAGTACTGCTCAAAATCATGTCATCAAAGCAAGAAAAGTCTGAAAAAAGAGAGGAGCCTAAGGCGACACGATGACTAATTGTAATGTGATATCCTGAATGTTACCCTGGAATAGAAAGGGACATTAGGCAAAAACTATGACACATGGACTTTAGTTTATAATAAGATGCTGATATTAGTTCATTAGTTATAAGTCACATACCATAGTTATATAACATGTGAATAATATTAATAACTTGGTGTGGATATTTCAGAACTCTCTGTTAACTATCTTATCAACATTTTTATAAATCTAAAACTGTTCTAACAAAACGTCCACAAAATAAAAACCCATGTAAAATTATTTTAAAGAATAAGAACATATACGTGACACAATAAAATAATACACGAATACGCTATTTTTCATATTTTGAAGCAACTGACAAATTTATAAAAAGGCTACACTAATGTTGTCACTCTAAACTTTAGATGCTTTGCTAAGAATTATAGCAATCACAGCTATTTAATTAAGTATATGATATCTTAGCTGTAAATAAGTGGAAATTCTCTTATGTAGTTTCAAAAAAAATTGCATCATTATGGATATAATTCAGTTTTAAAAATATGAAAGGATGAATGGGAAATTTATTCTCAACAACCTTAAAAAGAAGACCACTTATTTCATAAACATATTCATTCTGCTAATAGGATACTATAAAATGTACGTAAGTAGCAAAGAACTGCTTAGAAGCTAAAACGCTATTGTAAAACTGACATTTTCTTCCATGAATTACCTAAAACAGAAAAGTGCAAAGAAATAAGGCTATTAATTTTGTGATGGGTTTGTTGGCTAATCATACTTAATTGGTATTAACTATGTATTTTAGTTTCTTTTAGTTTTTCAGTCTAATGAAAACCTTTACATTTTCACAAGCAAATTTTCATGAGCAAAGTAATATCTTTATTTCTGGAATATGTATGTTCATTTTTAACAAAAAATAATAACATCATCCTCATTTATTATTTTTTACTATTTTCTTTTTCTTATTCACCAAACATAGAAAACATGGTGGAAATTTCATACGTCATACACATTAGTTTTGAGATATTGAAACAAGTTTCATTCTACCATTTGAATTCCACTATTAATAACTTTTTATCTTTTGAATGCTAAATTATATTTTTACAAAGTCTTACTGTATTTCCTATTGAAATAAATAAATTCTTTGACTCGAAAAAAAATATTCTAAAGTTAGCCAATTATGTATGTACTTTTCCCACGAAAAAATTCTAGTGGTTCTCAAAGGGTAGTTTGTGGAAACATGGGGATCTATAAAACACTTTCAAGGCATTCATGATGTCAAATATGTTTATTCTAACAGTAAGATGTTATTTACCTTTTTCACTGTGTTGAAAACTATGGGTAGAATTTCAGGTGACTTAGCACAAATAGAAGCAGTGGAAATAAACTGTACTTAGTCTAACTCATTGTATTCTCTACTTCCATGCACTCACTGTAAGAAAAATATGTTTCCTTAAGATGTCCTTGAGATAGAAGTAAAAATTATCAATGTTATTAATTAGTAACCCTTTCTTATTCACCTTTTTAAATATTCTTTTTAACAATAGAAATGTACATACATATGACTTCTATTAAATTTTTAAGTGGGATTGTTTTGTTGACAAATATTTGTGAGCTTAATTACAAAGTGAACTAAGCAATTATTTTTCAAACGATATGATTTTTAGGTGAAAATTTGAACTGTCCTTTTTTATTTTTGATAATTAATGTTTGTAAATGTGAGCTTTCCAGCTTCCTTTTAGTTGATTTTTCTGTTGGGATTGGTGATATTACTGCGTAGGATTCTTTAATATTATATGATGACATTTGTCAAAACTTGAAAAATTCGTATCACTCAGTGAAAAAATATTTTCCAAATGAACAAGGAATGATGGGTGAAACCATCACAGATAAAAAGAGCAATTCAAAATATAAGATAATCTACTTGATGTTTAGAATTTTTTGCATAAAACTTCACAAAGAGTACTAATTTTTTTGTTTTCAGGCTATGTATATATACATACATGCATACATACATACATATATATGTCTTATAGAATTAACTGGGAAGTATATCTTTAATTTTCTGAAAGATTTTATGTAGAATTTGTATTATTTTTCCTTAAATGTTTAAAAGAATTCATGAGAAAACCAGCTGAGCCAGGAGATTACTTTTGGGATAGAATTTTTAATTAGAAATTTAGGCTATTCTGATAATTATGTTCTTAATTTAGTATTTGTAATTTGTGTGTTTAAAGAAATTCATCCATTTAATCTGTGTTGTTGAAACTAATAGCATAAAATTGTCAATAGCATCCCCTTAGTATTAATTTGATATCTGTAAAGACCAGTGATTTTCCCTAATTCCTAAAATTGGAAATATATGTCTTTTTTCTTCTTTTTGTGGATGAAACTGGATAGTTTTATCAATTTTATTAATCTTCTTGAAAAACAGATTTGATTTTATTGAATTTCTCTACTTTTTCCATTTTTTGTCAGTTATTTCTCCTTTTATATGTATTATTTTTCTTCTTTTTACTTTAGTTTTAATTTTCTTTTTCTAGTTTCTTATTGTACATACCTAGGCAATTGATTTGAGACTTTTCTTCTTTTTAACATGGCTATTTAGTACTATAATTTTTCCTCTATGTATGATATTAGCTACATCCCCAAGATTTTAATATGTCGTATATCAGTTTTTATTTTCATAAGACTTCCTAATTTCTCTTTGATTTCTTTTTTGAATTGTGTTGTTTAAAAGTGTTTCACATATGATATTTTGGTGTCCTTTTTCTGATTGATTTCTCTCCTCTTTGAGGGGTGTATTTTCTGCTTCTTTGCATACACTTTGATTATCAACAGGACACTTGCCATATTTTATAGCTTGTTGGGTGCTGGATATTTTTATATTCCTTAAAATATTCTTGAGATTGTGTGGGATGCAGTTAAGTTACTTAAAAGATGTTTGTTCTTTACAAGACTTGCTTTTACTTTTTGTTAGATTGGACCAGAATAGCTTTTAATCTAGGGCCATTTTCCCTTATTACTTAGACAATAACATGCTGAGTACTTTAAGTAACACCCCATGTATTATGAGATTTTTCTACTCTAGCTGGTGGGCACACATACTATTCCGGGTCTTGTCCTGGGATTGTTCTACCTGTTAATCTCTTGCCTTTTTTTCCCGAATTATCTTCACATGAATCATCTGGTCGTGTTCACTAAAGACTCAAGGGAGCCTTGGCAGATCTCTGGGACAATTTCCCTGTGTAACAGTATTAAGAAGGAAAATACTACCCCACTTCTCCACTGGAGTATATTAACAAAAAAATATCTACAATTTGATGAAAAGCATATTGGAATACTGCTGCCCTTACTGTAAAAGGCCACATTACCCCCATACTTCAACAAAACAACAGATCTCAATGGATTAAATCCAGAGGCAGAAGGAAGAATTCAGATCTTTTCTATCAAGCTAGACCTTTTTTTTTTTTTTTTTTTTTAACTGGAAAATGTAAAACAATTTCGCTCATCACTATTTGGGGAGAAAATTGTATATTTTATTTAGTCCATTAGCCTTGTCAATATAATGACCTTATTGTTTTTAATGAGTTTATCAATATGTACTTTTAATATAATGTTTTGATTTCTAATATGGTAGCTATTAATATCTATAAATCAAGTAAGCAACATCTCAGTAGATTTCCAAGTATTTAAAGATGTTATATATTCCTATAATCAAGAGTTTGAGAACTGTGAATTTATTTCTTTAAACTTAATTATCATCATTTTTACTCATTTGAAGCAAACTAATGACAATAATTTCCAGTATGCCATTTTTTTTCTGTATTAAACATTACCTTAAACTAAAAAAATTAGATGAAAATTGTATTGAGCCCAAATTTTGAAGATATTTGCCCATTTTTTTAAGGCAGTGTTTCATCAAAAAGTCTGAAAATTATGTAAGACAGAAACATTTGTGTAATTTCTCCTCTGGGCTACTCAAATGGCTTCTTGTCAGTTAGGATGTGTGCGTGAGTTATGAGAGTGTTTTGGGAAGGCTGTGTAGTAGCTATCATCCATTTTTACCTAACCACTAAAACTCAAGATTCTGCTTTGGTTTGAGTTGCCAGTTATAGAGATTTATACATGACGTCCAAGTATGACACTACCTGTTTCTGAAATTTATACTATAGCATCATAAAGGGGAAATCTACTCACAGGAAAATCCTCAAGGACTTTCAAGGACCTGCACAAAGATCTGAAAAGATCTGGCAATAGACTATGGAACCACGACTCTATTCTCATAGAAGCATCGCAATTTATCATTTCCTAGCTGTCTTCTCAGCAAAGAAATATATAAATTTCACTTTGGAGGAATTAGCTGAGCTGCATTTTGTACATTTGTAATATGTGTATGCATTCTGATTCTGTTTTATTAGTGTGAATCATGAGCCCTCAGTTCTTTACTTATTTCTTAGTCTTCTATATCTTCTACTCAAAAAAGACCTTTAAAAGTCACCTAAAAAGAAAAAAGTTGTGGGTCCCTTGAGACTAGTATATCGCTACTCCTTATCTGGTTTGTTAAAACATTTAAATCTTTTCCTGACAAGCCTAAAGCTCTATATATAGAACCTTTTTGTCCTTTTGTAAAGGTTTTCTATCAGGATGTGGATTTAGATTGTATTTAATTTAAAATTTAGCAAAATTTGACACCATCTAAGATTAAAAGAAAAATTGGTTGCCTCCATAATAAATTTCTCTATTGTAACTGCATATGATAAAATCATTTTATCTTTGATAAAACTATCCTGATTAATTAGATTTCAAAAATTATAGTTATTTTTTTCATACTATTATAATTTTAGAAACTCATACAAAGATTCCATTTCCTAATTGTTTGTTAAATTAATTAGAAAACATTTCTTGCAATGGAAATATAAATGTATGACCATAGAAATGTCAATAAATTTAAGCATTGATTTTAATTTCTAAATATAAATAAATAATATATATATATACACACAGTAAAGAAGATAATATTAAAGAATTGATTACTTAATATATTTTATCTTTAAGTTTTCTATGATTATCAAACATGATTATTATATACAATTTGATGAGTTTAGAGGTAAGTATACACCTGTGAATCTATCACCACAGTCTATACCATAATTCTGTTCATCATCTCTAAAACTTTCCTCTGGCCCATTTTTAACCTAATGCTTCCAATATCACTTTAAGTAGACTATTTTTTCTTGAAAGAATTTTTCTAATACATGCATTTTTCTACAAAATTATCCATTGGATTTTCTTTTGCATTTATCATGGCATAAAGTTAATTCAGTTCTCCATGTACGTCTGTACCCTTAATGGATATTTTCTTTGTCATCGCATCCTCTTTATCAGTCCCGATATTACTTTGGCATTCTCTTTTTTTTGATAAACCTTTCCAGTTTTCTTATTTTATACATCCTTGCTTTAGGTTAAAGCAATTGATTAAATTGCTGCTTTGATATTTAGTTCTCTAATTTATGCACTTTTTTTTTTGATACTTCCTAGTAACTATTTCAAGTGTACTTGATTAATCTTTTTTAAAACTCCTGGTGTGGCTGATGATTACATTTTATCTCTTTTACTTTTTTCTTTTCTAAGATATACATTTATATAGTACAATTTTCATCCAATAGTGTTTTGTTGGCATCCCACAAAATGATGGAGTTTCCACTTCTGGCAATGCATAAAATTTAAAATGTGATCGAAGGTGTTGAAACAATAAAATCACCTTCTCTTACTGTTCCCAATAGATGTCAAAGAAGTGTGAGACTGGTAAGGGGGAGGGGCTCACACTTACATGCGAATATATTTATTTTCCTCTTACTCTTGAATAATAATTTAGCCATTACTTTCCTTTAGCATTTTAAAGATAGAATTATATTGTCTTTTGGCATATATGGCTGCTTCTAGATGTTTTTTGGATGCCTGTTACTTGTCTTTGTAGAAAATCTCTTTTCTATTTTCTTTCATATGGCTATTTTTAAGATTTATTTCTCTGCCCAGGATGTACTGGGAAAGATCTAGATATCAGGTTTGTTAATTATTTAAGGAATAATTTTTCCCCAGCAAATACCAGAGCAGATATAAACTTCCTCGTTGGCAATGATTTGGGAATGATGTTTTTATTCTCTTTCACTCTTTTCACTTGAGACTATATTTCTTCACATATAACTGACCTTATGCAGTTGTCTCAATTCCAACTCTTCTCACAATTTCAAGGTCATTATTCTCTAAACAAAACTGGGACGTCTAGCCATTAGAGGCCAGCTCCTACCCATGTGAGCCCCACCTGGGCTGTCACGCCCCCTCTCTCTTCTAGCACCTGAGGAAGCTCAGCTTGGAATTAAGAGCATTTTAGTGGCCATGATTTTTGTGTTGCTCTCTGTAACAAGGCCTCTCTCCATACTTTTAGTGGGAAAGGTTTTCTCTAGCCCAGTTCTTCATTTTGCCAGAACAAAGAATCTAAAATTATTTTTGTTTTTGTTTTTTTATTTTTTTAAGCAAACTAGAGTATAAGTAAAACAAACTTCTTGAATAAAACCTGGAAAGACTATTAGAGCAACAATATAAAAATAATACACTGTCCTTCATGGAAATATTGTCTCCATTGCTTTATATATGGGATTTGGATGAGAGCTGAGATCTTTATACCTTATTCCACCTTCCTGGTGACTGTGACTCATGCCAAGTTGGCCACTGTACACATAGTTTAAAATGCAATGTGTGGTGATATGCTCTTTTCTCACTGGTTTGAAACTGTGATGTCATTAAACTTTCTACTTGATGGCTATAGTTTTATCCTCAGGGAAATGCTACTTTGAGGTGATAAAGCCATGACAAGGAAAGAAACAGAAATGAAAAACAGAAAAAAAACCTTGATGGTATGAAATCCCTGATTTCAGCCATTTCTAAGTCTAGCTCCACCCCGGGTTTTCCCAGCGGTCAATATATAAGAATCAATACACTTCCTGTTTGCCTCTTGGTTAGATTTATATTTCTGTCTCTTTCAACCAAAGCACTTGTTAATATATTACCTGAAGATAAGGTCCTTGTAACTGGATATAAAATATAAAATATAAATTTATTGCATTTCATATACTGTATCGTTTAGAGACACATTATTTTTTATTCTAAATAATAATATAATAGTATAATAATAAAAACATTATTTTTATTAGTTCAAAAGGTAGCCTCATGATTTCTATGATTCACAATAATGATAACATTCTCATTGTCTTCCCTCTACTGACCTCTTTGCCTTCCAGTTCATCCTTCACACTGTAACTAGGGTAACTCAAAAAAAGCTTTAATCCAATTATACAATCTCTCACATAACTTTTCTCTAAGGAAAGGATTATGAGGACAAAAAGCAAGTCAAAATATCTTAGTATTTGATATCACATTCAAAATCCTTGAAAATATGTAACTAACCAGCACGTTTGACCAATACGAAATATAACATATAAATGTTTGTTGGACGTGTTTAATGCCCAATTATTTTACTGCTTTATGCTAATACTACATCCATTCAGGTGACCTTTTATAATGTGCATTATAATCCCAGCTTGACTTTTCTTTATCTCTGATTTCAGAAAATATTTTAGATATTACCACGCAAAGTAAAATAAGATCTATAGAAAAATTTGCAAGCCCACAAATTATTTTTGTTATAGTTTTACTTAACTGCATAACATTTTAAAGTTCAAAAATGTCATCCTATTACAAGAAAATGTGAGATTCTATAAGAATTCTCAGCCTTCAAAAATATTTTTACTTTCCAGTGGAACAGAAGAAGGGTAGAGAGCCATTAGAGTAAACTAAAATGTTGTGAATGAACAAAACAAAGTATCTTAAGTTAAAAAAAAATTCAGGCTCACAGTTAAACTGGTGACTACATTTTGTACATTCTCCTTACATTATTTGCCCCTAAAACTTTAAGATTAAGTACATTCACTTTTGTAGCACATGGTAACCACCTAAATAATCAAGCTTCTATTATATTTATTGTTTACAATTGTTGTCAGAAATAATACATAACTTATTATTATTTGTTTAATATTGAGGTCATATTTCTCAAGTGTTATGGAAATTTACTGGACAATAATAGGTAACATTATAAAATGAACACTATAGAGTCAGCTGACAATTTCCTACTTATGTTCCAAATATTATTTTTGATATGATTTCCTAAACTTGGGTGCAATGTATTTTTACATGCTGGTAACAATTATAAAATGGGAATTAGATTATAGAATGATTCATGTGTATTTGTGTGTGTGTATACAATGACCTAATCTGTATATATATTAAGTAAATATAGATTATCTCACCTAATTATAAAATCTAATCTAAACAATGATCTAATGTCTACTAAAATAAATTTTACGTTTAAATAGAAAAGTACAAATTTAATCCTAGTAATAATCTCAAGGCAGTAGGACACGACTCTGTCATCTGATGTCTGAAGTGAGTTCATCTACCAAGATCTCTGTATCTCCTAGTGTACTTCCTTTCCTGTCAGGTGTCCATCCACCATTGATACATTTACATGGTGTGATATAAATCAAATCACACCATTTGCTAGTACTGCGTGCACATGATACAGAAGTAAACAAGCTAGTCAAGGTACTACACCTTATGTAGAGCATAAAAATGTATGACTATATGACATAATAAATAAATATATTCAGACCATGATAAATTATGTAATAAGAATAAAATTGGATATTTGTATTTAAAGTGACATAAATTGGATTTTTAAAATGTGCGATCAGGTTAGAGTTTGTGTTTTACTCTGAGTGCAGAGAAAGCCATCGAAGGGTTAGGGCAGAGGATAACGATGTAATTTATGTTGTTAAGAGAATGTACTCTAACTGCTATGTACAGGATACATTGCAGGGCCCAGAACAGAAATAGGCACATGTAGGAGCTGTTGCAATAAACCAGGACCAACATGGCAGATTCGAAGTGGTTAAAATTACACCGATCTCCCTGAAGTGTCTTCCTCAACAGAAATTTTACTCTTACCTGATGACTGACTTTCAGAAAATCTACTAAAAAGTGGAGGGAGGAGTTTTGTGGCAGCAGGTATCTTAAATGGAAAGGTATACTGTTAGGATTTCCATCTGTAAGAAGGCTTTATTTTTATTCAGAGATCATTATTTGGAAAAAGTATTAATATGGATTCTTTATGGATAGAAATAACAAATGTGGATTAGAGGAAAGATCAAAATATGTAATACTATTTCCATAGACAATTTTGAGGTGAAAGAATTTAAATTATTAATTGAGATTATGATAGAAAATAATGCCTTCTAACTTATATAAGTTCCCATTATTTTGATCAGATAACTTACAGAGAGATATAATAATAATGTTATTCAAAAGGATAGGTCCTTCAATTCACCTCAAAATATTTAATTTGTGGACCTACATATGCTGAGCAATGGAGTAAGTCTATTAAATTTTAAAATATTCTATTTATACATAATCTGTTCTCAGACCACAAGGGTATTAAATTAGAAAACAATAATAAACATATCTCTGAAAAATCCTCAAATATTTGGAAAACTAAGTAATATACTGCCTACCTTGAAGAGACCTTTCTATGGAGGTCAATAAATTGCCTGAGACTTAAGCCACTAACTTATACAGCTGAGTCATTCTTTGTAAATTCTCCTAATATCACCTGAAACTTTAAGCAAACTATCCTTGTGCTGCTCCTTACAGAAATCAGGCATTGCTGATTATCTCTATTATTTTCTCAACTAGATTTAGAGAAAGAAAACTCCTTATATTGTTTTTCTCCAAATGGATAATTCAGAGAGCTTCTGTGATACCTTAGTTAGATCTATACTGCTTTGCCCTTCTCCAGTTGATAGTACCCATCTCTCTCTATATAGTTTTACTTACCTTATTATAATATTGATATCCACAAAGCAATATCTCCTCCTTTTTGGTGCTTAAACATTTAGAATCTGAAATTTAAATCCCCTTTACTTAACCTACAATTTCATACATATTTAACTGCTGTTATACTCATGTTAGTATACTCTGACACACTTGAAATTGTAAACTATTGATGACTTTTAGAGAAAGACCTCAGAGACTTCATAACACTATATTTTACTTCTCTGCACCTGATTTTTTCTTCTTCTATATCTTTTGTGGTAGCCTGCATTACTATTATAAATCTTCAATTCCAGTTCAGTCTCTGGCACTTTAGATTGTTCTCAACATTTCTTTTGCGTCTAGACTCTACTATGCTGAAGTGTCCCGATATATGAGACCTCTCTCTTTCAGAATCAGTCTTATCTGAGACAAGATTGTGACCTCCGATTTATCAAGGCATATATTATTGAAGTTGCTTTATATAATAAATCAGAGACCATTCCATCGGCTGCTATATCAATAAGAAAATTCTGGAACATATGCACTCTTAAACTTTTTTTTTTTTTTTTTTAGTTTTAGGTATAAAGCATAGTGATTAGACACATAGTTTGGTAAGTGATTCCCATGTCTAGTCTAGTACCCACCTGTCACTATACATAGTTATTATCATATTATTGACTATATTCCCTATGTTGTCTTCACATTACCTTTTAAAAGTTTATAGAATATTGATGGTGCTTGTTTTCCATCTAAAGCGTAAATGTTGAAAATGCAGTCTCAATATCAAAATGGTTTTCAATAGTTACCTCTGAACATGAGGTGATATTAAAAAATGAGTCATGTATTATACTGTTATTTAAAAAATAGGCATGGTGAAGATGCACACATGACACATGAAGCCTCAGTTACTTAGATAATCATTAGTTCAAGATACAGACTGTGCTGCACGTGAACTCAGAAACGCTTCTAACCTATCCTCCGAATGTAATTCAGAATGGTATTTCTGATCACACTTAGAGTTGATGAATAAATGCCTAAACTCCCTTATTATACTGTTTCATAAAGCGTGGTGCTTATTCCATGATCTCTGCATATTCCAGGGGAGACAAAGGGTAAGAGAGATGAATATGGAACAGTTTATACAGTCTGTCTCTCCAATATCCCTTTTCTTATGCCTTTTGCATATGACATTGTAGATTTTCCTAAACGAAGAGACATTTTTCCTAGCCATTGAATCCTGGCTCAGATTTTCTTTTGCTTATAAAGAGGTGGAAGTGATAATATGCCAATTTTATCCTGACACCCTAAGAATTATTGCACGCTTTTTCTTTTTCTATGTTTTTTTTTCCTGATATCTTCCATTTTTGTCATCTCTATCAAAAGGATATGCCCAAGCTCATTCACTGATCAAGGAGAAAGGATGAAAAATACCCGAGAAACAACCAAATAAATATGAATCAGCTTATACAGGAGAAACAAATATTCATTTCTGTATGCCACTAAGATTCTGTGACAGTTTTTTAATCAGCAATTTTGTAGTGATACTTAATTAAACTAATTGAGCTAACTACTAAAAACCAGCCAAAGACTATAGCCCCTTTGAGTTGAGTTTTCTTACATAACACTTAGAAAAAGCAATTATGTGTGTGCATCAGATTTCACTGAAAGTTTTGAGTATGCATGGTTTCCAACATCAAAATCCTTAAAACTGAAGCTATTATGTAGTCCTTTAGCCATCTTTCCATAAGGAAGTCTCATTATACATTTCTATAGCCGTCCACCTCTTGACATGGCTCTGTCATTGTGTAAGAGAAAATAATCTCTATATTCTCCAACCCTCTGTGGCTCTGGTTCCTCTCTTTATTTTATCACATATGTGAAATAAATGCCCTCCTTATTTCTCCAAACTGCATTGATTTTGCATATAGAAGGGTCTTTAACTGGAATTGCTGAGAAGAATCACTTAATCAGTGTCTCATCATTTCACATCTAAAAGAACCAAGAAAGTTTGAAAATACTAATCTTTCCATTCTTCCTTCTCAGGTTCTTGTAGATTAAAGTGAGCAAAAGCGATATTTATTTCTCACTGATGTGAAACCATGTATCATCTTTGGAAGGCAGAAACATCTATAATTATTTTTATCATAACGTAATTTTCCTTCAACTGCATTAGTTTGTATAATATGGATGTTTATATGAACATTGTACACATACACACATCCGCATAACTGATCTCATTTTGCCAATTTATCATTAAAAATTTGTGATAGGCAGGGTTCTATGTAATTGGACTAAATACTGCCATTATATTATTTGAGAGATCATGAAAATTATACACGCCTGCAATTATCATAAAAAAAATTCCATTAAAAATTGTGTTTTATTAAACTTTCATATTACCTAGAAATATCAAAGTGAAATCTAAAGATAGAGACACATTAGAAGTAGAGTATATGTCTCTGGGGCTCAGAAAACGATGAGTATGGTATTAATTTGGTCATGATTAGTGTATGATGTAATTTAAAGAAGGAATACTAATGTGCTATCTTGCTCAAATTTCATTTTTGAAATAACTGTTTGGTAACAACATGAAGACTAATTTGGAGGGAACACAGGAAGACTCGTTAGATGTCTACTATGTTCATCTAAAAAATAAGGTTGATTTTGGCAATGAAAATTGAAAAATGTTTGCTATCAAAAGAATACATTTGAAAGAATTTAGGAAGCAAAATTCATGGAACTTAAATACAGATTGGATGTTACTTGTTAGGAAGAAAGAGTAGAAAAAGCTTGCTCTGTGGTTCACACTTAAGTATGAACTAACGGGCAGCTTGTGATGATTCCTATGTTTCCCATAGATTCAAAATATACTTAATGCTTTTTGATCCAACTGTAGCTGAAATTTTAGATGCCATGGTCCAACCTGTATTTATTTTAACAAAGTATTTCTAGATATTCTAGATATTTCTGGATATCTTAGTTTCCTTTCTCTTTTAGATATGCCTTTAATAGTGACATCTGAAACTGTAGACTCGTGTGTGGAAGTGGGCAGTGTGGTTACCATAATAGGTCTCTTATTCTTGAGGGGCAAATATTACAATCCCTCTCATCAAGATGGGTGATATTATGCTTGACAAGGGAAACTTCTTGGAAACACTAAATCTCATGCCTTAAAGCATCACCAAAAAAAAGATGACCTAGTAACTTCTAAATTTCATCTACCAGATGGTGACCTATGTCGTTACCTGTCAGGTAGCTTCTTAGGAATTTTTCCCATAAACTAGAAAATATTTAGTTTATCTGTACTAAACTGTTAGATTTATACCTCAAGATTTGTAAGTGGTCAAAGGGCAAAATCTAGATGAGATTGAAACTAACATTCAGAAACAAGCAGTAAAAGAAAAAGGAATGATTCCGTATATCATCACTGCATGTGTATTGGATTAAATCCACAACTGTGAGTAATACATGACTATGGGGGTCAATCAATTTCCTTTTTTGCCCAAGCTAATTTCAGTTGAGTTTCTCATCTTAAAACCAACAGTCATGTTGAATGCCATATTGTACAAATGAATTGCAATTTTTTAAAGAATGGTCACTTATATAAAGAATATAATATACTCCATTATTTTTCTAGACATACTTTGAATTACTTAGCTAATCAAATTGTATGATAATTTTGGATTTTACTGTAATGTTTAACTAGTACATTTTCCTGCTATATATCTGTTTCTGCTTAATGAAGAATATATTCTGCTTATGAAATTACATATTTTATAATATATCTCAAATATATAACCTTTATGAAATTAATGTATGCTAATAACACAAGTATTTAAAAATGTTTGAAGTTTTTTCTATGGTAGCATTACCCTATATGTCACTGCTCCATATATCTAGATACACTTGGAAGTAGAATTTTAAGTGCCACTGGTCATGCCTGATAGTTATATAGCTCTATTTTGGAAAACTTGATAAAAATTACAATAAAATGTAGGATTCATAGCAACTCAATAGAGCAAATTCCCAGTGGACATAATCACCTCTCAATGTAAGCCTGGGGACAGAGACGGGCTTTCAGTGAACAATAGGTTTAGAATCAAGCTGTTGAGTCAATAGAAACAAATTCAAAGTATTTTCTTTGTGTGATTTAAAAGAACTGTTGGATTTATAAAGTGATATACAGAATCTGATCACTACATTATGATCTCAGTCAAAATATAATTCTTGTTTGAGTGGAGCTAAAGCTCTGGCTACATCAAAGCAAATAATTGAGGCTCAAAGAAAGAATGTTTGAAATACTTTAAGAAGACATTTACATTTTAAAGACTACATTTTCCAAATAGTTATTTGGCCATGAAACTTTTAGTTTTGTGACTATTAATGCCAATAGTATTTTTCACTGATATTCCCATTTCTGTCATAGAATAAATTTAAACACACACACACACACACACACACACACACACACACACACACAGCATGAATTGAGTTTAAAAGAAAGAAGTTGTGTGAGATTCTCTGAATATTTTAAAAACATCTTACACTCTTATGCTCATAAATGAAAAAGAAAACTTCTTGAATTATGCTATAAAAATACTACTGTTTTAATTTTTCTTTTAGAAATGTATTAAATATTTCTTTAATTTAAACTCTCCAAAATAGAGATTGACATTCCAAAGGCCTAAAAGGTTACTTGAATGTCTAAAGAAATCCAGCATCAGGCCTTGTGACCATGTACTCATAGTGCTATGCTATAATTAAATCTCTACCATTAGCAGCCTCTCTTATTGAAATAACATTGCAATTCCTATCATTCTGTTAAAATTCTCAGATAATGATCTTATCACTGGGCAGATGCTTGTAATGTCTTTACCACACTTTTAGTCATGACACAAAGTGAAACAGGCTTCCTCCTTTGTTCTATCACAGTTTGCGAGTCAGTTGCCAGGGAATGCAACCAGAATGACACTCCACTCCTAATCTACTTGGCACCCAGTCTTTTAAAAATGTAAATTAATTAACAACAGTAAAAATCAAACTATTTCTCATGAAAACAGGCATTTCTGTTTCTTTCCAAAATTAAGACTCTTATGTAAAAATGAACTCATATTCCCAGAAAGTAATAGTGTACTTATGAAGAGCCGTAGTTTCCTGCTTGCATAATGTGCCACAATTTCCTATTTTTGTTATATCCTCTCTTTTGCTAATTTGTAGCATGGAATGGACCCTGTAGCTCTTTGAGTATGAGATCTATATTCCATAATAACTCATATAAGTCAGGTTAAATATTTCCTTAGATACAATAATTAAAAATGTAATACAATCTGCAAATTATAAGACTAGCTCTTGGAAACATAAGGGTAGAATTGACACCTAAATGTTATAAATACTACTCATGTTTTAAGTTCCAAATAAGAGAAATAAGTTTGGAGCACACAATGTTTGAATGGAGGAAAATAAGATTATCATAAAACAAACAATAGTCATAAACTTAAATGACTGAAAAAAAATTGAGTCACAATCTGTTTCTTTGACTGGATAGAGTTATAATTTTCCTTCCTAATATAGGATATTATATAATATATGAAATATTTGCCCTTTGATATGAAATGCTATTAGAACTCTCATAGATATAATTCAAAGAATACTTGAATTGTAATAAAAATATGTGTGTTATAGAATATGATAGCAGTGCATTTTTGTACAAGTTTTACTTGTCATCTTAGAGTTTTATTTTGGCAACTACAAGAAAGAATAAATTTCATTTTTAGTGTTTTTATATTATATCATATTTGATTTAGAAAGGCCTTTTCAAATTGTAAAGTGTGTGGAAAATAATTTATTTATTTACTTTTGGACTCTAGAACTTTGCTGTATATATGAAATGAAAATATACAAGGAAAAAATTACATGAGAGCATCTCTCAATTATTGGAATAAATACAATATCAAAGTACCACAATATTTTTTATTAGTTCATATTAACCAATCTTAAGATAAAAAAATTTATATCAACATATTTTATTATTTTCTAATTATTTAATTTTTTCTTAAATATACTAATTTAGTAATTCTATGTTTTTCATAATTATTAAAATTTAACATAATGCTACATAATTGTGTAGGTTTTAAAAAATTTTGATGTCAGCACAGACCTATGCATGAAAATTTAAAGAATTCAACTAAATAAAACTCTCATGAGATTATTGGAGATATATGAATAAACAAAATAAATTAAGAATCTTTGCGTTAACAGAACTTGCTATCTAATAAGCAGATACATACAATATGGGAATTCTGGATAAAAAAACAATATATTAAGATTTAAATAGCATGGTCAAAGAAGGCTTCAGTGAGATGACATCGAGTAAAGACATGGAAAAGATGAGATATAACTAATAAATACATTCAAAGCAACTTGGTTATAGTAAGTGAAAACCATTTTAAAAGTCTTTGAGTTGTAGGCAGTATATTATGTTCCAGGAAAAACTGGAGACTACTGTTTTTAAATGCATTTCGTGAGGAGAAGTGAGCTCCTGATTGGAGAGAGCTTAAGGAAAAACATAAGAGGGGAATTGGAGATCGAAGAAGCAATGATTTTTTTGAAGAGGTTTTACATAACTTCAGCGAGAATTTAAAGGGAGTTTGAGGTCATAAGGTTTTTATTTAAAAAAATGGAGAAAAATGGAAAATATATAGCAAAAAGAAAAAAAATGAAGAGAGGGAAAATTGCTTGAGTGAGGTCTATGAGTAGGTGAAGTAAATTATATCTAGTGTAGAAAATGAAAGGGTTGGACCTATATAGGAACATGAGTAGGTAAAACTTGGGAGACAGACGTAGCCTTAATGTTTAACTCATTGAAATGCATTTATGAGATAACCAAAATATACATAAAAATAAAAAGTTGGCACTTAATATGTTTATCATTAGATATAGTCTTCATTCTTCCACTAATTGTCTCCATATTTATTTATGAAAGCCATTTATCCTTGATTCCGAAATTAATGTAAGCTAGCTTGAGTAGCTTAACATGGGTCAGAATAGATATTTTTGGCCAAGAGACTGAAGTCTAGAAACAGTAGTGGCCTTTTAATGAGATGCACGTGCTAGAACTTTTGTGACAAAACGTAAAAAGTAAAATTTAAAGATTTACAGTAATGCTATTGATGGAACAGATTTATTATACAAACATTACCCCACTCTGCTACCTATATTCTTTAAGAGTGAAAGACACATTTATGAAAACATTGAAAAACAAATTGGTAAGGGGAGCACTAACACCCTTGAAAATCTCAGTGATTTATGTCCTCTGGAGGCTGGGACGATGGTGAGAGATGAAATGGAAAGCATGTTTTCCATGGAAGTCATTGAATACAAGACTAATAGAGCTCGGTTAGTGACACTTCACCATCGGAGGCAAAATAAATAACCATTATAAGGAGGAAGAATGGAGTGGCAATCAGGGTATTTTGAACCAGTATCTGTGGTAGTGGCTAATTGATCATGAGATCACTAGGAATGAAATATGTTGCTTGTCTACTATTTCTTAATCTATATAAAAGTAAAAATTATAGTTCTGGTGAACAGAATTCTGACATTAGATAATGCAACAGAGATTCAGAGCCTCTCAGTCCTTAAACCTAAGCTAACTCCATATAACACAATCCCATGACTGACGTGTCTTTCTTGAGAAAAGGCCTTGTGCCACTGCCAAGGTTAAAACTGTAAATATTTCTCCAAGTATTTTCCAAAGAAATCTACAAGCAGCTTCAAGGATGAACACTGGGAAAATGAAAATACCTGCAATGTTTAGGAATTATATGACATGAGTTGTAAATTAATGCCGATAACTGGAGAACTAATATTATTATCTTCTGGCCAGAATGGAGACTTAAAGAAGATCAGATAATAAATTAAATTTTGCCCAAGTTAATCTCACAACATTTCTGATGGGTGTGCTGAATAACTAAGCGATTATTTATCCAGTTCCTGACAATACCGAACTTGATAAATAATACTATTTTGGTAACTGAATATACTCACATACTGGTATCCTGATCTGTGCAGTAAAGCTGTCAAATGGAAACTTTTTGATCTGCTTACTCAATCAAAATAGAGAATCCAAAGTAAAACCATGTCCACTGAGTAATTGCAAAGATTAGGGAAATCATTAAGTGTTTAAAAATGCGAGGTGATGTTTTCTATCCAATATTTATTTATCTCACCTCTGGAAGTAGTGTAAGAGTTAGAAGATTCTTGGGGAATTATTATACACATAATCAGCTGAGGCCTCAAACTGTGGTTGACATTCCAGATGTGGTATCCTTGTTGGAACAAATGATTTTATTTTCTGGCACCTGGAATGCAACTATTGATCTAGAAAGTGGACTTTTCCCCATACCAATTAGTAAGAATGAGCCGTAATAGTTTGCATTTATGGGACAAGGATAGCATTTTAACCCAGTAATATGTCAATTCTATTTCTTCGTATCATCTCGAATATAATCTAGAAGTGACCTGTTATATTGCTAATATGATGCAGTGAGGTACATGCCATATGCCCTTTGAATGTTAAGGAAACTACCATGCTAATAACTTTCTAAAAGCCCAGTTGTTTGTGGCTTGCCTCAGGGCGAAAACTAGTTGCTGTACCTCAAACCACAATCACTACAAACAAAACATAATGGCTGTGGCCTCTTCAGATTTCAGTGGTAACATACACAATATACCAGCGAACGATTCCAATTCACCAAATGAAAAAAATTAAGGCTGATAGTTTTCAGTATGTGCCCAGAACAAGAGAAAGTTCAGCTTCATGTCCAAGTATGTCCACAGGTATTCCTGGAACCTACGTTTGTTTGTTTGTGGGTTTTTTTTTTTTTTGCAAGTGTATTTCGCTTTTCTCTCCTCCTCCTCTCCTCCTTCCATCTCTTCTCCCTCTCTCCCTCTCTTCTTCTCCCTCTCCCCTCCTCCCTTCTTCTCTCTCTCTCTCTCTCTCTCATAGTAAGAACATTTCACATGAGATCTACTTTCCTAAATAAGTGTGCAATACAGTACAGTATTGTTAAATATAGATAGGATGTCACACAGCAGATAACTAAAGCCTAACCATCTCACATAATTGAAACTTCATATCCATTGAATGACAACTCCCCACTTCCCCTTCCTTCAGCCCTGGCAACCACCATTTATCTCTCTTCTTCTAAGAGATTGACTATTGTATATTTCATATAAACAGAATCATGTGTCATTTGTCTTTTTGCGACTGATTTATTTCACTGAGCACAATGTCCTCCAGGCTCATCCTTATTAATATTGCAGGACTTCTTTCCTTTTAAAGGGTGAATAAAATTCCATTGTACATGTGCACCACTTTTATTCATTCCTCCGTCAACTGATATTTAGGTCGTTTCCATATCTTGATTATTGTGAATAATGCTGCAATGGACATGGGTGTGCAAATAGCTCTGCAAGATTTTGATTTCAACTATTTTAGATATATATGCAAAAGTGGGATTGCTGGATTATATGGTAGTTTTACTTTAAATTTTTTAGGAATCTCCATATTGTTTTCTAGTATAAAGTCGCACCATTTTACATGCCCATCAAGGGTTCTAATATCTATCTCCACATTCTCATCATCATTTGCTCTCTTTTGTTTTGGTTTTGATAATAGCACTCCTAACAAGTATGAGGCAATATAGCATTGTGGTTTGATTTCCATTTTCCTGATAATTAGTGATGTTGAACATCTTTTCATGTACCTGTTGGCCTTTTTTATTTATGTCTTCTTTAGAGAAATACCTCAAGTCCTTTCTCATTTTTAATTGGGTTATTATTTTTTTATTTTGTTGTTGAGTTGTAGGAGTTCTTTATATAGTTTAAAAATCACCCCTTATCTGATAGGTGGTTTGCAAATATTTTCTCCTATTCCATAAGTTGCTATTGTTTCTTTCATTTCTTGTTCAGAAGCATTTTATTGTAATACAAGTCACTTGTCTATCTTGCTTTTGTTACTGTGCTTTTGGTGTTATAGTCAAGAAATCTTTGCCAAGACAAATGTCTTGAAGCTTTTCCTCTATGTTGTCTTCTAGGAATTTTGCAGTTTGAGACCTTAACATATAAGTCGTTAATCCATTCTGAGAGGTTTTATTTGACATATTGTGTGAGAAATGGGTCAAATTTTAATCTTTTGCACATGGGTATCTAGTATTCAGTTATCTCAATACCATTTGATGAAGAGACTATCATTTTCCACTTTGTACACTTGGCCCTCTTATCATAAATGGAAGTTTTTTGTGGTTCCATATGAATTTAAATTGTTTTTGCTCTTTCTTAAAAAAAAAGAACATTGGAATTTAAATATGGATTACACTGAATCTATAGATTGCTTTGGGTAGTATGGACATTTTAACAATATGAATTCTTTTAATCCATAAACAAGGATGTGTTTTCATGTATTTGCCTCTTTTTTTTTTTTAATCAGGCATTTCATCAATGCCTGTCTTATGATGCATCAGTTACTAGCTCATAACTTTAAAATATATTAACCAACATTATTCAGCAGAGGCTTTTAGGTGTTGAAGGTAAGCCATGAACTCTTCTGTTGTCAATTATCCTCCTGTGGAAGAGCATTTGCTGGCTTGTAACAAAAACAAAACAAAACAAAAAAATAATTATCATAGAACACCAAGAAATATGTAGCATTAGTTGCCCATAATAAACCCAGTATTATCTGAGGAGAAGCTATGTTGAGGAATCAAAAAAATTTGGGGAATCAGATCTCTTAAGTTTTTCAATTGAAATTATTTATTCCATATTATAGGGTTTCACTCTGTCTCCCAATACCTGACTTTAACGAAGAAGAACTGTCTGGGCTGAACACGCCCTCTCCTTTTTCCTTCTGTCACCCTTTAACTCATATATAATAGTCCTGATTTTCAACATAGTTTTCAATGTGGTGACAGGAAATGTATCTCTCAAAGATGCCACAAAGAACCTCTGCTTATGACAACATGTCTCAAGTTGTCCGTTAGGTGTCCTGAGTAACCTATAATTTTCTTATTGCGAGGATTTTAACACCATAAACCTAAAAAAAACCCACAAGGATTGTGAAATCCTTAGGATCATCATTGTATCTTTATCACATCCATTGTGCATCCTAATATAATATTTTACATTTCATTATTACTTTAAACCAATTAACCATTGATGAAAACTAGTGACTGTGATAATACAGCATGCAAGAAAGTACACCTTAACCCCCGCGCTCCCCATGTATGCATTGACCATAAGTAATAATGTCCCTATTGCCTTTAGAATAGTGGAAAATCCAAATCTACAGTCAATTCTGTGTCCTGATTTCTCAAGTCACTCCAGGTGCCAGTAATATTTTTGGTTCAGAAATCCTACACTATGCAGAATCATGAAAATATTTTCAGCCCATATTACATTATGGGGTTGCTAAATGCAAATTGTTTGTTATTACACATATACATGTGTAATATTATAGGATATATTTGATTTTATAATATAAATGGAAATAGAAAAATTAAATCTCAAATATACAATAACATATTAAGAATGTTTTCACTTTTTTTTCTTGTGTGTTTTTTGGTGTCATTGCCGAGCCTAATGTCATAAAACTTCCCTTTATATTTTCTTCTAGGAGTTTTATAGTTTTTGTACTTTCTACTTAAGTTTTTAGCCAATTTTGAATTTTCCCTTTCTATATTAACAAGAGCTTATTTATTTATTTACTTTTTTGCTTTTAATTTTTGTAACTATACACAAATGTTAAGTATCAAGAAAAAGCACTAAACTAAAATCATTTGGGGAATATTATCCATAGTTTTTTTTTTCTCTAATACCAAACATGGAAGCAGAAAAATTATTAGATTTGTTTTCTTAACATAAAAACAATAATGCTGAATTCCTTTATTTGTCAGCACTTTGGCTTTATTAGCCATTGTATATATTGCTTTGTTTCAGAGTTTACTAGTAAATATGAACTGGTGACAAAGGCTGTGCATCTCCATTGACAGTCTTCTCAGAAAACATTTCTTTACTAAGATAATTTTATTTACTCAGACATTTTATGTAGTGTAGCAATTAAAATCTTTTATGATAAAAGAAGACAATTGCAGTTTCTTAAATCACAAGACTAAAAAAAAATAAAAAAGATTTATGAAACTACCTTATTGTCAAATTTACATTTGTACTATAATTTGTAAAAATTTACCTTCCTTTTTGTGAAAAAATAAATTACCTCAATGTTATTGTGAAAAAAATTTATAGATGCTCAAACTCTAAAAGTTTAATGTTATCTCCTATAGCCATCAATCTCCGTTTTATTCTGTCATATAAAATCCCTTTCAATTTTCTCTCTGTAACCCATTTATATGTTTCTAAATTTCACTTGCCAAAATGTTATTTTATTCATTTCTTTACCTCTTCTTTTACGTAGAGTGTTATTAATAAAATCACTAACTCTAGCTGAATATTTGTCTTAAATTAGTGTTAGAAAGATACATTTTTCTGTATCAAATGGTGGCAAAGTAATCCTAAACTTATTACTATATACCCTGCTGGCATATATTTTATTTATTCAACTACTCTGCATAAACTGAAGTCACCGAGTATCCTGAAATTTGATAAACTCCAGAAATTATCAAACTAAGAATATAGAGGGGATTTTAGAACGGTAGAAAAACCTGACTCAGTTTTCAGACCTACTGCTACTGCACTGATAGTCTCTTAACTTAGAGGTTTTTTTTTTCTTTTTCTATAATGAGTATTTTAGCTGCAAGTTATAAATCCTAATTCTTGCAACAAATTTATGAAAAAGTTTTGATATAGTTGAGGGCAGGGGAGAAATTTCTGAATAACTAAAATTTTCACAGAATATACCCACAAAATATTTCCTGGGGCTAAGTTTGAAACATTGATTTGAAGAGGTTATAATCTTAATTAAATTATTTAATTTTCGTTTTAATCTTAAATCCATTAAATCTTTAGAATTTTAGCTGTAAAAGATCTATGATTATGAGCATGTTTTAAAGATTCTGACACTAACAAAAGTTTTAAAAAAAGAAAGGCATTGCATTTGTGTGCGTGTGTTTTCCATAAATAAATTAGATGCTTATTTATGAAAAGACATAAAAAAATTGAGCTTTACTCAGAAGGAGAAAAGCTCATGTTTTTGTTTGTTTGTATTTTTTTAGTTTGACAAATCTAATGAAGGCCCAGTGGTGTACACATTGGGGAAGACTTCCTAAACTTGGCTTTGAAGGCTCCTCCTGGGGTGGCCAGCTCTCAGCTGCCTGCTTCTTCTGGGGTCCAAGCTGGGGCTGGAGAGTTGCTGGCATCCCAAGCCACCTGCTGTGGAGTCATCACCTTGGTGCAGGCTGGGTTTTGCGAACAGCCAAGCTGAGACAGGACAGGTCTTTGTAGCCTGCTACATGGCCTGGTTTTCTGAGCTTACCATCTTCTGTGCCGGGCTTTGCCTGTCATCCGGCAGCACTGGATCTTGTTGGTTACGAATGACACTTAAGGGCTTCTTGGTGAAGTCCCGAGACCTTTCGGGATGTTTCTTCTTGACTTTTTTGCGATTGCGTGGGTGGCGATGCTTATGCAGTAAAGAAAAATATCCGTTAGGATAGCAGGAATCTCTGGACTTCCTAGGCAAGACTTTTCTCGGCCTCTCCAGGTGACACCTCCTGGACATGTGCCCAACCACTTTTTCAGGTAGTGGCAGTCCCAGTAGCCAGGCCCCCGAGAGCTCCAGGCTGCTGCTGGTGACGTTGTGACTGTGAGGCTGGAGTGGTCGTATTGCACCCACTCAGTCTGTCCTGTCACCAGCCAGTCCAGCTCGTCTGCGCCTCCAGCACCTCCTCTCTCTCTGCCAGCATCTTCAGGTGTGCTGAGTAAACCGGGAATTCTCAGCAATTTTTTAACGATGATTATGCCATATTGTTTCAATATACTCGGTCACATTCCATTTCATTTTTATGAGCAAAGGTAATATGAATTTTGCCATCATCTATTTATTCAAGTATGTTGGGAGGAAAGACGGTTAAAGAGGCAGAAAAACAAGGTCCATGAAGGAGTGAATGGTATATAATGAGTGGCTAAGTTGATTCAATTTACTATGTGTTTATACTAGACATGGCATTATTTATTTTTTTTGCTTGGCATCCCAAACTTAATTATATTGTTAATAGAGCTAAATGAATCATAGCTAGCATTTTCCCTGAGTTTGGAAAACTTGGTGTACTTCCTGAACATGCCTAAAAATAAGAATTACTGATAGCGATAATAGTAAGAAAGAATATGAAGGAATTCTCTGCAATTTTAAAAATAAATTCAATTTTAGAAGGGGAAAATGATTTTTATAAATAATAAATAAAGAAGAATAAACATGTCTTTAACCGATGTTTAAGATGAAAACATTAAAAGGATTGTTTCTTATATCTCTAAAATTTGGATAAGTGACTATCTTTCTAATCGGTAGATTTAAACTCCTTACTCTGAAGGGCATCTGAACTGCTGGAATAACATACCTGCCTGTTTACTCATTTTTATACCCAAATGAGTGCTAGGACTAGTATAAACACCCACAGTCAATTAAGAAATTAATATGAAATATTTGGATGTACATAGGGACCATATTAACAAAATATTTAAGGAAAATCCATACCATGAAATAGATATACCCAGCCAGACCCAAGAAAACAGGATCAAAAAAGACAACTATGAATGTCTTTAAAAAATATATGGGGAGACTTCATTTTGTAACCCTTCAATGTCGTGAGTGTCAGCAAGCAGCAAAGCTAGGGGATGGGAGGATTGTTGATTTATTTGGTAAAATATTGCTTCATCTTCCTGTTCTTTGCCCAGTTCTCTGTACTTATTTTCTAATATACACTTCTCCCAAGATTCGTCCAATATTCTCATTCTGATTTGAATATTTTTCAAAAGATAGCTCTTAAAAACTTAAGTCTATGTTCTGCCACTCGTATAAATTACAGACTCTTCTTTATTTCAAATTCTGTGTCGTTATGAAATCCCCCCGGCTTTCTAATGGCCCATTTTGTCAAACAGCTACTTATTTTTGTTTTATATGTATTTCATCTTCTCAATCTTATTAAAATTTAGAGTAAGTGAAATCAAAAGCTACCAAAAAGCAATGGCTTCTTCAATAGTCATTATCTGACTGTCACTAATGAGAGATATCAAGTGAAAACTGACTAGCTGAGCACAATTAACCCCCAAGACCTTGAAAGATCTTAGGGGAACAAACAACAAAATGGTGGTTGTGTTAAGCCACCAAGTTGTAGGATATTCATTATGCAGCAACAGATATCTGAGGCAATTGTCTTTGAAACTTTCAAACAATTGCAGTCTTTATTTGTAGACAATTTTAACATGTCCACATATTTAAAACTTTTATAACCCTTTCACTTCAAAGCAATTGTATTTTTTCCAGCTTTCTTAATTGACAAAAATTTTATATATGCAAGACTTAAACTACGAGATTTTAATATATGTATCCATGGTGAAATGATTACAGTTAAGCTAATTAAAATATCTATCACCTCACCTAGTTACCATTTGTGTGTGTGTATGTGTATTGTGAGAATACTTGAGATCTACTCTCTTAACAAATTTCAAGTGTACAAGACAATATTATTAACTATTCGGGTGGTATATGAGGCCTCTAGAACTTATATTCTTTATAACTTAAAGTCTGTACCCTTGACCAATATCTCCTCATTTCTCTTATCCGCTTCCCCTGGTAACGATCATTATGAATTATAGATTACAAACGTATTCTATATGTTTAACTAAAAAATTATATAATAAAGTAAATTCAAGAAAATAAAATGTCTAAATTTAGACCTCAACTTTTACATTCATCTCACAAAGAAATCGTGGCAAGTTGTTTTGGTGGTATTGCAATCTGAGTTCCTATTTCTCCATACAGAACAAATTATTTTCTGTGCATCTCTCACTACTTTGCCCTTGGGATGTCTTTTTCCTCATTAAAGATTCTCATTTTCTGTATTTACATAAATAATAACCATAGCGCTTAAGAATGTTAGTTACGGTCCTTAAAACAGTGTTACTGTTAAAGTTGCTTCTTCTAGTATAACATAAATGTAAAATGCTGGTAAAGCTAGATGTTACAGAGCTAGAGTTGGATGTGATATCACGGTGTTCTTTGAGAGACATAAGAACTATCAATTCTGGATCCCTGGTCTCTTCAAACAGACAAGTTTGTTTTTTTCTTTTGTTTTGTTTTGTTTTGTTTTTTGTGTTTAGTCTCCATTTGTGGAGAATTTTGCATTGTGTGTGTGTGTGTGTGTGTGTGTGTGTGTGTGTGTAAACATCTCTTGATTAATACACTATGAACTGATTTGATTGGATAGGAAAAAATATAAAACAAAGTACACCTTTTTTAAAAAATATAGGTCCCATCTCCCAGATAGGCAGAATTGTAGCCAATAAGATGGCTGGACAATGGAATGAAAATGTGTAGCATTAAAATATTATTTTAAACAGATTTTTTTTTAAGAGAAAGAATTATTTATACCCTATCCCTGGGCCATCGCAATTCCTAACCAGTAACATAAAAATGCATATGACTTGCTGTTCACCTTAGTTCTAAGTATCAACACACGAACTCAATGAATATTGTCTGTCATTATTATATTATCACAGTGAATGTTTATGGTTATACCAACATTAATAACTGTTATTTACATACCTTGATAAACTAAGTCTAAATAAACACTTCATCTAAATCTAACATCAACATATTTTTTTAGAATTGCCAATTTTATTAACCATTATTTATGCCTTTGTTACCAGTTAGCTGTTTAGGATTAGGCTATTATTAGGCTATTTCAATCGCTGGTCTCTGTGACTGGAATTCTCTCATATGATTTCCGCATGACTTCTTTCATTGTTTAATTCTAGTTTGTTCAAAAGCACCTCATTATTCACCATGCTCCATCATTTTTTTTTTAATTTTTATTTTTATCAGACTACTTTTTAGAACAATTTAAGATTTATAGCAAAATTGAGGAGAATGTATAAGGACTTCCCATAATACAACTCACTGCCCCCCCAAACGTATAATCTCCCCTGTTATCAATATCCCCCACCAGATGGTACATTTATTACAATTGATGAGCCTACGCTGACACATCATAATCACCCAAAGTCCATAGTTTACATCATTATGGACCACTCTTGGTATTGTACATACTCTGGGTTGGGACAAATATATAATGACATGGATCCATCATTATAGATACAGAATAATTTCAGTGCCCTTAAATCCTCTGCGCTTTGCCTTTTCATCCCTTCCCTTCTCCCCCACCAGTGATAACCCCTGGTGATCACTGATCTTTTTACTGTCTCCATAGTTTTGCTTTTCAGAAAGTTGGAATCATATAGATTGTAACCTTTTCAGATTGACTTCTTTCATTTAGTAATATATATTTAAGGTCCCTCCATGTATTTTCTCAGCTTAATAGTTTATTTATTTTTAGCACTGAATAATATTTCATCGTCTGGATGGACCGTGGTTTGTTTATCCATTCACCTACTGAAAGACATCTTAGTTTCTTCTAAGTTTTGGCAATTATTAACAAAGCTTTCATTAACATTTGTGTGCAGGATTTTGTACAGATAAAAGTATTTAATCCCCTTGCGTTGCAAAGGAGTGTGACTGCTGGATGATATAATAAGAGTATGTTAGTTTAGTAAGAAACAGCCACACTTCCTTCCTAAGTGGCTGTACCATTTTGCATTCCCGCCAGCAATTAATCAGAGTTACTGTTGCTCCACATCTTCATTAGAATTTACGGTTGTCAGTGTTTTGAATTTTAGCCATTCAAATGGGTTCGTACTGTTATTTTAATTTGTATTTTCCTGATGATATATGATATGGAACATCTTGTTATATATACTTATTTGCCATCTGCATATTTTCTTTGGTGAGAAGTCTTTTAAGGTCTTTGGTTCACTTTTTAATTGATTTATTTCATTCATTATTGAGCTTAAGAGTTATTTCTATATTTTAAATAATGATCCTTTACCAGATGTGTCTTTTACAAACATTTCCTCAGAGTCTATAGTTTGTTTTCTTCTCCTAACATTAGCTTTCCCAAAGCAGAAGTTTTTAACTTTAATAAACTCTAGCTTATCAATTATTACTTTCCAGAATTGTACTTTTGGTGTTGTATCTAAAAAATCATTGTCATACCCAAGATCATCTAGGCTTTCACCTATATTATCATCTAGAATTGTTATAATTGTATCTTTTACACTTAGGTCTGTGACCCAATTTGAATCAATTTTTGTGAAGGGTAGAAAGTCTGTGTTTAAATTCATAATTTTTTTTTGTTTTTTGCATATGGATGTCCAGTTATTCTAGCACCACTTATTAAAATGACTACCTTTGCTCTATTTTATTGTCATTGCTCCTTTGTCAAAGATCAGTTGACTCTATTAATGGGGGTCTATTTCTGGGCTCTCTATTATATTCCATTTGTCTTTTTCCTGTTCTTTGGTGGAGAGCACACTGTTTTGATCAGTGTAGCTTTATGATATCTTATAGTTGAGCAGCATCAGTCCTCCAGCTTTGTTCTCCTTCAATATCGTGTTGGCTTATTGTTTTGGCTCTTCTGGGTCTTTCCTTCTCCCTATAAACTTTAGAATCGGTTTGTCAATATTCACAAAATAACTTGCTGAGATTTTGATGGAGATTGCATTGACTCTGTAGGTCAATTTGGAAAGAATTGAGTCTTGACATTAATCTCTAGTCATTCTTCGACTACAGTTCAGGCTTTCCTTCTCCAGCTCTGGTTGTCTTGGTGATTCCAGCTTGTGAGTCTCTGCTCCAGGAAGCTGTGACTCTAAAGAAAACAATTTGCTCTGTTTTCTTCACCTCTCATAGATCCAAGATTTTATTTCTGTTTTATTATATTACAGTGAACTCTAAAGATTAATTACATTCTTTTCTGTGTACTATAAATTCTCTGGTCTGAAGAAAATAGTTCCTTGCATTATTGGGTCATATATACCCACAAAACATAGTTTTTCATATTTTTAAGTTTAATAATAAAGTTATATACACACACACACACACACACACACACACATACATACACATACACTGTTAGCTTGTCAAAAAATCTTTAAATATCTAGTTTGATTTACCTGTAGATTAAGTAAGGTGAGCTTTACATACTCCACTCACCCACACACCAAAATAATAAAATCACTGACTAACATCTTTCTTCTTGAAAATCTTACCCGTCCTCCTTTTTTGTTGCTGTTGTTAGAGAAGCGATAGCACAGAGGAGATAAACCAATGAACAAAATACAAGTAAGAAAAGTGTGGCTTGAATTTCATTTTTCATACTTGTATTTTCAAAGAAAATGTGAATAAAATTCTCTGAGACTCTCATCTTCTTATATTTAAAATGAAGAAAAGCACATTAATTCTACCTGCTTGAAGTTTAGAAGCCATGATGTATGAAATAAATATAAAGCGTAGTTAGTATTACTCATCTTGTTAATAAATATTATCTCTATTTTTACCTTTTTTACTTTCTTAACTAAATATACGACAGTTAAAGCTTTGTAACATTTTCTAAGGAAAACGACAACACATCCAACACTGCTGTAGTTTCACTTAGCCACATCTGCAAGTAAGGATGTGTTCAATATCATATTAACTTTAATATATTTTAGTTGCAAAAGCTATTTCATTAGTGAAAATGTGACAGGAGCAATCAGATTAATTTGGTCACTTTAAAGTACTGACTAGGAGTTAGCTATCTCTTCTTTAACATGTTCAAGATACCTATCTGCTTTTAATTATTAGAACCATCCAAGTAACTATCAAAGCTTGTACCATCTCCTTCCAAATAGATAGTCATAGTGATATTATTGTCAGGAAAGGGAATTCAGATTCCATTATATCCCATTATCTGACTAGGCATTTTACTTCTGCTAGCTTTAATTAAGTTAAAATCTGTTTCACTTGCATTACTGATTAAAACTAATTGAGTTTGTTGTTTAATTCTATCTAGAAAGTCTTCTATTGCTTAAACAGCTTTATTTCCTAATGGAATTGTTTGGGAGGAGAAGTCTCTACAATATGAGGACTAGAATTTACTTCATCAAAATTATTAACACATCCTCTGGATTTATCCCAGTTGGGAAAATTCCTCATATTCAAATCCTAGAGAATATTTTTTGGGGGCATGTTTAGGCAGTGAGGATCATTTGATAGTGATAAAACTTAATATTTGCAATTTAATAAAAACATTGGCAAAAAGAAAAAAGCACCAGTTTTTAATTATTTCAAGTCAGGGCCTAAAGATTGGCCTAATATATCTTTCATGCATTTATTATTTTAAAAATATATTACTGCGACTCAGGATCAATTATTAATGTTTAAGAATTTTAAATTGTGGAATGTTGCTAAGATATAAAATATTTTATACAATATTTGCCATAAGTGTTTCTTTAACTAAACTCTGTATTAACAAAAAAGAAATAAAATAAACCATTATTTTCCTTATCCTGAGATATGAAAAATAAGACCTCAAAACTAACAAATGCTCTTCTAAGTTTACAATTGATGCTGTTCTACAAATTTTCTAGCTCATGTAGCTCAACCATTATAATGTAGCCAAATCTCACAGGAGCTCTTTTAATCTTCTGAGAAGGTGACAAAAATATAATCCTCAGAGCAGAGGAGAGCTAGGATAAAACACAAGTCCCAAACTCACTAGTCCACAGTTCACAGTAGGCTGAAATCAACAGTCATTCTTGGGCTTTTTTAAATTTTGGTTCAGTCCAAGGGCTGTTATGCATCTGGTAAACAAGATAATTTGAAAATAGTCAAGGAGAAATAAGTAGATCTAATTCAAACCTTTGTAAGATAATGTTAATTTAATTTTCCTTTTACAGCTATAGTGATATGATATATTTTTTTAAACATATAGTGATTATCTTGGCAGTTCGAGATTGAACACTCAGTATTCGTGCCCCAAAATGACCATGGCCTATTGTTATTTGAGAATTTATTGAGAGATGAATGTGAATCTTGTACAGGCTTATTAGTTAGGTATATGTAGATAATTATATAGCTTATATAATGCAATGCAGTGTTATTGATTTATATTCATTTCTGCATTCACCTTGATTTTGCTGGTAGCAAAACTGAGTTTCTTTAAATATATTCTTCTAAAGAAAGCTTCATTAATAATGTTGGTCATGAACATGAAGAATGTGTGATAGAAAAATTAAAGAATGGATCTGAAACTGTAGAAGTGTGATGTGGTATGATTATGCCTATTTTGTGCTGTATAGAGAAATAAGAAAAACTAGGTCATAAAAATGTTTTAGAAAATGTTGTATAGCAATACACTCAAATGTGTCTGTTTGTAAAGATATCCTATTTTTATATCTTGAGAATGTAAAGTACTTACTCTAATACATGGACAATGAAAAAGTAGTAGACTAAACATACAGGAGAGTTGGTACATTACTGTCACATCTCATCTTCAATGATGACTGATATAAATAAAATATGTTCTAGTATAGATTATATTAATTATAGGAAATACTAATGCTATTTCAAGACTGATAATAGTTAATGATGCTATCAAGGAAAAGGTAATGTTAAAACTTTGAAATGTCACCTAGGGAGAAATGAAGTGGTAATGGTGGCTTTCTAGTCATTATTTTTATTTTTTTAATGAGGGAAATTCAGTGCACTGAAAGGAGAAAGAACTTTTGGTAGTAGGTGGTTTTTGCCATCCCAAGAAGTTTTAAAAAATTGTAGAAAAGGAGAAGAATTTGTCCATGTAGAATACTTTCATCAACTGGCAAAACTTTGAGCTTGAAAGCTGTCAGTAAGCAAGGACTTTTTTGAGTTTAATTATTTTGAAAAGATGGTCTTTTTTATATAATTCTTTAAAAAGACATTTCTACAAACTATTATTGTTAATGTAAAAATTAAAGGATCAAATCTGTTTTCTAAAGACATAAAATTATATGAATTCTTATGACCATTAAGCAAAATCTGTTTTGCTTTAAAGTATTTATCACTCAGCATTTTGAATATTTTAAAATATATATTTTCAGGCTTTGAAGGAAATACTAAAAATATAGAAAGCTAAAATTAGACAATTCAAAGATAATTTTTAGCAAGTCAACACTGTAAATAAATCTTTGTACACAATTGTTCAAATGTTACTTCCTGCATTAAACCTTTGTTCTCTGATTTTCCATTTTGTGTTCCAAACTGCATTTCAATGTGAGCTATATATTCTTTAGTAATATAGACATTAAAAATATAAGTACATCTCTAAAATAAGTTTAAGAAATATTATTAAAGATACATATTGAAAAATATAGTCTCTATTTGTCTGCAGAACCTCATTTTCTGCACTTCTTATGAAATTCTTTCTTAGGATGTGAAGAACTATAGTGGTCACATTATGCTTCTGAGAGCCATTGCAGCTAGATCATTCCCTATATATCAGTGAGTGATGGGAATACTGTGTTGAATTTCAGTATATCCAGTTCTAATTCACTGGAGAGTAAAGATCTATCCTACATGTACTTTCCTTCAAGCAATGCTACACACACTACAGTCATTCAAAAACCTCAGAGACCAGTGGCTCAGCAGTACATGGCTCAAACTGGCAATATGCCTGTAGCAGCATTAACTTTTGATTTTTACTGGTGCTTGTTTTTTATTTTTAATATTTCACATGAATCTTAGAATTCAGACTGTCTTCTAATAGTAATACCCAAATGCAATGAGAGCTATGACTCTATTGCAATCTGTCTTTATTTCCCCTGCTTCTCCTGAAGTATATAACTTACCTTTAAGAATTATGATCGACAGATCATCACTTAGTGATTCTCCTACATTTAGAAGGGAGGGTGAAAGTAAGGAAGGAGAAATACCTTTGAAAGGAGAATTTTCAGTGAATAAAGGTGCTCTGTGATCTTGAGCTTGTTAATTTTGTCTACCTGTGCTTGCTGACCGAAGGCCAGTTCTAATACTCCTGAAGATTTTGCCGTACATCCAAAAGTAAATCAGAATATCTGGAACACTCATAATAGATCTTTGATCATCTCAATAATAAAAGAAGGAGGAAATATTAACATCCATGTAAAAACTACTTACTTTTTTTTAGCATATTAAACTAGAGATCAACCAATAATCCCATATACCTGGAATGGTAAGCAGAGTTAAACCTATAGATATATTTGAATGCACATGACAAATGAAATATGAAAATTCAACCATATGAACTCCGTTAATAGAAATTCTGACCAAAATAATTTTCTCAATACCTATTTACTAAAACATAAACAATTTTATCATGCTATATTATCCCTCAATCTTTTACTTGAAGTAAAATGTATTTACTTTTAATTTAAAGATAATTCTAATTAGCTAAGCAATTCAGTTTCCAATCACATGTGCATGATTACTCAGGAAAATAGCAAGGAAAAGGAAGAAATTCTGAGATAAAATAGACTATTCTGTTAGGAAATGATCGCTGACAACAAAAAGGAGGGCACAAAGAAGCACAAAAAGCAACAATCTATCTGAGATAATTTAGCACAAGGTTAAACGGTTCTGTGCCACACAGTGGCTCTCAAGGCTGTAACTGAAGGAATTGTGGCATAATTACATAATTACTTCTCAGAGTAACCTTGAATATTTAAGAAAAACCTCAGGACTTTTCCTGAAAAACTGAGAAATATATAACTTACTTTATATGTGCATACATATGTATAATTTGTAAAATGGAAATAGGCTTTTTGTTAATATTTTCTCAATTAGAGCTTAAGCATTAAAGTATATAGCCAAATAAGCATATTAAATTTTAAAAAATATCTAAAGGAGTAAGAAAGGGAGGACAGTATAAAAGTCTTTTAAAATTCATTCGCAAAATATGGTAATTTTGGAAAAGAACTTTTCCATATTATACATGATAATCTATAAATAGCTCCCACATTTTTGTAATTAGAATATTAGAATAACTCATAAAAATGTGATTGAGGCAAGCATAACCTAAATTTATTGAGGTCCACGCCTGGCCCATTTGAGCACTATCAGGACAGACTGTTGAGTGGTCATCACCATAATGTGACTCTCTCAGAAAACATCCCGAGCTGAGAGTATTTTGAGAGGACCTGTGTCCTGTGTGGATATTAAAACAGAAGAGAGGTGGAATGGGCAAGGAGACAGTTATCAACTGACATCAAGGTGACTATGGCTTCAGGCATTCTTTAATTAAAGAGAACAAACAGTATGATCAGGACTTCCTTGCCATCTCTTGGTTCTGCTTTTCTTTATACTTAGGTTTCATTCTTTTGTGCTGTAAATGTCTTCTATCTTGTGGCTAAGGGAGATAGTCACTAGAAGCAACTTGAAGTAAAATCATTTCACATTTCTAATAATGGGTCCTCAAAATAATAGATATGTTTTTTTTAACTGGTTCTTGCAAAGAGGACTTGGAAAGGAGTTTCGATTAGCCTGGCCCAGGTTACATGTCTCTATCTACGCAATTTTCTGTGGAAATGTGAAATCATTAGACAGTTTGAGTTAAATACTCACTCTGAATACAATTAGAGACAGAGCACCATGGCTGACAGCTCCATCGGGTACACAAGTGAGAGAGGAACAATTCTCCAAAGAAGAAATAAATGCCAGGCGGATACGAGCTTTGTGCAGTTCATTATCTTATGGAACAATGGTCCTCAAGGAAAACATAAATGCTTCAAATGGAAGAGAGGATATTAGGCACTTTATAGAAGACCACAAACATTTATCCAATGCAGGCTACTGAGAGGTGGACCATGTAATTCTAGAAATATGTGTGAAGACAAAATTGAAAACAAACTGACTTTTTATCACCACCGAATCTCTCACAACCAAATTCTATTACAGTGAGATCTACCATTACTACAGACTGATATTTACTGCACACCCATCCTATGCCTAGCATGTTATACAGTTTATCTCATTCAATTTTAAACTGGCAATCAGTGAAATAGAATTTATTATTAACTCCATATAGCAAATGGAGAGACTCTAGTTTTATTAACTAGCCCAAGTACATAACTAGTAAAAGAGAGTCAAATTTCATCGTCAGATTTGATATCAAATGTCATGTTCATAAATAAGTAGCCCACTACATTTTTAATTCCTCAAGGCAGGAATTGTGCTTTTTAGTATCTGTTTGCTCAGTGCCTGTGATTTCAAGGGCACATGTGCTTATGCACTGACTACGCACATATCTGTATTTCTCCCAGCTCAGAAGCCTCAAACTTCCCCTTCAGAACCATTCCCAGCATGAATCTTCCTAAGAAGTAAAACAGTATTCCTGTCTTACTTATAAGACAGGAAGCAGAGCAGCTCTTTTTCCTTAAGATACTGATAGATTTGTTGGTCCCCTTCATTAAAAACTATGAGCTAAGGGCCTTCTGAGCAACGGCACTGCCTTGGCTCCCAGGAACAAACAAAGATCTCTGACCGAGGAGCTTATATTCTACTGGGAAAGAGGAGATAAATAATAAAAATGAACAATATAGAAATAAGTTACTTATTATATTAGAAAATAAGTGCCATGGGCAAGGATGAAGAGGGTAAGGGGGATGACGCATGCAGGGGGTTAGAGTGGGGAAGGAAGGCGGTGATGTTAGTGGGGTGTACCACACAAACATTTAGTTTTGATCAGTAATTGCCATGAAAGAGCCAATTCTTATGAAAATAAATTAATTTTTAAAATAATTTTGCTGTCTAAAAGTCCTTTTAGTAGCACTATTTTACTTTATATTTTAATTTTTAAGTTATTTTATTAATACAAGCATAATAACATGTCTGGAAAATTTGAACTGGAAAATAATTACTGTCAATTTAGATTGTAGTACACATGTTAAAATGAGTCCCATGTAATATTTATGTAATAGCACCTGAGATTTGAACTGTTTAAATAAACTCGGTTTAAATGTTAGCACACCGGGTAGAAAAAAGGGGAAATGTGCGTTCTCATTTTTTTCACTGTTGGATTTCTACTGACTTAATAGAAAAAAAGCATTATTTTTGTTTACATCTATTAGAGAAATGTGGGTATTTTTTTCTCATCCTATAGAACTATGTAATTAATTAAAAATGGATCAATATTTTGACTTCTTTGGAGAATATGAAAATATCACATTGTTCATTTATTAAAAAAATGTATTTTTTCTAGGGAATATGAGTTGATTGAATGAAAAAAATCTGTATTATAGAAATGCTCTTTTGTTACTTTTTCAAAGGATGGTAATGAACAGCTTCTTATTAGATTACGGTTTAGAAGCTACTACGAACAAATCGGTAATGAGAACATAACGATTTTATAAATACAGATACAATCTAAATGTTAGAGGTGGTTCAAAATATGGTTGTCTTAAATATTCAATTAATGCTTATCTGGCAAATTCATTTACATTATTTATTTAAGCCACATAAAAACTTTTTAGCTACCTAAAAACTTCTTAGCTACCTAAAAACTTCAGTTAGATGCTCTGTAACTTCTGAGTTAGTGAAATCTAAATGAATGGCTTTTTGATGACTTATTATCACAGTCATCATTTTAAACTTGTTTTTTCTTTTTCTTAATGACTCTTCATATTTGATTATGTGCTTGACACCCATCCTACCGCAATGCAAGAAAATTTCTGTTAGGGTTACAGGTCAACTGAGCTGGATACTTCATAATCCTGTTGGCTTCATTATTATGAGCCCTTCATAAAATCTGTAAGGAATATCTGAATGAGTATATTGTATACTTTAAAATTCCCATATTTCCCAAAAAATAAATATGGGTAAGAATAGCATTAAATTTGAGAACTCTGAATTCAAGGGCTATCTCCATTAGTTACTGACATTTTTGTACCTCAATGAGCTTTATTTTCTTGACTGAGAAAAGAGTAAAATAATACCTACCTCACAAGGGTATACTGAGAATTAAATGGACAATATAGCTGAAATTATTTTGTAAATTTCTAAATATGTTATGCCCACATAGAACTATTATTTTCTCAATCAGAAAGCAAAGTGTTTTTTTGTTTTGTTTTGTTTTGTTTTGTTTTTTAATCTTTTCTCTTCTTCCAAAACTAGTTTCTGGCATATAGATGGCACTGAATAAAATTTTATTAAATGTTGAATAACAGTCCTCTAGCAGAATAAATTCTAAACAAAGCTCTCCATAAATGTTGTTTAACACACACACTCACACACACACACACACACACACACACACACACACACCATTTTTTTGCTTGTTTTTGTATTTTTAACAGTTCATGCATGATGATGCACTAAGCATAGGAACTACATGGCAAACCAGCATTTAACCTTAAGAATTAAAGGAAAAATTGTGGGTGGGGGAGGACAGATTACTGTAGAGAAGCTGATCCATTCTGTCAGAATGCCAGATATAGCTTACTATTTGCTTCTGGATATTATTAAAGCTGCCTTCAAGGTGTGTCTATCTTTCCCTCATTTTTTTCTCTCTCCTTATTTCAATCAATATGCTGGCTGCATTGCTCAATTATTGGACAAATGTAACTTCCTATTTTCTTCTGTTCAGCCACTTTTACATCCTCACTAGCATAAGATCCTCAATGAAAAACGATGAACTAAGTATGATCTTTGCCCTTCTTTCTTTTAAATTTTCTTTAAAAGTTAAGTCTATCAGTTTAACACTCTTATAGTAGCAAGTTTCTTTATAACATCAATTCTGCATTTATCTTAATAATAAATGGATATTTAAACCCCAAGTTCAGAAGTTTAATGTAGAACTATTTGTTGGCACTGAAATTAATTAAATTTGAGCATCATAGGCTAGATCTCATTTTCTGGTAATAATTTTATGTTTTAATTATGCACATGTAAACAATAAAGATCATGCTTACCTGACATGTAATTTCAGCAAAAATATACAATTTCATAAAAAATATTGTGGAATTGTCCTAAAAACACAAAATAAATACTGTATTTATGAAAACTTCAGGCATAACATTATGCATGCAATTGGAAATATGAGTGATATTTATATTCACTTATAAAAATTATCAGTGTTCATCTATTAAAATAAAATACCAAGTCAAACTAAAAATATAGGGACATGGAAATTAAATATACATAACATATTACTAAAATAAAGGAAATCATTAATTCAGAATTTATCTCCATTAACGCCTGTATTTTATATTCCACTAATGCTCTTAATATACAAAATAAATTTAAAATATTTATTTACGTTAATGCCGTGGGTCATGAAAACTATAATAGTACTTCTAAAAAATGAGCTAAGAGTTTTGAGGGCTGGATATAGAAAAAGAAATGAACAATTCCTGTGAATTTTATTACTGTAACTAACCATGTGATAGCTCCAACAAATTAAGAAACGTTCTTTTTCACAGCAGTAATAAACAGCATTTTTACTCATATTATCTACTCTTACAAAAATGAATAAAATCGTGCTTTCCCTTCTACCTCTCCTTTCTCTTCCTTCTCTTTGTCAGTTCTTCCTTTTCTTCTGACATTCTAAATCTGAGAACACCCCAAGTTTCCTTTACTCCTGTGGCTGACACAGAGCTATACTTCTAGGCCTTTGTCTTTAAACACACTAATGAATAAAAAAAATGTGTATTTTCATACCAGACTTCTCTCCTAATGGACATCAACATTTTAGTAAGTCTCAAAGTGAAATCCTGACTTTCTCCCCCAAACATCACACTTCTTGCTCATATATCTCAATAAAATGTAATTTTACTCTCCCTTCATTCTGTTCTATTCTTCAGAGCTGTTCTCATCTGAAATATCACATATTTGTATGTTGGTTTGCTCATTTCCACTCTACCTCAGAATCTAGAAGGGAGCCTAATGCACATTCTAAAACAAATGAGAATGAGCATGAGAATGATAAAGAATGCTGATTGGACATTAACAAAACAGACATTAAAAAATATATATACATGTACATATATATATATATATATATATATAATGATGTATCTGTTTTTATATCACTGTAACAAATTATCATAAATTTAATGGCTTAAAGATTAAATAATCTTGTGTGTGTATGTATATATTTGTACGTACTTTTTATAGCATAGAAGTTTGACTCAGATCATTCTTAGGCTAAAATCAGATGTAGGCAGGGCAGCATTGTTTTTTTCGTCATTTTTGTTGTTGTTGTTGTTTATTTCTGGAGGTTTTAGGTGAGAATCTGATTTCTTGTCCTTTTTAGTTTCTAGATAACAGCCACATTCCTTCTCTTGCCTTTTTTCTCCATCTTCAAATCTAGCAGCATTGCATTTCATTTACCATTCTTCTGTAGTCATATTTCCCTCTGATTCTCTTCTTCCTCTTTTCGTTGAACTACTGAGATCACTATGATCACAATGGATGCACCAGGGTAATATAATCTCCCTGTATGCAAACTTAATTTCATCTACAGCCTTAATTCTCCTTTACCATGAAACCTAACATACTCACTTGTGCTGAAAATTAGAATGTGGACATCTTTCAGAGAGACATTTCTGCCTACTACAAATACTCAAGAACCTGATCGTGATGTAAACCAAAGTTTCAGAAATCCTTCTGAGAAATTGAAAATATATATTTAATATGATTTACAAATCATGGAATATACTCTTCCTTCGGTATTAACTGAAGATTGCTCTGAAGTGTAGAGATAGGGCTTTTAAAGATGTAAGTTGTAAAGAGGTAACTAAGGAAGAGATGGGTTGCTAAGCAAACAAAGTCATAAACTTGCATCATTCATTTTCTGATTGGAGAGGGCAACTGGACCTTTACCTTCAGCTGACTCGGTGGTCAGCGAGTGGGGTTATGAGATAAGAACAATGAGTAACATATGATTAAGCACTTATCAGTGTCTTCTGTTCAGTTCAATAGTCCTCCTTCCAGTAGTCATCTTTTTAAACAGTTCTTTGGGAAAGAAGATGGCTTAGGCACAGTCCAAAGGTCATTTTGTTTTTTTTTTTTATTTTTTTAAAAAAGATATAAGATGACATAAAAAGCATTTCCTCTGGCATGGCAGCTCCAGCTCCATTTTAATGCGTCTTTGTTTTTATGATTGCTACAATGGTATGGTGTATAATATTAGTGTATAAGAGAGTTGGATTTTAAAAATCACCGAGGAAACATAGTTTTTAAATAAATTTTTGGGCAAGCTGATTTTTCTTAGAGGAAACTAAAATAAACCAGATCATTACTTTATGCAAAATTTAAAAATAAACACCAAATAGTATTGAGTGGGAAAGGGGGAAATATTGGAAAAATCATACGAGAATTTTATAATACTGAGAATCGAACAGAATGCCCAAAACATGCAAATTAATGGATGAATCAAAGAGAAATTTTAGAATGGATAAAATAGAAATTTAAATAACCATACGTATATTAATAATTAACAGGAACAATCACAATGGGAAGTACGAACAAGATGCTGAAGCCTTTAATTTGTGAAGAATTCGGGAACTCTATGAGAAAAATACTAAAAATAAACAACAGGTACTAAAAAGGGGAAGATAAATTATAGAAAAATATTATAAACATTAATAAAGAGTTTTAACATCATGGTAGCCAATTTAATGATTTTAAAATCTTCTTTATCTCCTTCAACTTATTAAATAAGATAATACTATGTACTCATTAGGCTATAGGAAAAAAAAAAAAAAAAAAACCTAAAATTTTCTTAAACATTTAATGTAGAAGTTTCGGTGGCATTTCATGATATATTTCATGAAAACATTGTAAAATGTAGTTTTTCAACCAGCTGTATTTCTTTTATACTACTTGGTAAATTGTTGTAATTATAGTAATTATTGTTACCATAAATTTCTACCAAGTATCTGGGGTGGTGCTGGAGTTCTGGATTAGTATTTATACTTTTCTGGGACTTGCCCTCAGAAAATGATCACAAAATTCTTTACAATAATAATTCTTATTGCAGTAAGAACGAGAAGAAAAGGAAAAGGGGCTAGAATCAGTGTGGAGATTAGGGGTTATACCAGAAACTCTGGGCTTCGGAGCTGATTCAAGTGCAGGCTTCCGATGTTCCCAGTCTGAGCAGAACACTAGGTTTATGTTAACATCCTACTAAGCACCAAAGTAAATAGAATTAATTTTGAATAACTAAATGAAGATCTAAAATGTGTATTTACATCTCCATTGAATCCTTGACAATGTATCCTAATATTTTTTATTCTTTTATACTTAAAAAAAATCAATTTATTTTCCTCTCTTCTATGGAACACTAGTCTATATAGTCTGATATTGTTTTTTTTTGTTGTTGTTGTTTTGGGGTTTTTTTTTTGGCCAAAAAAGAGAAAACGCTCATTTTAAGCTATCTCTATAAAAATGATGAGATGTTGAGAAAAAGTATTTAATTGAATTCATTCTAGGAACTTCCTAAAATATCACTGATCATCAAAAGGAAAGGCTACTTCCATTCAAATCAAACATGACCTGAAAAAATAGCTGAAAACTTCAATTACCTTAATAGCATCTATCCAACACCTCTTGCTTGCTTGCTTCCTTCCCTGTGTGGTACACTTTATTCTAATTATGAAGACTATTCTTTCAGAAACACATATTTTCCTTGGCATCTGTGAAGAACAGACATTCATTTTGAGAACTAAGAATTCCTGGAAGTCATAGACAGCTTTAGATAATACGTGAGGTATTTTGTCATTTTCCCTGTTACTTATTATTTTGCCCTTATCTCTCTGAATAAAATAAAGTACATTTCTTCCAGCCTTTTCAGCCACAATAAGAATGAGTAAAGCTTTTTAAAATAATATATTTCCTAAAATTATGTCAAAATAGACTTTTTTATTTATTTATTTTTTTTAATTTGGTGAGAGGGAGGTTATTGCTGTTATTTTGTGTTCATTGAGCAAACAAGTGAGTGAAAATGGCAAGAAATCAATAAACAAATTAAACCTCAGGATTTTAAGATGAGCACCCAATAAAATCAGCTAGTTAAGGAACATCTTGCTTCATCCCAGTATAATCAGGTGTGTATGACATGCCCATATGTTATATATGTTCTGTTGGTATATTTTATACATAGAGTACTTTATAAATTCTTAATAAGTAGATAAATATTTATATTCACTACTAATTTACTTTCATTTTGTCTTTACACTACCTGTAATGGTTAACCAGGAATATGTGGGCTAGTCTTATATTAACTGAGCTCCTTAATCTTTCTCTTTTCTGGGCCTAAGATGGAAGATTGCAAATAAGATCAAGAAGAGTTCAGGGCAGTAGTTATGTGGTAGGTACAAGGTAAATGTCCTTGGAGTCAGGAACGTCTTCTGGGCTCAGGGCAGTTCTGTCATTACCTATCTCACAAGGGACTTTATTTGTATTTATAGCCAAGAAAGGTGACAATGAACTTTTTCTTATCAACACGAGAATTCTTCAGTTTTATTTCCTTTATTATTCAAAATGGAAACTTGGATTTTTTTTCCAAGTAAATAGAATTAATTTTGAATAACTAAATGAAGATCTAAAATGTGTATTTACATCTCCATTGAATCCTTGACAATGTATCCTAATATTTTTTATTCTTGTATACTTAAAAAAAATCAATTTATTTTCCTCTCTTCTATGGAACACTAGTCTATATAGTCTGATATTGTTTACACTTACACACAAAAACAACATTTTAAGAAAATCCACTGGCAAGTGTTTTCATATGATGTTCTTTGTCTGCAAGTGCATTATAGGTAGTAAACATAATGATCAGACAGGTGGATTTCTGCACATTCTCCAGGTGACTGTCCCCGATGTGGAGAGGGTTGTGACACTACTAACCATTGATCCCGTGGTACTCCCCTAACTCTCCCTTCATTAGCCTTCTAACCTGAAGGCTTTTCACTCCCATCCAAGAGGGCTAAACTAATTATTATGAAATATCACACTGACTATGTTCCCCATGTCTTTAAACTGCCTTGTATTCTGGAGACCTTCAAATCAGATTTAAATTGGTCACCAGAATGCTGAGACCTCCTGAGTGATTGTTTCTGCCTATCTCATCTTCTCCCATGAGTCTCTTTCCTCCCTTCCTGTTTGAAGGAGTATAATGATTTCTGATACCTGGACCTTTCTGTTCCTTTCCTCTGTCCTCTCCACAATCCTTTTTTTTTTTATCTTCCATTAAACAAAGAATGAAAGAAGCCTTTTCAGTTACTAGCAGCCTTGTCCTCCAAATTATTTTATAATCTTTGTTATTTTCAGGGAATTATATTCACTCTTCAGGGGTGACATAATCATACTCTTCATTCTTTGTCTTAATATAATTATTAAAATTTGTCTTAATATCAAATTATTAAAATTCTTTTCTCTAAAATACTTTATTAAGTTTCTTTATGTGATACACATAGTTTAACATAATGTTCTCAGGAGGCACACACAGGTACCCCTATGCATAGGTCAAGAGATGCTTTTTATTTGAAAAGCCAAATTCACTCTGCCCTATTACTGAGAATCTTTTTGGGTCATTTAGAAACAGTTAAAATGTCAACTTTCTTTTTTTAAAAAATGTTTCCGTAATGCAAAGGTCAAGTTGCCTCTGTATTTAAGCAAAATAAATAAACTATTGTACCTATTATGTTTATACTGATGAAACAACCAGCTTCTATAACTGTTCAGTTGAAGGCAGGAAAAAGGAGAGAAGATCCTGATGAAATAATACCTATTCATTACAGATTTTTTACCTAAAGTATAAAATACATAAAAGTGAGTGCTATGGATACAGATAATATAAATATCATCTGTTATTAACAGAGATACAGATATAGGTATATAAATATAGTTGAACAATTGCATATATATTTGCATATAGATATAGATGTATATTAAGAGAGTTGTGGGAGGGGACAAAATTTTATTCTATCTTCCAAGGTTCTTTTGGCTGGTCTAACAAATCTGCATGAGACAAATTAACAAGAGAAAAATAACCAAATGTAATTACATATGTATGTATGGAGATCCCATATATATGTGCAAGTCAGAAACCCCACACACACGAGAGATTCAGAGACAGAAAGGGAAAATGAGGTAGATATGGAATTTTGAGCTAAGAATAAGATACCTGTAGGCTTCAGAGCATAAGAAGGGAGGAAGCTCATTGTAGGACAATAAGAACAGATGTTCAGTAATCAGAAATTTGTCCTGCCATACATATAGAGCAAAAAATATATATATTTCTGATTATTTATTATGGGCAAGGCCATAGTTTAAATTCTTCTGGGTAGTTAAGGTGAGGGGTGGAGGACAGAAGTTCTCTGGCACCTCTGGGCCCTCGGTTGCCTGTAGCTCGAAACAATCTTCACAGCACAGAGGCATAGTTCTGAGTGAGTCATTCTGAACTCTTACAGAGCGATTAGGTTAGAAGTACACAAGAATATTTTAGAGACAGAGAAAAACAGAATAAAAACAAAAAAGTTAGAAAAATAATTTTAAAAAATGTATATCTAAAACCTTGTAGGGGAGGAAAAATAGTTTTCCCTGTACCTTCTAGTTTCTGTGGTCGAGAACCCCCTGTAATCAAAGATTAATAAGAGAAAAATAAACAGAAGTTGATTGACCTGTATCCCTCCCGCATGCACGGGAGATACCTAGGAAGACAGTAAAACCCCTTTACAGGTCTCAAGGCACCATCATAAATACCATCTTCAACTAAAGACAAAGATATCAGAGATCAGTAAAGGGAGGTTTTTAGGAATAGTACAAAGGGTACAGTGATTTTGAAGATTTGTCTGCTCCATCGATGAGAGTTTCTTGTGATTTCGTTATCCTGTTCCCCATGGTGTAGTGAGGGGGATTCACAGATTGAGATACTTCTTATAAATGTAAATTTCCCTTACAAAAGGGTAACCTCTACTCTGGTTTCAGAGATTCTCTTAAATTTACTGTTTTGCAAAACATAATCAGCTCAAAATAATCTTAATGCCAAAGAGGCGTGTTTTGAGGTGGCGTTTTCTGCCACCCTTCAATCCTATACTTTTATAGATGAAATAATATAATCAAGAAATGTTGAGACTTGCTGCAAGACATCATGGCTACTTAAAGGCCAGCAGGAGTGCATTTCTGCTGGAGGCCAGCTGCTGGAGTTGGAATCATGAATCCGCTTACAGCATATTATACTTGCTAGTATAATTTTGGGCCAGTTACTTAACCTCTTTGTGCTTCAGTTTCTTCATAAAATGGGCATTATAGCAGCACACCTCCTACGTGGGAGTGTCAGGGGAATTAAAGGTGTGCAATGCTGAGTCTGTGCCCAGCTTCCTGGGCACACCCTCAGGACTGTCTGCATTACCTCTCCTGCCACCTGAGTCTCATCCACTCTTCGCGCCCCTTTAAAGTGTGCAGCATCTCCGTGTAGTGACACATTTGCTAACTTTTCATCTAGAACCCACAGAGAATCAAAATATTGAATTGGTTAAAGTTCACGAAGGGTTTTGTCAATGTAAAAAATGCTCAAACCTATAGAGAATTTTTATGAGTTCATGTGAACCCAAATGAAAATTGCTGGGAAGCAAATTCTCAAGGGATTAAGAAAATGCTCAGAAGAAGGGCAGTTTTGCAGTTTCTTTTATGCATTAGAATCAAAGGAGGAGATGTAAGGAGGGTAGTATGAAATTCATTGGTGATAGATTATGGGGGTGGGAGAGAGCAAAGCAGAGAAATCTCTGGGATCGGAAACAAGTAAAACTGAGAGACGCATACTGCTTTTTTTAATCTTGGTGGGTTCAGGATAGCTAATAATGAACATTTATAACCCATATAGGTGGTTTTTGGGAGCAAGATAACAGTGAGGGGTTCTGTGGTCTCAGCTCTGGTGTGGCGGGTCTTGCCAGAGGAGTCTGGAAAGAGGAATTGCTCTGACGTTCCAAGGGTATGTTATCTTAGATGCAAAAAGACAATAGATGGGTGTACTTAAAGTAAAGATTGGTCTTTTAAAGAAAACTACAGGCTCAGGATGTGACTATCCGCCATGACACACTTTTAGGTAGGAATTTTTTGTTCAGACCATCCTATATGGTTCATTTCAGTCTCTGAGTTTGTAAGGCCCGCCATGCTGGCCTCCCCTGAACTTATTCAGTTTAGTATATGGCCTCTTTTTCATCCATAGTTGTATTTAATATTTAGTAATATTAATCTCAAAGTCTATAAAATTCTTTTGAAAGTAATGTAAATTCCAATTTTCAAAGAAGTAAAATTTACATTAAAAGTAAATAATATTTAATATGATATTATACCCCAAATCAATAATTTGATTTTATACTTTTAAAATATTTGTTGGAAGAAGCTGAAAATAGAATCACTAGGAGCTACTGTCAGATAAAGTGATAACTTCTGGGTTCAAACCTTATTTTCTAAATGTTTCATTTCCATTCTCCTTTTGCCGGCATCCTGTAAGAATAATGCTTTCTCTAAGGCAACATTTCTACATCTAAAGCCTAATAGACCTTTCTCTTTACTTTGTACTCTGTTAAAGCCTTTATAATGGAGAATACCTTTCTTCCTGTCCTGCATTTTCCCTAGTCTGAAGAGAAGACTGCCTGTAAGCGGTCCTTTGAAGTTCTAGGAGGTTCCTATGACCTTCTTTGTGATTAGATTAGCAGTAATCTGCTACTTTTCCTGCATAAGACATTTCTAAAACACTAATGAAAGCAAAGTGAACTAAACAGTGACTTTTCCTAGGTTGGGATGGGGTGGCAGGTGAATCTTTTGGTTCTCTAGAAAACAAGTATATCTCACTTTCATTTCAGATTATTTTGCAATATTGTATATGCTTTGAGTTTTGTCTTTTTTTTTTAAGTTTTTATTTTTTTAAACTCTAGGACACACAGTGAACTAGCTTGAAAGGAATGCCAAATTAAAGCTGAAAAAGGGCCAAAGTTGTTAAAGCTATTGATTTATATTTTAGATTTTTTTTTTTTAGTTTGTATATTTATTTTAGTATTTTCGTCATCACTGCTTAATGTTTTAAAATGTTTTCCCACTACTTGGTAAGAGTTAAAGAACAAAATGCAATAAAATACACAAAAATTATATGTAACAGTAGATCACTGTTCTACCAACAATATCAAAACACACGTGCTGCTGGTTTGTAGTGAAGGGTAGCAGAATATGCCATCACAAAATATGCCTCTTTTTTTGAAATAAGAATTATTTTGAACCAATTACTTGTAAGAAACAAGCAGACATTGGAAACACTATGAAAACCGGGAAGAACTTACTCCTTTGTAAGAGACAAGTAAATGTTTAAGGAAAACGTCGATTTGTATGGAAGAGTGTCTTCCTTCTCTGTACCAGGAAGAACGACCAAATCTCCAGAAACTCTTATAGAGGAGGAGGGAGCTACTTAAATCTGCATAACAACCATACCTGGTTTGTCTAATAACTTCTCATAACTGGCTATTTCCTACACCCCCTCTCCCAGCATCTTCTTATATCTTTATCTGAAAATGGTATTTAAGGCTCCAGCTTGGGCCATTTTGGGGGGTTAATCAGTTTTGCTGGGTCTATCTCATGTATATAGAAGGTATACATGTTATTAAACTTGTTTTTGTGTTTTTGCTGTTAATCTATCTTTTTATTATAGGGAGGTCTGAGTCAAGACGCTGGAATAGTAGAGGGAAAGCTATTTTCCTGTCCTACAGATGTGGCATCAAGTTAGGGCACAAAATGTTAGTTTTCCAGTTACTACGTTAAAATTCAAATTATTCTATGAAAGACTGATGAGTGAATGCTCGTATTCTGCTTTTAGGATACAGTTTCAGAAATTATAACAGTGTCATTTGTCAGTTATAGGAGAAAAAAATGAAATAAACTTTGTTGGATCAAATATTGATGGTTTCTTCAGTGTATGAAAATGAGCTTGAATTTTATGGGACAGCATTTATAGTTGAAGAAATTTATAAATTGTTTATGGAGAAAATCTCCTTTCTCAACTATATTATATATAACGTATATTGTTTAATTTAGTTTATTGTCATTGTCATTATATAAGAGTTTGATTGAAGAGGGCAATAGAATAGATAAGTATTGATTGAAACTTGTCTATAAGATACCAAGACAGCAAAACATCCAGATGACTCTGGTGTTATATATTGTTAATTGCTACACTATAGTTCAACTGCCAATCATCTGCAGAAGACAAAGAGGATACAGAATGATAATTGTGGAGAGAAATTTAAAATAATTTCTCCTCACATTAAGCATCATGCATTGCTTTTGTGCTCCAGGTTCACAACTGGGAAAGAAATGCAAAAATATATTAGCATAAAAAAAATGGCCTAGATGTAGGCATACCTTAGAGATACTGTGTGTTCGGTTCCAGACCACTACAATAAGGTGGATATTGCAATAAAGTGAATCCCACAATTTTATTTTTGGTTTCCCAGTGCGTATGCAAGTTACGTTTACACTATACTGTAGTCTATTAAGTGTGCACTAGCATTATGTCTAAAAGAATGTACATACCTTAATTTAAAATACTTTATTGCTAAAATGTGATCCATCATCTGAGCCTTCCGTAAGTCATAACCTTTTGCTGGTGGAGGGTCTTGCCTCGGCACTGATGGCTGCTGACTGACTGATCAGGGTGGTGGTTGCTGAAGGTTGGGATGGCTGTGGCAGTTTCTTAAAAAAAGACAACAATAAAGTTTGTAACGTCAATTGACTCTTCCTTGCATGAACAATTTCTCTTTAGCATGCAATGTTGTTTGATCACATTTTACTCACAGTAGAATTTCTTTAAAAATTGAACTCAGTCCTCTCAAACCCTGCTGCTGATTTATCAAAAAAGTTTATGCAATATTCTAAATTCTTTGTTATTTTAATACTTTTCACAGCATCTTCTCAAGTAGATTTTATCTCAAGAAACTTCTCTCTTTGCTCATCCATAAGAAGGAGCCCCTCATCTGTTAAAACTTTATCATGACAGTACAGCAATTCAATGACATCTTCATGCTCCACTTCTAATTCTACTTCTCTTGCTGTTTCCAACACATCTGCAGTTACTTCCTCCACTCAAGTCTTGAACCCCTCAAAGTCACCCATGAGGGTTGGTATCAACTTTTTCCAAACACTTGTTGATGTTGATATTTTGACTTCTTCCCATGAATCACTAATGTTCTTATTGGCATCTAGGATGGCGAATCTTTTCCTGAACCTTTTCAATTTACTTTGCCAGATTTATCAGAGGAATTACTGCCTATGTCAGCTATAGCTTTACAAAATTTATTTCTTAAATAATAAGATTTGAAAATCAAAATTACTCCTTGATCCATGGGCTACAGAACGGATGTTTCATTAGCAGGCATGAAAACAACATGAATCTCATTGTCCATCTCCATCAGAGCTCTTGGGTGACCAGGTACATTGTTAATGAGCAATGATATTATGAAGTTTTTTTTTTTTTTTTTTTTTTTTTCCTGAATAGTAGGTCTCAATAGTGGGCTTACAATATTTAGACAACCATGTTATAAACTTATGTGCTGTCATCTAGGCTTTGGTCATTCCATTTAAAGAACACAGGTAGAATAGATGTAGTATCATTCTTAAGGGCCCTGGGATTTTCAGAATGGCAAATGAGCACTGACTTCAACTTAAATCACTGCATTAGCTGCATCAGCCCCTAACACGAGAGTCAGCCTGTCCTTTGAAGCTTCAAAGTCAGGCCTTGACTTTTCTCTAGTGATCAAAGTCTTAAATGAGATCTTCTTCCAGTATAAGGCTGTTTTGCCTATATTAACAGTCTCTTGTTTAGCGTAGCCACATTCATTAGCTTAGCTAGATCTTCTGGATAACTTGCTGCAGCTTCCACCTTAGCATTTGCTGCTGCTTTCCTTAAATCTCCTGTCAAAACCTCTGCTTGTTTCAAACTTGTTTTCTGCAACTCCCTCACTTCCATCAGCCTTGGGAGATTTGAAGATACTTAGGGTCTTAGTTTAGATTAAACTTTGGCTTAAGGGAATACTGAGGCTGGTTTGATCTATTCAGACCACTAAAATATTTTCCAAATCAGCACCAAGGCTGTTTTACTCTTATCCTTCATGTGTTCCCCGAACTAACACTTTTAATTTCCTTTAAGAATTTTTCTTTTACATTCATAGCTTGTGTAACTGTTTGGTACAAGAGGCCTAGCTTTGGCCTTTCTTAGCTTTCAAGTTATCCTCCTCACTAAGTGTAATCATTTCTAGCTTTTTATTTAAAGTGAGAGACATGAGACTCTTCTTTTCACTTGAACACTTGGAGGCCATTGTGAGGTTATTAAATGGCCTAATTTTAATATCGTTATGTCTCAGAGAATAGAGATGGCTGAGGACAGGGAGAGAGACAAGGGATAGTAGAACAATTAGAACACACACATCTATCAATTAAGTTTGTTCTCTTATATTTATTGATTAAGTTTGCTGTCTTATATTCATGGTGTTTCAGAACAATTACAATAGGAACATCAAAGATCACTGATTACAGATCTCCATAAACAAATAGAAAAATAATTAAAAAGTTAAAACTATGCGAGACTTACCAAAATATGATACAGAGACATGAAGTGAGCAAATGCTGTTGGAAAAATAGCTATGTTGGCAGGTGAATTATTTCGAGCTGAAGACAATCCAGGCCCAGCAAACTCAGGAAAATCTTTTACTTTTCCCTTAATTGCCTCATATAATTTAGATAGGGGGCCTGCACCAGACAAAGCTTTTCCAGATAACTTTTTTATATGAAAGATCTATCTGCATGGCAGGGCACACATATAGCTACCAAACACTTACCTTTCTTATCTCCTATGAATTACCCTCCTCCCCTATGATACCCCTATGATACCCCAGGCCACTTAGCTCAGAATGGCACATGAGCCTCGAGTGCCCAACTTGCTTTTGAGTCTCATATCTTTGTTGATTTTCCATATGTACATAATTAAGTTTGTTTTTCTCCTGTTAATCTGTTTCATGCCATTTTTCTTGTTAGACCAAAGATCCTACAAATAAAGAAAATTTTTTCCTCCCCTACAATATAAATTAACCTTTAAAACATCTCAAATTTCATTTTATTTTAAAAACTTAGGGAATAATTCATAGTTTCAAAAAAAAAGTTATAATAGGAATCTTCATATAAGCACTGTGTTAACAGTAGGGTTATAATACCAGGTAAGGCAAGTAATTTTGCTCTCTTAAGAAGCTTAATGTCTATAATATATGAAAAAAAGATCAATACATGATTAAACAAGTAAAACTTTGGGTTTCAAAAGAAGTAAAACAAATGATATGAACTAGTACAATACCATGTCACTTAGTCTTCTTAATAACAATGTAAATTTTTTTAGTCATTACTTAAAAAATGAACAATTCTAAAACTAGAGCGCGGACTTATTTATGGACATTCAGATAATTAGTAATCAATAACCAATGTTTGATAATTCAAATATACACTTTTTAATTATTTTAAATTTCTTTGTAGAAACAAGATTTATTGCAATTTTATATATGTTGAAATATCTTTTCATTTTAATAGCTTTTAAATTCTTGGTTCAGTAAATAATAAACTATTATATGTAAAATACAATGTTTTCCTGAAATTAAACAGAAGGATGCCATTTATATTATTAATGTGAATTATGCTATAGGCATTTATTTTAATCACTGTGATTTCTAAAATTGAATAATTTGAAACCATGTTTTTTAAATGACCAAGCTGAGATTTAGGGACATTTACTACACATGGATGTGCAGTGGAATGGCTGTAGAGAAGAGGCCTCTGTAAATGTGAATGGCTCTGGGCAGTGCACATTTCTGCAAAACATTTCACACACTAGGTCATTTATATATTACACAGAAATACAAGGTATTAAAAATGTGTGACTGTGACTCCAATTGGAATTCCAAAAGTACTTAGGTGAGTGTGGGGAAAAAATCACTAAAACTTAATAAAAAAGATTCTGCTTTGCAAAAATATCACCTTATTTTTATATATTTTATCCTTTTCTAAATTTTCTCCCTTTATTATAGGTGTTAATATAGCACATCTAAATATTTCCTTTTTTACTGGAGATAGGTTGTTAGATCACACTAATCAAAATTTTTTTTGTTGCTTCTAATTAGTCTATAATAGTTTAACATCAAAAAATCTAATAATATTATTTTATTGCCACTGGAATAACACTGGCTCCTGTGTAGTGAAAATTCACCTACACGAAGAGAAGTCTGGCCTTTGCTCTTGATTACTGTGGGGTCCTCTCTAGGCCCCTGGAATATTCTGCCTGATAGGGATCTCTTTATTTGCCTAAGAGTTTAGACCACCGGGTTGTCTAATAACATTATTTATGATGGAGTAAATATCAAAATATGAGTTCTGACCTACAGAGCAACTGAGGACTAAAGATATTTGCCCAATCTATGCAAGGGCATGGAGATTAGAGCCAAAGATGTGGACAATAAGTGACTGATCCTCAGTAAAAACTCTTTGCATCAAAGGCATGGGTGTGTTCCTCTGGCTGGCAGTGTACTGGGAGTGACATCATACATCATGGACAGAGAGAGGTAACGCTGTGTGTCACTGTATGGGGGGAGAAGAATTGGGAGCTCTGAATCTGGACCCTTCCTGAACTTGGCCCTAGGAATCTTTTTTCTCATCTGGTTTGAATTTATATTCTTTCTCCATAATAAATTGTAACCATGAGTATAACAGTTTGCAGTGAGTTCTGTGAGACCTTCTAGTGAATAATGGAAACAGGGGTTTTTAGAAACTCCCTGAAATTTCAAGGAAGATCAGAAGTGTCAAGTGAGGGCAACCTTATGGGAACTGTGTCTTCATCCTTTGCAATTTGGCTGATTTTGGTTAACTCCTGATATAGGAAATGGAAGTATAATTATTTCTCTTAGAGCTGGAAACTTAACTTCAATAACATTGTATAGTAAACTCAATGATTAAAAAGAAATATATATTTTATTAGTAAAACTTATAAGGTTGCTATTCATATAAAATCAAAGAATTTAAGGTATTACATGAATTCAGTGAGTAGAATCCAGATCCTTTTGATTATCACATCAAGTTTGAGAAGTTCAATTTAAAAGAACATTGATCAAAAATTAAGAGATAGTTGAAATATTTGAAGCATGATTTCTGTGCTCCTATTAACCTTTGCCAAATTATTTGTGACTTTTCACAAATCTTTTACATACTATATTGTACTAAATTATCAAAAATAGTAATAAAATATAATATTTACTGTGTACCTTACAGGCCTCTTCTCAAATAATTATCAACACTGTGAGAAGTAATACTCTTCAATATTTAGATGTCAGAATAGATTCAGAGCTATGGAATTTGACTAAATTCATATAATTTGTAAGTGGCAGGCCTAAAATTTATATCAAGTCAGTGTGATATCACAGCACTGATATCAGGAATTTTTGTATAATTTTTGTAATCCAATATAACTATATATTTATTAGATATCATCTATTTGTACTCAGCTACATTTCTACCATTTTAATCATCCCTTCTTTATCTGGGCTAGAAGCCCAGAAACATTTCCCAATTTTCCTTAATATCAAGATTTTAGATTATATTCTTCAACAAGATATACTTGCATAAAACTGGAAGACAGAAAAAGAAGCAAAAGCTGTTACTTCCTCCTTCTAACATCTATGGGTTGGTCCACAGGTAAATGGTGTATGAGAAGTTCTGCAGTGACTTCTGGGAAATTCTTGCAAATCATCTGCTTTCGTGATGAAGTCAGCTGAGATCATTAGCAGCAACTTTCTGACTTCTTAAAAGCAAATATGGTTTTCCAAGTCTTTGCTTCTCTTAGCCCTTCTGCTAGTTTAAGTACCTAATTCGCTATATAAAAGTCCTTTTTAATGAAAAATCTGGGCTATTTTGTTTTATTCAGATCAAATTGTGACTGAGGTATGTGGAAAAATTATTTATTTATTTTTAAATGATTTTTTTTCTTTAATTTTTATTAGTTTCAATTATACAGTACATTGGTTAGACATTTATACAGATTTTGAAATGATCCCCCTGATTACTCTTTCTCTTCTTTGCCTCTCTACCTAGCCATTACATTACTGCTGACTACATTCTCTATGCCATGCTCCCCATCCTTGTGACCATCTATCAACTACTAATTTGTATTTCTTTAACTCTTTACCGCTTTCTTCTAGACCCCAATCCCACTCCCTTCTGGCTGTCACCAGATTGTTCTCTGTATTTGTGAGTCTGTTTTTGATTACTTAGTTTTTTTTGTTCCTTAGATTCCACATATAAGTGAAATCATATGGTATTTATCTTTCTCTATCTGACTTATTTCACTCAGCATAATAACTCCTAGCTCCATCCATGCCATTGTGAATGGTAAGATTTCTTTTTTTTAATGGCTGAGTAATATTCCATTGTGCATATGAATCACAACTTTTTTATCCAATTGTCTGTTGATGGGCATTTAGGCTGCTTCCATTTCTTGGTTATTGTAAATTGTGCTACCATGAATATAGGGCTGAATAGATCTTTATGAATTATTGTTTCAGTTTGGTATTTGGATAAATACCCAGAAGTACGATTTCTGGGTCAATTGGTAGATCTATTTTCAATTTCTTGAGGAACCTCCAAACTTTTTCATAGTGGCTATACCAATTTTCAATCAGAACAACAGGTGTATGAGGGTTCCCTTTTCTCCACATCCTCACCAATACTTATTCTTTGATTTATTGATGGTAGCCATTCTGACAGGGGTGAGATGATATTTCACTGTGGTTTTAATATGCATTTCTCCGATGATTAGTGATAAATCATGTCTCTTTTAAATGACTCCATATAGTAGAAAATATGGAGATTTGACCAGCCGGTCTTAGAAAACTTTGCCAATTCAATTACACCATAATTTGACATAACTCTGGCTTCTTAAACATGACAGTGACAGAACTTTTATGATTAGGAATGACAGGATTTTTGTGTTATTAAATACTTAAATTGTGAAACACTTAAATATCTTAAATTGTGAAAATTTAAGCCTAGCGAATAACTGTTTTCTAATTTACCATGGAAAGCTATCCATACAAATTCTGCTTTAACATTTACAATAATCTGTTCATTTTGAATCTCAATTGGATAACTTAAGACAAAATGCCTTTATTACCAGTGTAGAAGTCTTTCATTTTACATATTGTTCTCAAACATCTACTTGATTCTTTGAGAAAACCTTACTTACTGTGAGAAGTGAACATATACCAAGAATCAGAAGTCACTGAATAAAATTCAGAGTAGGTTCTCCCACACACTACTTTTTTAAGAATGTTGGAAGCTCTGATTATCCCAATTAGTTTCTTCTAATTAGCATTAGATGATTTAGTAGCAGTAACACAGAAGCAAACAAAGAACAAACAAGAAAAAAAAAAAAGCTAGAGGAGAACTTGAAGATATTCCTGCCAAAAGACATTCCCACAAGAATTGAACAAAATAATTGAAATCTTCTAAAATATTTTTATCATGACTAATGTAGGCATTTTTAAGTTAGGTGTATCTGGAAGGGCTTGACATTTTATTTTTCATCCCAAACTGAGATAATTTCAGATCTACAAGAAAACTAAAGAACCATTTTTAAGAAACATCTGTGATATTACATCATTAATATCTTCAGTTGAAATCGACCCAGTGCTTATAATAACTCAAATGTTGCACAAAAACTTGGGGATACTAAATTAACATAACAGACAAGACAAAACCAGTGAGCTAACAATTTGTCGTAACACATAACAATTGCTACTAAGGAATGAGCAAGGGGAGAATCACCTACTTGCTCTAACTCATTCACAGAGTGGTCTATACTCACTACCTTTATTTCTTCAGGTCATGTTCATTTTTTCACACCGAGCACACTAACTTCCAAACCTAACACTGTAACTGCTACATTCTTACTTTAAATTGCATGATTAAAGTTGACAGTTCACCAGTGATCTTCCAGATGCAGCGATGATTAGACTTTTTGTGTGCTGTAAAGATATATGAACTCTTTCCTACCAATCTTTGCATTCATGACATCATTTATTTTGGTGTCTTCAGGCATATTTTTTATAGTGTGCTTTTGTATACTTTTTATACATTTATGTCTTTCATCTTCTCCAAACATCATGTTTGGCTCTCTTAATAGTTGTGGTAAGAAGAAACATGATTCTCTGAAAGACAGAAGCATTTAGTCACTGCTGTGATACAGCGCAGAAAACTTTTTTCTCTAACATGGTAACAAGTAATATTCAAGATGGCACATGCTCTGTTGGTAGGGGCCTCTGCCAAACCAAGATGAGCATAGTGCTTAGAGACACATGATAGATATGAAGTGTAAGGGATTTAGAGGTGAAATAGTTGTGTGTGTGTGTGTGTGTGTGTGTGTATGTACATATAATGTATATATGTATATGTAATATATATTTGTATAAAATGTGTAATATTTGTAAAATATATGTATATATTATTATGTATATATATAAAATCAATAGTGTCTTGAAAGTGAATTCATGATTACAATGCTAGACACATTATCACTTTAGGTGAATAAATTTAATTTCCTACAATAAACATCTTCCGCATAACTACAAGTGATAGTGATTTTCCGCCACTATATGACAAGAATCTCCTTTCCTCTAGTTTCAAATAAGATTTTCCTCACTACTCTGGTAAGCCTTTACCCATGGCAGACTCAGAGTTCAAACTTCTATAGTATGTTCAAAGCACTTTACGCTTTCATTACTCTCTTCAAAATCATAGATTTCCAGATTCTGATTACCGCATAATTTCAAAGTTACTCCCTGCATTTTTAGTTATTTCTTTTGGCAGTATCCACCATTCAGGTGCCAATTCTGTATTATTTATTCATGTCTGTGCAGTGAGTTACATCAAAACTTAACAGCATAAAAAATACACTTTTTTTTTCACAGTTAACGTTAATCAGCTATCTGGTGAAGCTTATTTGATTGCTTCTGGCTCAAGAATTCTGTCAGCTTGGGCTGTAGTTTCTTCTGCAGCCTCTACTGTAAGGATGGGAATCTTCTTCCAAGTTGATTTATGTGGTTATTTGCAGGTCACAGTCCTTTGTCACATGAGTCGCTACAAAGCTGCCTTATGACATAACATCTGGCTTCTGTTAGGGCGAGTGACCCGGATGGAGTTTGGGGCTATGTGAAGATGGAAACCTTAGTCTTATGCTAACCTAACATTAAAAGGAGCTTAAAATGTGACATCACTTCTATCATATTATTCTGGATAAAAGTGTGTCTCTAAGTCCAGTCCATACTCAAGGGGAGTGGACCGAGGATCTCACAGATGTGTAACAATTGGGAATCGGGGGTCATTAGGGAGCATCGTAAAGGCTGCCTACCACAATCTTATTTCCATTTTGATTATAAACCATTTTTGGAAGTACTGACACCTTTAAAGTAGTTTTTCTTCCATCTGCAGGTAAGGATTAATAAATCAGGGAAACACTTCTTAAATTCTCTGTTATTTCTTAGCTCATTAAAAAACAAACAAACAAACAAAACACACATTCTGGAAATCTTAAGGCTATAAAACCCTAAAATCACTCATTTTCCAATTTTCCTTCCGCTTTCTGCTGCTGGGCCAGACCACAAGTACTTGTTTACGTGTCTCGGTTTCATTTTTCTCAATAGCTATTGCTTTTCTAATTTTTATTTCAGTCCTTTATGACAAATCCAGAAAGTAGACAGCCTCATGGGCTGCTTCTAATTATGTGGAAAAGATGCAACCTGAGCAAAGGATAACATCGCTCCATAATTCCGAGTAAGCCTGCTAAAGTGTCTGTGCATGAACACACGTGGTTATGACGTTTGCGACAACATCCAGAGTGTGTTAGAACAGAAACCCTCTAATTCGTGGTTCCAGTCTGGGGCAGAGACAGTTTAAGTAACCAAGGGCCTACAAAAATTAGTATAGCTTTCACCAAACTAAAGATTAAAAAATGTCTTTATATGACAGAAAAAAAATTGATTTTACATTTCAAGGGTCATGTAAAGCAATGATTTGGCAAGTCTCATTAATTAGATACACACTAAACAGGAACTGTAATATTTATTGACCCATCAAAAATGTCATAATCGTTAAGTGATAATCTATAAAATATAGGATATATAATTCATATACTTTATTATGGATATATCCAAGTGGCAAGCTATTTTGTTATTCATTCCCCCCCAAAACAAACACAAACGAACAAACAAAATAAAATGCAAGGGAAAAAAGCTACCAAGGTTAAATTCAAGCAATTCTTCCTTTTCATTTTAGTGATATATCCTTAAGTGAGAAACAGTGATAAGTAAAAGTTGTTCCTTAGAATACATTTGCAATTTGGTTTATGCCACATTTTTCTATTTTTAAAATTATTTTTAAATTGTGCCTTTTATAAAAGTTTTGGAATCACTTTTTTAAAAGACATTTAATTTAATAAAATTTTGAAAGCAATATTCATTTGCATTACAGCAGCATCTTACCTTTAGATATGAAAAATCTCTTAAAGCTCATTATGCAATTGAATCTCAGAGTTCCACAAGTCTGCCAGAGTCACATACAGAATTATTTGCATAACTAATACTAAAACAGAGTTTTTCATTAATATAGTTCTTCCTAATACATACCGTTGTGTATATTACATTATGCAGAATTATTATTAGAAAATAATTATAAAAAAGTAAATGGTTTGTAAATTATTTCATACCATCAACTGATAATATTTTCAATTACATGAGAACAATGAGAAATAAATGCCCTATCATATTTGTGGGTAACATCATTTGATACAGAAAAAATATGAGGTTTCTTAAAAACCCTCTTATTATGTGTGACATAGGACATTTTCAGCCAATTCAGAGAATGCAACTATGGATGGATTCATGGATATTAGAAATTTCAGAGATTTTCTGTTACTTAAAAGTGTATTTCATCATATTATTCTATATAATTTCCAAAACATGTTCACATATAAAACTATAACCTCCAGACTATAAACACTATAAACTGTAGTCTTTAAAAGCAAGTAAGCATTACAACTACATTATTATGGTTTCAAAGTTGAAGGTGATCTATGTATATTTTTTAATTTCAGACTATATAACAATTCTGAGTGCTTATTAGACATAGTTGAAGACGTGGGTTAAGTTCTGCTTATAAATAGAGTTAAGTCATGAGTCTCAATACCTTAATTTTTGCTTTCATATTTTATGCCTCCCAATATCTTTAAATATTTGATGATTTATAGAGAAATGTGGTAACCTTTACTGAATTAGTGCAATTTTCCTTTCTTATATAAACTCTATATTTTGCTTCATAACACATAAATAAAAGGTAAAAGCCCTGTTTTTTAGAATCCATATGTCATAATTTTCCTTAGCTGAGGGCATAATAAACAATATCTATATTTTGTTCCCCACTGGAGCCAAGGAGGGGCTACTTAACCCTCATGAAACAAAACAGGAAGTTATCTATTTGTAACTACCTTACAATTCAGTGCATTATTCTTAAAACTAAAGAGCATTTTCCATTTTCTTTGTGTTTATCTTTTCTCTTATACTTAATATCAACTTAATACAAAGAGTATAAAGATTTTATTTTTTCCTCAGAAAAGTTAGCATTATTTGCTACTTACTTACACCCTAAGATCATATTATTATGTCTGATGTACTCTTTAGTAAAAATACTTCTCACAAAGCAGATTCAGGAGTATCTAGTTCCAATATTCACAAAGCAGTGAGTGAAAGATTTAAAAAGTGATGACCGCACATGTTTCAAGGACGGTGCCTCACTTATTTTCATACCATACACTCAGTTTCTTTAATAGCTGACAGTTTTCAAACTGTACTTGTTGATGGGACACAATAAAATATTTTTGTAAGTTGACTTAAGAAATATAAAATATTATTTTATTAAACTGTAATGTGCTTAATACACTTAAAGTTCATTTAGTATATTTAGAGGTATTTAAAGCAAAGCTTTTTAAATAAAGAAAATTCCAGATAACGTCTGAACAGAAGAATGACATTCTTTCTATCTGAGACAAATTACTGAATAACATAGGCATATACTTTAGATCTTTACTTCTTAGAAACTTTTCCTACCTCTTAAAAACTTTTTATAAGTTAATGTTACCACTAGTCCTTAAAATCAAATTAACTGTAGAATTTGGCACTATAAGTCCTTTTGGTTTGATCCTGCTTATGACAGGCTTACGACTGAGCTATAAAGAGTTTTTTAAGCTCAATTACAAGTTATAGCACCAGTTATGTCCACCCATGGAAGGCAGCCTTGGGAAAAGGACATAAACTGAAAATGAGACAGTAAGTTCAAGAGCCAAAGGAAAAATGAAATGAGGATTGAAAATAAATAAAAATTTACTAAAGCAAGGAAGCAACTGTGATATGATCATTTTAACAAGTTTAAAGACCTAAGGTGAAGAGTTTCCGTGGGAAGAAGTTATAAGGAGCAGAGAGGTTTATAAGAGTTGACAATTTCTTAGTAGAATGATGAAACTGACATTTGTGTAACCAGTTCTTACCAAAGCTGCATCGATCTTTAGGAATTTGTTCAATGAAAATTTGGCTTAATTGCAGCAAATGATATGGAGTGGGAGTTCATAAAAATCAAGTAATAAAGGATGGCTACTTCTATTAAGTTTTGATGATAAATTGAAGTTGCTACAAAATTGTAATGTTTTTATGTGTTATGAAGTATATTTATATTTACATTTTGCAATGTATGTAGTTCAGTTTTATGAAATAGATACACAAATGATATTAAAAACAAGGTTTAATAAATAGTGTTATAATTAAAAGTAATAGAATCCTAGCTTCTCCATCTCACCTCTGCTCTGGAGAGGAGTATACTTTCAAGATTATTTTATTGTGTTTTTTTGTTGTTCTCATCTCCATTTTACTAAATAATATACTTTACCATTATATATTTACTGTGTGTAACAATAAATAAAAAGTTAGCTTATTTTAATGCACTTTGGCACACCCACCAACACATTGCGGGATAGATATATAATTAACTTTGCATTTACACTGTCTTTTTAGTAAATTTAAGGAATACATTACATTGACATTTGTTTCTTTTATTTACAACACTACCTGATCTTGTTTTATTAACCATAAAGTTAATAAAACTCTGGTGTAAAATAATTGTTCTACAATCTTCTAGAACTGCTGTCTTGGGTAGGTTACTTCTTTTTGCTTCTGTTTTCACATTTGTGAAAAAGCAATAAGAATAGAATATAGATTATGCTTTAAAAATAATAAATTATCACAGAGTACGTGCTTAATACATGTTAGTTATTGTTAGAATTTCCAGTCTTTCATCGATTCTAGCATGTACTCTTTTACCATTGATTGTGGATCATATTTTAACTGCTAGTTTTTTCTCTGAAGTATGTAAAATAATGATGCATCTTTCAAAAGACTGATCCTTGGATTCCATGATACAATGGGTGAATCTTCCAGTCAACTGATTTTTACATTCTATGAAAAATTCATTGTCTTGTTATTGTCATTATCTCATCTTCATATCGAATCAAATTTGAAAATAAGTGTCAGAATACGGTTTATGCAGAATTAAAATACATGATTTAATTTTCTTTTTTCTTGTATTTTTTAGATCTTTATGTTATTTCAATTTCTGAATTTTTCGCATGACATTTTCCTTTGAAAACTTTTTTCCTGGAATTCCTCCATTGTTCTCATAATCTGAACTAAGTTCTTATTAGGAGAACAGCAGAAAGATTTTCATGGGGCATCATTTCATTGCTCTCCTGATTTGATCATTTGTTACTTCAAGTCCGTAAGGAAATTCTTATTTTGCTGAGGTATATCATTCATAGTATGCCAGGAAATAAATTGTGAAATTTTTTTCAGAGGACTGCTTTATATGCATGAAAAATCTTTATTTTGCCCCCATTATTATTCAGTAATTTAGCTGAATTTTATAAATCTATATTAAATAATTTAATATTAAATTTCCTAATTTTTTTACTACTTTTAGGATTAGTGTTGCTAATGAAAAGTCTAATTTCAGTCTGATTATCATTTATTTTCACAGTAATCTTTAAAAGTTGTGAGGTTTTGAGTGATTTTTTGGTTCATTTTTGTTTCTGATGTTTTCTTCCAGGAAGCTTTTATAAAATCGTCCCTCATTTGTGTTCTGAAATGCCACAACGTATGTGTAGATTTTTGTTTGTGTGTTTGTGTGTGTGTGTCTCTGTGTGTGTGTGTGTGCATGTTCTATGAACTCGTCAATCTCTTTTAATCTAAATAATTTTATCTTTTGTTTCTGTGAACTTATGTTGCATTATTTCTTTGGCATTTTCCTTTCCTATGTTTTTTTCTTATTCTTTCTTTCTAAAAAGCTATCTACATGTAGATTGTTGGACCAAATAGAGTTGTGTTCTACATATATTATTTTTTATATCTTTTCATTTTATTGACTATTTGTTCCACCTCAAGGAGATTTAATTAACTGGTGAGTTTTAATTAGAGACATACATGGTCAAATTTGTGCATTAAAAATGTAAGTGGCTGCAGTGTAGAAAACTGTTAGCAGTCCTTTTACCAGAGGGTTTAGCAAGAAAACTGAAGTTAACCACAGAAAAAATTCAGATAACTTTCATTTTTATAAATCTTTCTTTTCTTTCTGTGAAAACATTAATTGTTGTCCCTTTGATGAAAATTTTTCTAAAACTCAGTGTATATAAAATCCTCCTGACCTAAAATTAATACATGCAATTTAAGCTAAAAGTGATCTTTGCTATGCTATTAAAAATGTATATGTATTCATAAACTTGTAGGATATGTGTGGCTAATAATTATCTCTTTTTTAAATAACACTTTAATAATATCTGAATTTTTAAGTAGGAAAGGGGGATGAATCTTATTGGAAACTTGCAATATGCATTATTAAGCTGAGAATACAAGAAGGATAAATCTCAAAGATCTATACTGTGAGTGGCATTGTGCATGTGAACAAATAAGTTTAGTGGAATATTTAAGTGCTGTAAAGAAAACATGAAATAATGCTGAAATTCAGGGAAGTGATGCAGATAATTCCCAGCTTTGGTTTGTGGGGGTTAGTTAGGATGTAAAGATGTTGTTTCTTAGAAAAAGTACTTTTGAATTAATTAGTCCTTTATGGATTGGTAGGATTGTACATAAAGCTGGAGACCAGATACCATGAATCACACATACAAATCCTATGATAATTATTAACTCCATTATAGCAAACTCGGTATATTTTAAAAAATATTTTCAGGTTCTTTCACTTATTGGTAAATCGAACATAATGTTGGAAATTGTTTATGAAGAGTAAAGGTAAGATAAAATGTTAATCAGCCTTGAATGTCAGGGTAAAGAATTTGAATTTCATAAAGTTGGAAATATTCAGTTGTGTCATAATAGGTCTTTTTTTAAACATATATGGCTGTAATCTAGAGATGGATCTTAATTCTTAAAATAACTCATATCCTAAAATATTTCACTATATTATTTCAGCATACCACAGAAATTATATAATTAAAATTACTCCTAAGATATGATTTTTCATTCATTCTACTCATATTACTAAATCTAGGGAGATTGATGTAGCCTCTTGGCGTTCTTGCTTTTGATGTTGACCTTCAGCCGGAATTACAAAAATGATTTTGGTGGCTAGGCTTATTTTTATAATTAGAATTGGATTGGAACCTTTGCAAAGGATGCCTAAGATGATTTGACTTTATTATTGACATATGGGAGTTTCACTCTTTACTCTCTGTAGAGTTATTTACCAACACATTAGCATTATTTTTCTAAGTATATTTTTAATGGAGGTTTGCCTCATGAGGCATTTTTCATGGCTAGACTTAATCTCTGGAGGAAAGAAGTGTCGACCAAAATGCTAAAGAATTGACAGAATCAGGAAGAAAATATTATTGTTCAATATGTTATTGCTTTACTTTATTAAGAGATTTCATATGGAGATAGTAAGAAAATATAATTTACTGCAATTTCATAACCTATTTCAGGTGACATTACTTGGGCTGATCAAATATGACTCAATTTCTATGTGCTTACTATTTATGTCATCTGTTTGGTTCTTGCCATGTATCTTAGTATATGAAAGCCACTTACATTTATTTTTATTTTTATTTTTAAGCTTTAACATTTATTTATGTGTGTGTGCTCTTTGCAACTGTAAACTTGGAGGAAGGTCACTGAAAATACAGAAAGTTGGTTTTCAGTAACTATTTAACAAATAGATATTTTATAATATAAATATAACGGATAACTCAGTATTTTCACTCTCTGGATAATATCACTGTCTGGATGTCCTTTGGTTATAAAGGATCTAATTTCCTTCACTTCAAGCTACAGCCACTTATGCTGGCATCTGACTGGAAACAAATTTTCACCCTTCTCCAGATGTGCATGGGGATCTTCAGGGCTTGTAGTAAGTGACCCGGAGGAAATTTGTCAGTATTGACTTTAGCACACTCTGGAGAAATACTGATTTTAGCTGTTAAACATTTTCTTAGCTGCTGTCCCTGATCAGTGTTTGGGATCAACTCAGTCTTTCTGGTTGAAAAATTCTAGAGGAGTATTTGCAGGAGCTGTCATCTATCAGGAGGCAATAGAGAAAACTTATCCCACTTTAAAGTATATGCTATTTTTAATATTTACAGTTTATGTGTAACTATCAGTGCTATTTTTATATTTGGTTATTTATATATATCTATAAGCTCCTTTAGCAATTTATCATGTTTCAGTTTTATGTCTTATACTCTTAATTATATGAAAAATTTATTAAAAATAACCTTTATTTAGGCATTCAATTTGTATTTTATTTAATTACTCTATGTTTTTTTGTCCTCTAAATCTTTCAATATTAAGTTATTTGAGTGAATCTTTCACTTTCACATTAATAAAGGTAAAATATATTAATAAGGAATTCATTATCCTCTAGACTGAAAGAATAAATACTGTTCTGCATCCATTTCATACTTTCAAAGGTCAAATACGTTGATTTTTATATTTCAAATAGATCATTTTCCAGTAAACCTTTATAAGAAGATCAAATATGGTTAAGTTTAATATAATGTATTACCAGTGTAAGCTGAAACTTTCCAATTGACCTAATAGTGGTTGTCTGTCTGTTTATCTATCTATCATCTATCTATCATCTATCTATCTATCTATCTATCTATCCATCCATCCATCCATCCATCCATCATCTATCTATCTATCTATCATCCATCCATCCATCCATCTAATCTATCTGTCATCTATCTATGTACCTATTTATCCATCATCTATATCCCAGTATTTCATATCCGTGGACTTGTAAGGTAGATTCTTGCTCATTTAATAATTTGAGTATGAAAGGTTACTGGTGTGATTCTTTTGATTTTCATTTTTCTAAATATCTTCTTGCCTTTTTTGTTGGTTCAAAGCTATTTTTAATTCTGTTAACAATAAAACAAGTCTCTATGTTTCACATTGCTTTTTACCTCTATACACTCTTTGATATAAGTTCAATATCCAGTTAAGAATTGGTGTGTAAACTGGCTAACCTATGTAAGACACAGACTGCTAGATTTATGAACATAGTTTTTTGAGAACCACCCAACTTCTTTAATACTAGTTATTTGTCACGTTTTTAAAATTTATTTTTGCTTTTATTTTAAATTTAATCTAATTTAACTTAATTATTTGATTTAATTTAATTTGATTTTTGTCAAGTAATTATCAGGCAATGAAAGGATTCTATTCCTCCTAAGGATAAGAAAATAAGGACAGACACATATACAAGTATCATTCAGGTAAAAATTATGTGAAATAGAGGTATTCAAAGGGTTACTGAGCTTTGGACTAGTTAACCTCGCCCCTGCCTTTAACAGTTTTATCAAAATTATGCTAGTGACAGATGAGGCACGCCTCATAGGCATCACCAGACCTTTTAGTAAATTTTTCTAACCAATGTTGATTGAGTTCGGTAGCCACTTTGTCTTTCATTGTGGTGGGTGATTTCCTGTGAAGTCTCAGGCCGCCATATGTGGTAGCCTAGTGCTCCCACACAGCCATCTTTGGAGCTTATTCTCATGCAGTCTGCATTGATATTTTCCCTAGCACCATTTTTTTTGACCCTGGCACCTATTGCTGGTATATTATAATAACTTTTCGAAGCTTTTATAACATTTTTTTTTTAACTTTGGTTAGGTAACTAGGATGTGAGTGAGTGTGATCTGTCTAGGAGAACAAGCAGCATGGGCATTTTCTCCAGTCTCCACATTGTTCCCGTATATCCACCTCTTAAGGAAGCATTAGAGCGCACAGAAGTTCTTTAATGCATTGTTTACTCTTAGATGAGGTTAAGAACCTTCTTTGTTTTTCGAACATTTCAAAATTATGATCTACTTCTCAAAGCTTATCCATTAACCCTTTTATCTCCGGCTAACTGACAAGCCCTGGGGAGCACATTGATTTCTGCCTTCTGGGTAGATTTTGTCTGTGGCAGGGATTCGTAATCTAGGGGTGAAGTGAGATCTATCAGAAGGTATACAGAGGATATTTTCCAATTTCAGTCTCAACATATTACCAATCAATCAATAAGAAGATTAAGTCTGTACATTCTAAAGGGTTTTCTAATATATCTACCTAAAATGTAGTTCATGAGTAAGATGTTAGATAATTATGAGTTTTTCCATCTTCATTAATGAATTAAAGGTAGCAGGACTGAAAATATTACAGTGATGAATGGACGTAAATGTATGTGTGAGAAATGATAGAATTTCATAGGAGGTAAGCCTACTTGCTAAAAATGTATAATTTCAGTGAACAACCATTGTAAAACATGAAGGATGATCAAGTTTAAAGGAGGTGCTAAAATCAAATTGGCAGAAGCCTCTGCTTATTTAGCTGGTGTGGCTCTTACTTTTAGACAAAGTGGATAGGCTTTTGGCATGGAGCCAAGAAAGAGATTAAAGTTATCTATTAGTCTATGGTCATTCCTAAAACATTAATCAAGAATACTAAAGACTTGTCTAGAGCTCTCATATGTGAATTGGCAGAAAGGTTCATGATCATTGGTAACTCCATGTTATCAGATGTTTTAAGAACTAATTTAACCAAGCACCTGTGTGTGCGTGCGTGTGTGAGCACGCGTGTGTGCGCGCGCGCACACACACACACACACACACACTGTTCTTCCTTATATTTTTAGGAAAGAGGTTCACCTACCAAAGATTTGGTTGAGCGGTACAGAGTTTTGGTGATTTCAGAGAAATTAGAGCCCATTGCCTATAGGAATCAATAAAATCTAAGAATTCCTTTATTTATTATCTATCTACCTATCTATCTATCTATCAATTTTTTATTATCTATCTAGAGTAGTTCTGAATGTCTTTTAGTAAGCAAAAGGGGGTCTATCTCCTTGAGATCAATAATGCTCTAGATAATGAACATTGCTTAACATCATTTAAACAGTTTTTGGAAATCTTAAGCCCCTTCTAAACTGTAATAGTATGTAAATACAGAAAAATCAGTCTTAGAATTTTACTTATGATTATAATTGAAAATGGTCATACACGTATTAAGAATAGAATCACAGGGAAATGCAATATTTTCTTAACGTCTTGGATGAGGACTTGTGAAAAGTAGTAAGGTATCTCACTGAACTTCTGTGGTGTAGTAATCTAGGTGTTTTGTTCTTTTATCTCCCACCCAAGGAGGGGACAAATAATGCCTATATTGATTTAGTTCTAAAGGGACACTAAATAAAGCAGCACAGAGATCTGCAGCTGAAAAATATGCAATATCAGGTGGCACTGAAGGTAAAACAAATCCCAGCTTTATAATATAGTGGCAAAAATAGATTTTATTTATCTCTCTATCTATCTATCTAATCTACCTATTATCTATGTATATATGTATGCATTCATTCATTCATTCATTCATTCATTTATTTACTTATTTATTTATGGCTCTCAGGTCCTAAATAAACTTATATACTTGTTTACCATGTATTCGACAATGAGGATGGGAGTACTATAAGAACAAGAAAAGGTACCTTGAATTTTTATTATTAGGATTTTAACTATTGCTTTTAGTCTTTTTTCACCTTCTGGTTTAAGAGCTAATTTTGTTAGGATAGAGATTAAGATGGGTCACTGGGAACATAAATGGATTCAGCCCCCAAATCCAACCTGTAGAAATATATATTTCTTTCTCCCACAAGTAACCAGTACCTTGTGAAATCTTTAAGTTGGATTTAGTTTAGACAGAAGGGTACTGGTGAGTCAGTGTTCAGAATAGCTATTACTTATTATGAAGAAGGATGACCCAAGTGACTTCAAGAAGATCACAGGAGAGCATTTCAACTGGCAATTCCATTTGTCCAGTAAAAGTCACACAATTAAGTTAGCGAATGTGGGCTGAAAAAGAGGGAAGAATGTTTCATATTTAAAGGTACGAAGTAACAAGCTTGGAAGTGAACAGGGAAGGTCCAAGGATTATGATTATTAGAGATATTACCCACAATCTGAGTAATTTGTTGATTCAGGGGATGATTGTATAATATTGCTTGAGTTTAAGTGATAATATAGCACCCATACCAAACATTTTTCTAAATTGCCCCTTCCAAAAAAAAAAAAAAAAAGTATTATTGTTTTCACTTTTATTTTACAGCCTTATTGAGTTGAGACACATTTCACATACCATAAAATTTCCCTATGTAAAGTATTCAGTTTAGTGTTTTTTTATGTATTCATAGTAAAAATTTATATACATATCCATTTTATATATATTACATCAAAATCTAATTTATATATATATATTAAAAAGTTATATTAAATTTGATTATATATATTATCAAAATCTAATTCTAGAACATTTTCAACTTCCCCCTCAAAAATGGTATCTATTACATGTCATTTCAAATTCCTTTTGCCACCCAGCACTAGACAACTTCTAATCTATTTTCAATTTCTATGGATTTACCTATTCTGGATATTTCATGTAAATGAAATTATGCAATATATGACCTTTATGACTGGCTTCTTTGACTTAACATAATATTTGCAAGATAATGAATAAATCCTCTTTTATTTCCAACTGGTATTCCATTGTATGAATATAACACATTTTGTTTATCCAGTCATAAGTTTATGGGCATTTAGGTTGATTCTACTTATTTGCTAGTATGAAAAATCCTGCTATGTACTTTTTGTACCCACAGAAAACTTATATATGTGTATAGGTTTTTGCTTAGACGTGTTTTTGTTTCTATTGGATATAAACCTAAAAGTAGAATTGCTCAGTCATTTGTAACTTTATATTCAGAATTTCAAGGAACTAACCAACTATTTTCAAAAGTGGCTGTTTACAGTTTACATTTGCAAAAGGAATGCGTATGATGGTTCCAATATCTCCACATTCTTAACAACATTTCTTATTTACTGTTATCTTTTTTATTTTTTAATTTATTTTAATATGATTTTATTATGACATTGGTTAACGAAATCCAGTAAGTTTCAGGTATGCAATTCAACAGTAAGGCATATACGTATTGCATTGTGTGCTCACTGACCATACTTAGATTTCTTTCTGTCACCACATATTTGACCCCTTTTATCCCATCTACCTCCTCCCTTCTCCCCACCCTCTAGTAACCACTAGTGTATAGTCCATGTCCATGAGTCTCTGTTTTTAGCCAGTAAGTGACGTCTTACTGTGGTTTTGATTTGCATTTCTCTAATGATGGTGTTAAACATCTCTTTCTGTGTTTATTGGCCATTTGGATATTTTCTTTGGATGAATGTCTTCAAATCATTTGCTCAGATTTTGATCGGACTTTTTATTGAATTGTAAGAGTTCTTTATATATTCTAGAAAAAAATTTCTTGTTAGATATATGATTTGCAAATGTATTCTCCTATTCTATGGGTTTTCTTTTCACTTTCTTGATGATGTTTTTTAAAGCACAGAAGTTTTTAAATTTTGATGAAATCTAATTTGTGTATTACTTTTTTGGAAGCTTATATTTTGGTGTCCTACCTAAGAATCTACTGTCTAACTCATGATCACAAATATTTTCTTATATGTTTTATTTTGGAAGTTTTATGCTTTTAGCTATTACTTTAAGTCTATGATCCATTCTGAGGTAATTTTTGTGTAAGGTTTGAGAACAGGGTGTAAATTTCTTGCTTTGCCATTGGATATCTACTTGATTCAGCATCATTTGTTGAAAAGATTATTATTACTTCATTAAATTGTCTTGGCACTCTTGTTGAAAATCAACGGACTATGTATTCAGGGTGTGCTTCTGAACTCTCAATTGTAAGTCAAGGATAAATGTCTATCCTTACACAGGATTGCACTCTCTTGATTACTGAAAATTTGTAGTTTATTTTAAAACCATGAAGGATGAGTCCTCCAAGTTTTTTTTTTTTTTTTTTTAATATTTTGGCTGTTCTGGGTCCTTTACATTTTTATACGAAATTTATTTGCCAGAGTTGTTCTAATATGGTTGCTTTTAGTTGTCTTGCTCATATTTTTGTTGTTATAGCTAGTTCACTGACTTACTTACTCATCTATTCTGGAAGTCATTTTCTCAAGATTGTCCTTAAATAGTTAGAGAAAATTCTCCTTTTGAGTTTAAGAAAACAACAGGAAATTTGGGTGTTTAATTTTCCTAGTACCATCTTCACTAATCAATTATTTTCTAAATAGAAAGCTTTTTTTTTAAAAAAAATCAATATCCTTTGTATATAGTATCTAGAGACACTGTTTAATGAGGAAGTTGGAAAATTTTATTCATTTATTTTGGTCTTATCTATAAATCCATCAATTTATCTAAGTTATATTCTATTTTGGTTCTAAGGCTCTTTCAAAATGTTCAGCAAAGTATTGAAGGTTTGCCAATGGGGCAATTTATGATTCTAGTTTTCTCTTGCATATTAAGTTCCCTATTTCTGACTAAGGCCATTAGCGAAACTTGAGGAAAGAGCTGGGGTCACATCCACTTTACTCCTGAATGGTGCCTATCTATCTATTTATTTATTTATTTATTTTTAAATTTCTTTATTTAAATTAGTTTCAAGTATACAGTACATTGGTTAGACACTCTATATAGTTCATAAAATGATCCCCCTAATTGCTGCCTCCCTCCCCTGGGCCTCCACCTAGCCATCATATTAATGCTAACTGCATTCCCTCTGCCGTGCTCCCCATCCCCATGACCAACTATCAACTACTAATTTGTACTTCTTTAACTCTCAGTCCTTTCTCCCAGCCCCCCAAACTCCCTGAATGTTATCTATTTTAAAGTGTTAAAGGTCTAGTTCCAAAGCCTTCAACAGATTCAACCTTTCACTGCTTAGAGTACTAAATCAGAGCAAAACTATTTCCTAGGGAGGATGGTAGATAGCCTCCAAAATGCTGTGTCCAACATCTACAGTGTTTCCCAAAACACTCTCATCTCCTATTCAGTTTGAAGTCTTTTCAAGTCTTCCCTTTCTGTATTTTCTGTCCAATATTTTGCAACTGAGATATCCACTAACATATTAACTAATTGGTAATATATCTCAGAGCCCTGGGTTATACATTTTTATACTCATTTATATTCCCCTGCACATTTCTTTTTATCTTGTATAGGCTTTGATGATGGCTGTCAGTTCAGTGCAAGACCGAGTCTTAAAATGGTCCTTCCTTGTTCTAAGAATGATTTACTTTTAATAAGTAATAGAGTTTGGGGGCTTTTTGCCAGGCCACAAAGGGAGGAGAGCAGTTCAGGGAAAAGATTAGGGGTACAAAGAAGGAGCAAAGAATGAGGAAAAGAGGTTAGTAAGATAAATACATTTAGCTTCTAGTTATAATGTAGAGGATCTAAAAGAAGGATAGTGTAGTTATTTATTTATTTTTTCAAAATCGTCTTTAGCTTGTCAAAGGAATAGCTTAAGGAAGTTAAAATTTTGGATCTAAACGTTTTGGAAATTGTTCTTAGGCAAATACAAATGTACAGTGTTTTTGCTAGGATTTCCTCCCCTTTTTATTCTGAGCAAGAAGTTCAAAGACTAAAGACTCTTAGTAAACAAACAAACAAACAAAAGTTCTTTGATGATATTTATCAAGAAGTTGAACTCTTTTATATACATTTAAATGTCCCACCCCCCTGCAGAAGTTCCTGGAAGGAAAGATAAAGTTATTTACAATTTAAAAATTTCTGTTCAAATGTTTTCAGGAATAACACATCATGTTGATGAATAGAGTGGGATAGTACAGTTATGTTAAAGTAGACTAAAACTAAACTGTGTGAATATAAATGGCTTCAATTCTCAGAGGAAATGTGGACAGTTAAACATGTAAACGGATGCAATTTTTTCATAACCAATTACATTTTTCATAAAAATAAACCATAAAAGATGACTTTAGGCAATTTAATAAAAATGTTTTAGATAGCTTTATTCTGTTTTGTAACTCTTACCAGATACATGCCATATGTATAGAACTTTCAATTGAAAAAATGTGAAATATAAATGTTTACTCTAGTAATTTTACTGTGCTTATGCTGATTGTGCATAAAGCTTATAAAATATATTGTTAATCTTCGTGCATTATTTTTCAAGTTGGCTATGCATAAAGTTAAGTGTGTTGTGAACCGAGTTAATAAAGCGATAAATGGCAAGGTTCTGTTCCTTGAAGGTATTGTAACAATGAGCTCTTTTGAAGATTGACACTTTCTGCTGCTGACTGACCTTAATGGCATGGCTGATTGCATGAATTTCTAAAAGCTCAAGGCTAAGGAATCTGCATAAACTGCAGGAACCCATGCTCTATGTATTTACTTATCCAATGAAATAAGAATTTTGATATTATTAGAGACTAAAGTCACCTTTGTAACATATTGTATACTTTCTAGTATCATTCTAAGTTTCCTTGTCTGAAAAAGGTGGATAAAATATCAACTGCTTAAGAGGATGTTTGTATATAAGGCATTTAGGATGATGTCCACCACTGTTAGTTTTTTAACTTTTACATTTATTATTGTCCAAATAAAAAGGATTCTAAATTGACCCAAACGTGTATTATAAAGACGTTGGTTCCCATAGAACTTATTAAAGAGCAGGGTCAACATTCTTTATAAGTTCATTGACTTTACTTGTTACTCCTGGTTAACCTTAGAAATCTATGCATGGTTGACATTCATTTGCCTAATATAAGACTCTAAGATTATCTGATATAAACTAAAAGAAAGACCAAATTCAATGGTTTTCTTCAATAGTCATTGTTTTTTTGTAATCTCTGAATATGAGACCCTTTGCTATGTCAAGTGAGTTCTCTTGTTCCACAACCTTTTTCTTTTATTTTTTGATGGAGCCTGGAAACAAGCAGCTTGTGCTAGTACCATTCTTCAAGTTGTATCATCAGTTCATATGTGTTCTTTACCCAGTCAGCAACCCCATCTATTATTATTATTAATAATAGTTGTAATATTACCATCACCATCATTCTTAAAACTGCTAGATGTAAATGGCAACCTGCTTTGTAAATTTAACTTATTCTTCCTTTAGGAATTCCTTGCTGCAAAAGTCTGTCTGACCTTCCTAGCCATCAACTTAGACACATACCCACCAATCTATTTGAGAAATACTAAATGGCATCCTTTGCCAAAAAATAACTAATCTAGCATTCTTTCACATCAAAAATTCAATTAACAGAAATAATAGGTGTAACGAATGTTCTGGGACCCACTGCTGGTAAACCTCAGGCTATATTCATCACCACGACTCAAATATTATTATTTAAGGCCAGTGAAAAGTCATCTGAGACATTTTCTTGCTTTAAAATTGGGATGGTCTTGGCATTTTTATGTTTTATGAAAGAGGAAGAAATCTTCTGCAAAGTGGGAGGCTTGGAAGGATTATTTTCCAGCAGAGAACAAAGTGGGAATCATTAAGAAGTGAGAACTTGCTGTGATTCTACACAGAGGTGCTGTTGAGTTTTCGGTAGGACAATCCTTTTCTATTTTGACTCTCCCGTATTGCAAACCATTTAGCTTTTTCAACTCCTACCTCGCTAAATGCTAACAGTGCCTCTCCAACCCTCCCAAGTCTTTCTGGCAACCTAAAATAGCCACACTTTTCTGTTGGAAATGCACACTTCCCAGGATTAAAACTCTCTTAAAGATTAGTTGGAAGGTATTTGCCAATCAAAGTAGGGGTCTGGGAAGAGTGAAGTATGAGTCCTAGAGAAATGATTATTATATTCAATTACTAATATGCTATTTAAAAATTAAAAACTAAAACAAAACAGAAAATCCCTTTAAACTGGGATTAGATGTTTAGGCTTCCTTTCTTTCCATAAGACAAGGATAATGAGATGCCCTAAATATATGAGTAGTTGTGAATTTTAATGAAAATTCTGTGAAAGAGGCTATCATGGGGGAAAAAATGCCACAAATATTAAAAGAAAGACAGATTGGGTTATGAAGACTGGAGGCAACATTATCATATTTCTTGCCTACTACAATATACAGTCTTCATGAGGATAGAGACCCGTTCTAACGTAGTCACATTTGTATCTCTTGGGAATAGCAGAATGCCCTAAGCATAGTAGATGCTTAATTAAGAATATGTTCAATAAATGAACATGCAACTAAATAATTAATGGGTTTAAGTTATTGGTAGTACTTTATGTGAATTTCCTCATTTTCAAGGATTATTTTTTGTAATATAACTCTACCCACAGACATGTAAAATAAATTAGTTTTCTCTTATTTCCTGCATTCTTGTTTTAGGTTTTGAAAATACTACATATTCTGCCAACTTTACATACTTGTGGCCTTTTGTATCTGATATCTAGGGACTTCCTCTTCAAGTGTTGGTATACCCATCTTCTTTGAGGTACTCTCTGAGGTTCCAAGAAGTTGCTTATGTTATGAGGAATATTTCTCTATTTTTTTACTACTGAGACTTAAAGCTTGGTTCTTCAGTTCAACTGTAGTGGAAAAACTTTAGACGTAAGTCACACTTTATGATTTTTTTCATTTATTTTTATTTTTATAAATTAATTCAAATTAATTTGTATAAAATAATTTTATATAAATTAATATGCAAACATAAGACAACATTGAGCAAGAAGCTCAAAAGTCAGAAAGAGTCTAAGAGATAATTTAGTTGTCTATTTATTTGTGATTATATAATAGACTTTTTACCTCCTACAATAAATTAACATCATTTTTTTTCTGAGAATATCAAGACAGCTGGCCAGTGTAGCAAGACAGCTGCTTTCATGTTCTTTTATTTTTTTGTTAACTAAATTTATTGGGGTGACATTGGTTAATAAAGTTATATAGATTTCAATAATATATCATCTGTATATGGCATTGTGTGTTCACCACCCAAAGTCACGATATATTTGACCCCTTTTACCCTTATTTATCTCCCCCGTCACCTCTTTCCCTCTGGTAACCACAAAACTATTGTCTGTGTCTATGAGTTTTTGTTTGTCTGTCTTCTTTGTTTGTTGCTTTCAGTTTTATATCCCACATAGGACTGAAATCGTATGGGTCTCAATTTTTTGACTTATTTTGCTTAGCATGATTATCAAGATCTTTCCATGTTGTCACAGATGGCAATATTTCATTAAAACAAAGAGGCGATCAACTGAATGAGAGAAGATATTTGCAAACAACACTTCTGATAAGGAGCTACTATCCAAAATATATAAAGAAATCATACAACTCATCAGCAACAACAAAAACAAACAAAATAATCAGCAATTCGATTTAAAGATGGGCAGAGGACTTGAACAGATATTTCTTTCAAAAAGATATACAAATGGCTAAAGATATATGAAAAGATGTTCAACTTCATTAGCTATTAGGAAAGCGCAAATCAAAACCACACTGAGATATCACCTTACACCTGTTTGGGTGGCTATTATCAACAAGACACATAACGAGTGTTGGAGAGATTATAGAGAAAAAGGAACCCTTATACACTGCTGGCAGGAATGCAAATTAGTACAGCCACTGTGGAAAGCAGTATGGAGATTCATTAAAAAATTAAAAATACAATTATCATATGACTTAGCAATCCCTCTTCTGGGTATCTACTTGGAAAATTTGAAAATGTTTATTTGTAAAGATATACGTACCCCAATGTTCATTACAGCATTACTCATGGTAGCCAAGACTGGACACAACTGAGTTCCTTCAATAGAAGATTGGATAAAGATGTGATACATATACACAATGGAATATTACTTAGCACAAAAAAAAAATGAAGTACTGCTATTTGCTTGCTTCCAAATTAAATACCACCCTGGACCCCACTGGGAAGTGGAGGCCTGTCCAGGTAGTTAACCATCTCCATTCCAGCACGGTAAACGTGCCATTTGATCAAAAATAACTTACCCTTAAACAAAGCTACAAAGTGATAATTCAAACATATTGCTATTTTCAAATGTTTTACAAAAAGTGGAGGTGCAAAGAGTATTTTCATATTGAAAAATTAGCACCAAATAATTCTACATTATTCGGATTTGTTAGTATAACTGTTATTTTTTTATAATAAAAAAGTCTACTTTAGTTGAATTCATATTTGATAGCTTATCATATAGTCAAGTAATATTATCTTTTTTTCATTTTCTGTTTTGTTTCCATCTTTTATACAGTTGCTACTGAAATACATTCTTAATTTAGTGTATATATTTAATCTATATTGCAGTTAATTTATATTCACAGTGCAAACTCTCCTTTAATTTTAAGATGAATTTAAAATGTTTTGTTATTTGTATTAATGTTAACTTCTAAGTCTGTCTATCTTCATTTCTTCTCCCATATTTCAATTTTCTCAACTTGAAAAGACAGTGTAGGAGGTTTTACAAAAAGCATTCTTGTTGAAAATCTGCAGTAATTATAAATAAGCAATCCCATTCCAATGAAATATCTGAATTAATAAAAAGGGAATCGTCATATATATTATTTTACTGTTATTCACATCACCTTCTCGGTTTGAGTGCATATATAATCTGAATATGAATCCAGAATTATGCATGTGAATAACACTTTCATCAATCATCAATTCATTGTTGCTGTCATAGTATTACAGTACTGATATTTATTGTCTGTTACATTTATCTCTAAACATAGAATCAGATGTACTTATTAGTTCTCATCAGGTGCAAAATCTACTTCAAAATGAGTCATGTTAGATGAAGACAAAACATTGTCCTGTAAGCCCGAATATCTTATTTTGTAGGCCTGTTGTTAAACGAACTGCAAATTATTTCTTGCTGATACTTCTTATGCTTCTAATGAATGGCATGTAGAGAGTTTTCTCTTGGCAGTTAGATATATTTAGGTGTATTTCTGACATGCAGCAAAGGTGTTGTGAGCATGTCTGCAGTTAATGCAATTGTTATCATGAGGCTGTTGAAAGCATTATAAAATTGCGAAAAGCTAGTGATGTTAGCAAAGCAGTAAATAATGAAAATCTAACAAGAAAACGGAGTAATAAGTTTTAAAACTTGTTTTGAAGTAGTTTACCTGAGTGAAGTATGCCAGAGAATACTTAAATTCTTTGCTAATGGAAATATTCACTCTCTGAGTTTTATAATATTACTTTATACATTTGTCTGTCATCTACCATATAAGCATTCAAGCATGTAATAATATTTTAGTACATGATATTATTATATATAGTTTATAATTATCTTAATTTTCCTATATTATATGACCTATGGGTATCTAAAGAAGAGAATATAGTCTCAAAGCATCTAGATATGAACTTTTACTTGGTCAAGAGAAATGAGAAGCATTTAATTACTTCAAGATGTAAATTATTATTTTTTTTTTTCATTGAGGGTACTTTATAGCATACTATGTAAAGAATATTATATTTAAATCATGGGTAAATGAAGTTCATTTTTGCACGTTTTGGATAATACTTTGCTTCTTATTTCTTGAGGTTCAGTAGGTTGAGGAAATATAGTCTTTTAGTTTTGATGCATCTTTTGAGATGTGTTTCTCAGTACGACAAAGATTTTCATCCTGTTCATTGCTCAACGAATTGTTGAGGTACACTCTGGAATTTGACTAAACTTTATCTTACATTTGCCTTGAAATATTACTAAATACTACATTCTTGAAGATATTAGTGAAAATAAAGCTAAATGACTCATGATATGCTGTTATAGCAGAAGCAAATTTCAGTTCATAAGAGATAGATAACCATGTGATTTTTGTACCCGTTCTGCTTCAGGCTGAATTTGAGTATTTGGGTCCTGATATCTTTCTTTTCTGTTTGAGAGTCATTTTGTTTCAGTACGAAATGAGAAGAAATTTTTGGCAGAAAGATAGTTCTTACGTGTCATTCTTCCAAGATGAGTAAAACACCTTATCTTGGAAATACAGCTTTTTTTTTTTTTTTTTTTACTAAAGAAGCACAGATTATTGGCCTATACTGAGGTATAGGTTCTACATAGGGAAGACCCATGGTCTGAAGTGGCACATACTATGCTGAGTGGAGAGGAGAAGGAAATGGACAAAGACAAAGGATATTGAGGGGTGGCAGGGAAGCATCATAATTTTAATTTTTGAAGACAATATTATTTTGTATCAGGAACAACTAAGACAAAAGCATAAAAGCTCAATTTTCCTGATCTAGCAAATGGAGCTGTACTCCATTATTTGAGAGGAATAATTACAAATATTAACTCCAGACTCACACTACCTTATAAATTAGATTTAATACTTTTTAACTGTGAGCTTGGGCAAATTATTTACTCTCTGTGCCCCAGTTCCCTAATACATAAACAAAGAGAATAATCCTTGTGCAATAATATAATTTGATTAAATGGATTATGACAAGTAAAATACTCAGTATTTGTCACATTGTTATCATTCAAAAAATATGACTTATCAATGAATATGGCTGTCACTCTGAAGCTTGTAAACTTTGAAAGGAATAAAGTGTGTTACATAAATCACCTTGTCAATAAAATGACTACCATACTTCAAAATTAATGTCAAAATGAATCATAACAAACTAAAGTTAAATGAGAATACTGGAGAATATTTCAAACACTTTTTTAAATGCTTTGCTAGAGCAAAGAAGATAGAATATCTGAAGAAGTATCAAGATGTAGTAAGTATCTTACTATAAGTAAGTATAGTAAGTAAAATCTATGTATAATAAACTAATAGTACACTTCAATGATTGAATTTTTCTGGCACTTTTTTTTTTTTTAGTATCATCAGTGAATTTATTAAACAACAAAAAATGAATCTGGGATATCATTCTTATATTTTAATAATTGGTAATTATTTGTTCATGTTTCAAGCACTTAGAGACACTACTGAGTCAGACATCTTGTTGCTTTACTGGGAATCAAAGACAAAGAAAAATAAAACTCTTAACTTTATAATGATAGCATTCATTCACTGAGTGATGCATCCAAATATACATAATGAGCAACTATACCATACCATATAGAGATATAGATACTGGATATACAAATGGATATAAATACATATCTTTCTGCCCAATATCTCATAGACCAGTTGTTGTTACACAAAATCATACTAACATATATTTCTGCAAAACTTAACAATATACGTATTTCCAAATGTGAAGTGGGCCAGATAGAGGAACAATTACTCCAGGCTGATAAGATTATAAACAATTTGACAATACAATCAAGAAAAGGAGATATACAATCTCGTGTAGAAAAAATAGGATGATCCAAATACTGTACTATCATAGGAAACTGCTATGGTGTTAAAAATATGTACAATAATGATCCTGAAATTAAAATTAAATAAAGACAAACTAGTAAGGAGAATTGAGAATATTGAAATAAATATGGAATTTAAAAACCTAGGCATCAATTTTTATTTTCTGGTCAGTCACCAAATCTAATTACGAAATATAAAAGAAAAGAAAGTACCTAGAAAGAAAGTCCCTTTATGTATATACATCATTTATTTTTACAAATGTTCTTTGAAAATCTTGGTTGAAAAACAAGGTACATTCTTAGATTATTCTCTTAATAAAGTATTTCATATCAAGTTCATGGAACTCAGTTATTTACTATAGCAATATTTTACTGCCACAGTTTGAAAACTATTGTCTTAGATATTTTGGACCACAATATAAAAGTATAAAAAGTTCTTACCTCCCGACAAAATTTGAGACTAAAAAAATAGTAATATATTTAATGGTGGAGCTACTGTTATTTATAACTTTTGATTTCATCTTTAATTAGTTTTTACGTGATAATAAATACTAATTCTTTCTAGATTAAATAGCATTTAAAAAAATATAATTATTTCCAGTGAACATAACTCAAAGACATAGTAACTTTCCTATGAACTGTAGGAGTAAAATTACCAATATGAGAGTTATATTTAAGTCAAGTATGAGAATCATATTTAAGCTCATGAAGCATTTCTAATACTGTCTCATCTGTAGGCACACCTTAATCAACTTTTGTATATGTGTTCAGTATATATGGTTATCCTTAAAGAATAAGAAAATAACACCTTAGAGCTCTCTGATTTTTTATGGCTAAATATAATGCCAATACTGCAGGGTAGAGCAACGCTGTATAATACCAATGCTTGCCTTCTTCATAATATTGCTGGATCAATACTTGTTTGATATTCTATGAAACACCTGCATTTCTTTCACAGAATATGCCAATACATGTCAGTTTTTCCACAGTGGAGAAATGAGCGTTCAGTTATATTTTATAGAAAATTATTATTTCACTATCCTCAGGCAGACTTGAGATTCTTACTTTTAGATAAAGGATGCACGTGATGGATTGCATATTTTGTGTGAGATAAATATCAGTCACACTGAAGGTAGAAAAAAATTTTTAAAGACATTACAATTTTTATTACACATCTACTTTATTGATCTTTATACAGAATGTACTTATAAGGTGTTTGTCTTTGTGAATATATGTTTGTAAGACAGGATTCTCAGTTGCTCGCAACAGAGATTGACTCTGATTAATTTAAGCATTAGGAAAATTTACTGATTGATTATTGGGTACTCAGAAATTTACCAGCAAAACAGGAGGACCAGGCCTTAGAAAATGGGGCAGGAAAGTGATAATCTAGAGAATAATGGTTGCTGTCTAAATCACGCCACAGAAGCAATCTATGAGGACCATCTTGCCACAAGTGGACAGTTTGCCTCAGAAGCTTGTTCCACCACCATCATCACCACCAATGTCACATTAGCTACAGATGTCCCTCAAAACTAATTTGGCTGTCATTGCTACCACTGCTGAATTGAATTTCTTCATTGTTTCTGCTTATTTTAATCAGTAGGCCAGATTCAAAGTTCCAAATAAGCATATCTGATTGACATGAACTTGTAAGTGAGGAATTTTTCATGCATAAGGATGGGATTAAATTGCTTGACACTTAAACAAATAGAAACATCTAGTACATTCCATGTTATAGGATGCCATGACAATATACATACCTTTTCCAGATTTCAGTTCCAATTAAAAAAGCAAACATAATGTCTTCCTAATAAAATGCAATGATACTTTCAAGTATCCGTAATATAACTAGTTAAAATTTATTTATTTTTTCCCAAAGAGGAGGAAGAAAGGAAGGAAGTAAGGAAAGAAGGAGGTAAGAGAAGAAAAAAAGATAATGAACCAGCCAAACACATAATGCATAAATGTGTATCTCCTGCTGCATTCAGGCCCAAGTTCATTATCTGTAATGGACATACATACATATACATGTGTGTGTGTGTGTGTATTGTGGTATGTGTGTATATGTATATATACATAATTATATATATAATTTTAGTCTTGTACCATCATGATATTCTAAAGCCTATGGAAAAATTGAAAAGGAAAAGTAGAAGTTAATATGCCCTTTTTTTTTTTTTTTTTTTTTTAGCAACTGTAAGCTCTTAGTAGTTGTACTTATACTGAATTAGAGTTAACTTGCATTATCATTTTCTTCTGGACCTGGCAGATCTCCATTTGAAAGGAATCATCGTATATTTCCTAATGGAGGCATTGCTCCTTGGAGTATTATTACATCTTCCAAAACTGAAGAACAATAGTCACAATGGAAAGGAAGCAACATCTTTGTGAGGAGATCAGGGGGTGTGGTAGTGAGAGGTGTCATTCTTATTTTCATTCCTTGATGTAAAAACACACACTTTCTATTTACATAAGAGAGCTCACCGCTTATTGATATCTGTTTTGGGTGCTATATCACTTTATGAGAGGCATAATCTCAAACTTGGAAGGAATTTTATACTTCAGAAACCATAACTGTGTCTTCAGTAGCCATCCCATACTTCAAAATGGTTATTTTTTGTAAATCTGCACAAAATTAAAAGACCATCTTTATCAGAAATGATTTGGCCATGATCACGGATAGTATCGTTGGCAAGGAAAAAAAAAAACAAAAACTGACTGTAGTAGCTTATCTTTAAGACAGCTCCGATTTTTTTCCGCCTTGTATGTGGGTATCATTGTTGCATTGAGAAATAGTATTTATTTCTTCCCTCTACTTGAATCAGAATGTCCTTAGTGACTTGATGAGCCAGGAGAATCGGCTCAGTTGATACTTTAAACTGCCAATGTTTGGTAGTGATAACCTTGCAGCTTCTACTTAGACTTCTTAGAGCACATGCTGCTGGAACACTGAAACAATTGACTTGAGAGATTAGCTACCTTTTAAGAAACCAAATCCCCAGAAACTGTTACGCTGTGAAAAGACCAAGGTGTGTAGATGGAATGTGGATACAGAGGAAAGGAGAGGGGATAGGGAGAGGCAGACTACGGAACACTCAAGACCCACACATATGAATGAAGAAGCCACTAATGTAAGCCCACCCCGGCTGATGCCATGTGACTTAGAAATGAACTGACAATTTGGGGGAATTTTGTTATTTAGGATTAGACAACTGGAATAATGGTAGATAATGAAATCCAATCCAAACGTAGCATCTCTTACTACAAGAACATATTACTAGCTTGTAACTCACAGAGAAGTTTCATTATCATTAATTTGCCACCGAATGGCTGGCTTGTCCACTCTAGTGTATAGCACCATATCGGGTACTTGAGTTGTTCCTTGCTAATGTAACCTGGGCACTGAGAAACAGTGATGACTAGACTGGCCCAGGTATGGAGAACTCGTGTTGTTCTTTACCCCATGCATAGTCTCCATAGTCTCTACCTATTTTGTTTATGAGTCTATCAAATGAGCTGGAAGGAGAGTGATTAGCATCAGCTTTACATTTGATCAGTGAACATATCCATGCTGGGACTCTGAGGGGAGTCCCATGTGTGACAGACATATTCTTATAAATCAAGCCTGTGTTTATTAGTTATTCCTGAAAACATTGTGGAAGTCTCCTTCTTATAGTCTTCCAATTGTATTTCTTCCAAATTCCTGTTCAAAACCATTATATAATCACTTCCAATGCTTTAGGATAGATCCTTATCTCAATCTCTCTTTATTGCCCTAAAAAAATTAGCAATTATATACTATGTTCAGATTCATGCCTTCTCCATTTATAGATCGCCTTTGAATTGAATTGAACCAAAACAACAATCTTCTTCCAGTTGATTTTACCATGTCAGAAGAGTAATCGGTGAATGAGATTCTAATCTTTTTTTTTTTTTTTTCAGTTAGTCATGGGTAATTGCCCTTGAAATCATATATGGGAGAGTAAGGATTTGACACAATGAGCATAGATCTGATAATGGGATACAGATAGGTATTCCTATATGTAATAGATGTGAGATATATCAAATAACATCCAAATAGGTCTAAAACCATGGCCCCTAGAATCCCATGACTGGCAATTCAGTCTTTAGTTCTACTACTAGACCGACAGCTATTTTCTAAGTGGAGAGCAGTTATTTTCTAAGGAGGGGGTGTCTTGGCTTCAAAACTTAGCAAACTCCATTGTAATTCTGTTATCAGGGATTTCTACATCCTCTTGACAGCATCCCTATCTATCACAGACATTTTGATATTCAGAAACTTAAGCACTGATTGGCAATGCTCCTTGGAGTTTTGCCTAAACCACTGGAAAGTTTTGTCTTGTGCTGAAAGTCACCCAGAGCTACCAATTATTATTATTATTTTTTAAGCCATTTAGGGGATAAATGAGAGCACCAGAATACTTTGCTTTCAAAAATGCAAGTCAAATCATCTATTTTACAATTTTCTTAGTAGTAGAGGGTATAAGGTATAGTATAGTTCTTCATTTTAAAGGAGATATTTAATATTTCTCAGGCACATAAAAAAACAGAAAATTCTTTAACATGGCAGCTCATAAGTGTTATTTCAGACCTCGAGCATGCATATATTCTGTCCAAGCATTTAGGAACAACCCTAATAGTCAAATAACATTATGTAACCTAAATCACCAGCTGTGGTCATGTTTCTTGTAATATTGATACGACAATGGTACCTTGAATTTATAATGCTCTAGAGCCAGGGAAAATTTAGGCAAAGGTAGGAAATGTGTGTTGCAGTCTATTCCAGATAAAAGCCAGCTAGTTATGATATTTTCTGTTCTTTGGAGTAGAGATAAAAGTATTTTTCGTCCTAATAACTGCATACTGATTGCCAGGTACTGTTTGATTTGCTCAAGCAATGCATTCACAGCACAAACAATAGCTGTAATTGCATTTGCAACCCACTGTCACTTTCAGATATACTCTAGACATGTACTGAAGAGTAGAAATGTGGACGTGATAAGAATCGATCTCCTTACATCTTACAGTCCTTCAATATGACACAGATTCTTGTAATCCCCTTGAAGCTATAGCATTGGAATCGATTTGCTGTTTACTATTTTGGTGGGGAGTGGGATTTCCAAACCCTCCTACTTGGCTTTTTCTAGCATCATAAACATTATCTCTGTGTCAAGATGACATCGTGTATGTTCTTCTAGTTGGTAACATTCTTTATTATAACAATACACCCATAATAAGGGAAACAAACATAGTATGGATAATAGATGACTTAACCTACCTGGATGTGGACTTAAAACTACATAACATTCATCTCTCAATTCCATTAAATCCACTCTGACTCGTGGATGACAGATTCATTCTGAAATCTCCAAGAATTCATATTATTTTAGAATCAATGGACGATAATAGTTCAAAACTTTGGATTTTATTGTATCTCGTGCAAACAGTAGCTCTGAAAAGATTGAGAGAAGTAGTAGCCTTAATTGTGGGTTGCCAGAGAATATTCATTCTTCCTTTTTGTGATGTGAAGAGAAGACCCACCTGTGAATAATTTTTGTGCCCATATTGTACTTTATGTGGATTAAAATATAGTTCTCAGAATATCCTCTAATAATGTGTCCACATAATAATCTAAGTAAATATGTCTTTCAAATTAATAGGGCCTAAGCTAAGTAATTAATTTTATGATTTGCAATGAATTAGTTAATAGGTTTTCAAAAATTTCATATGAAAAATATAGATCTTGGTTAGAGGATATGTGATCTATTGTTATAAAACCTAATTGTTAAAAGCATACTAGTCTGTATAGCTTGTAGAAATGAATATAATCTTTTCAAAAAAGTAAATAAATGACATGAATAAGAGTAATTTTATTGTATTTCAAAATAATCAAGTGAAGTTTTTTAGTAGCTGCAAAATTCAGAAACTATCTTGATAAATCTAGATGAGACTGAACTTGTTCCTCAGATGGCTCAGGGGAGTTTATGCAGAGGTATTTGGGCTCATCGAATGTATTTTACAGTGCTTGTTGCTATTATTTTAAAGAATTTTGTCACCTTTACATATTTCCTCTACTGGAACGCTAGTATAAAATATATTGAGGACTCCCTGGATTATTGCAATCGGTACTCGACAGGGGTTTAATTAACAACAAAGAAAACGTATATTAATACAGAGACTGTTTCAATTAATAACTTTTCCAAAATATGAACATTATGGTAACACTAAATATATATTGTTCAGAATATAACTGGACTTTCAAATAAGTGAGAAGAAATGATCATATTCCAGTTTATTTTTATGTATTTTAGTCCTGAATATTGAAATTAAAATTTATGAATTATGATACTTAAAGCTAAATTATTTTAATGATAACAGTAACTATTTCAACTTATTTTTTTAAAATTCTTCTTTACTTATAGTCTGACCTATTATATTTGTTAAATAGCTTTATTATCAAAGCAGCCTTTCTGGTATAAAACACCGAATGACATTTTCTTCTTCTGAAACATATAGTCAGTGATTGACTTATGGGAAAAGTTATTTATTTCTAATAGAAGACAGGGATTTAGCATCCCACATTTTCTCAGGTTATTAAATAAGAATGATAATAAACAGAAAAGGATTACTTAGAAAAATTTCTTTCTCTGGCTCCTTTAATTAATAAATAGTTAATGTGTTCCTACTTTACCAGTCTTTGCTATAGGTGCTGGGTATATGCATCGTGTAAAATAGATACAATTCCCTCTCATGGAGTTGACATCCACACCACTTCTTTACTCATCTAATTAAACCCTGTTTGGTATTTAATTGCCTTTCTGGAGTTATATTTTTTCCCTACCATTCAGTTAAAATTGATCTTACTGTATTTGCTAATGACATCTTACTTGGTAAAATGTATGGAGAATGTTTATTCCTCATCATATTGTACGGCGATGAATTTGACACAGATACCCTCTTGTGTTTTCTAAGAATGGTTTTAAATCATATTCATTTTATTCTTAAACATTACTCTATCATATGTGCGCTTTTTTCCTTTGCTTTTCTTTTTCCACTTGCTGTGTTAATGATAATGTTGCTTTTCAATATTTTCCTAAACTCTCCTCTCTTTTTCTGAGTATATGTGCACCCTCTTTCTAATTCAAAACCTGTAAATGAGAAGAAATTTCAGGAGAACAGGAAAGCACACACCAAAAACTCACAGAATCTGAACGTCCAGTGATGGAACTTTCAGCAGCTCTTCTTGCTGGTTTGGTTTATAGCCTTCGAAAGAAATGATTGCAGCATATAACTGAAACTCAGACAAGGATGAGAGCAAAGGAAATCTATGACTATTTCGCTGGAGTCCTTCTAGGACCCAGTGAAAAGCTTTATCTTGAGAAATAAGCATGTATGAAACCGAACAAAAGTGCAGTGTTGGCTGAGAAAATGTTTTTGGCTATAAAATTAGGTGAAGAAATAAAATATTTTAACATGTTAAGTGGTGGAACTTAGGGTGAATGCTTTTGTAGGCTATTTGCTTATAAAATTCTCAGTAGCTCTGATTTTTTTTTACATGCTTAATGTTTAAATGTGTTTCCTCTTTTTGAATTTGTGAGAAATCAAATTTTTTTTTTATTATTAAGAGGATAGAATTGGAAAGGATATTTTACCATTTTTTAAATCCTAAAAGGAATTGTCCACTTTCTCTTTCCCTAATTTCCTTTCACTCATTCTCTACTGAAAACCACTGAACCAGCTTGTGTTCATTCTGCTCCATGTTCACTGCTCTTGCCCAAGTTCAAACTGACTTTGACATGCCGAATCTAATGTTCTGTGTTTGATCCTTACATCGCTTGTCTTCTCAACACATGGAATATTTTATTACTATCTCTGTGAAACACTTTCTTTGTCATGCTTCCAGGAATCCAACTCCCTGGCCTGTCATTCTTTTATACTGGCTGCTCCTCTGCCATATCCTTTTTACCATTCTGTCTTCTTGATGTCTTTAACACAGGAGGAAAGGAAGGTCCTTGGACTTCTCCATCCACATGCAGTCCCATGGTGAATTTATCTGATTCTCAAATAAATATCTTAGGGTCAAAATTCTCCCTTAAAATTTAGACTTGTTTACCCAAATGTCTCTCCAATTTGTTTACTTCAAAATGAGGATTTCCAAATCAAAATTGCCAACAAGCCCTATCAACCTGTCCCACCTTACATCTTTTCAGTCTTAGTGATATCTCCATGATTCCAGTTGTGATTAAACATTATAAATTGCCTTTAATCTTCTCTTTTGGTCACACTACATCCAATATGTTACCAGGGTTGGCTGCAGCATCCTTCCAGATATGACAGAGGAATCTACCTTCCCCTTCCACCACTGGCTTCCTCCTGGAAAAGCTGCTGTCACCTTTCACCTGAAAGTTGTAATAACCTGCTGATTTGCCTACCTGCTTAAACCCTTTGGCCCCTACAGTCAATTCTCATCACAGTTCCCAGGAGTTTTCCTTTATAGATATATATCAGTCTGTATCACTTTCTCATGGCTTCCCATTTGTTTAGAATAAAGTAAAAGTCTATACAGTAGTCTATAAAGCCTATATATGTAGGGCCTCCTATGTTTGTGACAATATTTTATACTGCTCTCTCCCTTGATTATTCATTTCTATCCATTCTGGTCATCCTGGTTTTTTAATACCCCAGAATTTCCCCTGGCTTCAAGGCTTTGTACTGTCAATTGGCTCCTCTTCAAATATTAATGATTCATTGCTTCATTCTTTCAATTTTTGCTCATGTTTCATCTGATCATTGAGGCCTCATATGACTATTTTTAAAATCACCAGACTCTTGGTATAATCTACTGTGTTGATGATGTTTCATTTTTCCTATAACACATCTATTCTTTTAAATATACTATCTAATTTATTTGATTTTTGTCTTCTCTCACACTATAAGATATATGAAGATAGGCCTATTAATTTGTTTTGTTGCTTGTTCAATACCGGGCTTCTAACATAACATTTATTAAAAAATTGCTGAATAATTGAATTGAATGGAGGTCCTAAGATCATAAGAGATTCTGTAGATTAAAAAAAAAAACACCAGGGCAAGTACCATGTTTGCCTTGTTGCAGGCCACCTTAGTTATGCCTAGCATAGCACCAGAATCATAAGACTAATTATATGTTGATTTCATAATGTACCTCCATAATAAGTGCTATGAATTGAATGTTTGTATTCACCAGAATTCATGTTTAAATCCCAACCCCTAAGGAGGTAAGGACTTTGGGAGGTGTGTCGATGATGAGGGTAGAGCTCTCATGAGTGGGGTTACTGTCTTATAAAAGAGGACTGAAAGATTTTCACTTGATCTTCACCATGTAAAGTTACAGCTATCAATGAGGAATCAGGCTCTCACCAGACACCAAATCTGATAGAGCCATGACTTTGAACTTTGCAGCCTCCAGAACTTTAAGAAATAAATATTTGATATTTATAAGCCTCCCAATTCATGGTATTTTTATAGAATGGACTAACAAAACAAATTTTTTTCAGCAAATGCATTGAACATACATTGTATAGCCATCTACATTTTGGTAGTATAAATATTTCATCCAGATATTTGATATTTACCCAAATAAATTATATAAATGCCTATCTATGAAATGAAATTTATCCCTTTAGTTGTAGAGATTTGAAATAGATATAAAATTTTATATATGCATGACATATACAGCTGTGTATGTGTTATATAACATATGCATATAGTTTAGTAAATTGTATCATCTTATAAATAGGGAAATATTTTATAAATGTTAATAGTCATTTTACATATACAAACATCTGAAGACAATGTGATTTTAATCAAACTAATCTCATATATTTATGACCACTATAGATTTGATCACAAGGAATCCATTTAAACCAAGATAAACAATGAAAAAAAGTAGGCCATTATTGAAAATAACAAAAGGTTATATGAAAACAAATTAGTCATTTTTGCTTGTGTAGCAACTAAAATATCCAAACAAGTAATCAAATTCCATTATTAAATTATGCAATAAGAGGATGGAAATGTAGTTCAATTAACAAGTCTTCCTTTCTGGTACATTTGCTGCTTTCTCCTTTTTCTGTTCCTTGATGTTGTGTTCTGTGTTATGAATGTCACATTAGCTGATCAATATCAACCAGAATCTGAAGAGAGTGGGAAACACCTGTCACATTGTTGAATTGCTCTAAATATAATCTAATAATGAATGATTCATTTCAAAATTATATCCATATATTTTTGTCTTGGTCAATATGATCATCACATGAAATAACTGTCTGAAAATGTAATTTCAGTATTTTTTTTTAATTTGAATATTTAAAATTGGGCATTATACTCATATGGGTCACAGGAAAAATGAGTGGTTGTCAAGGAAAGAATAGGACAGTAAGAGTGACGGGAGACGTAATTGGGATTTAAGACAGTGTTTTCAATGAGTAAAGAATATTTTTAATTTTAACGATAAAAGCACAGGTCTTGCCAATGGCCAAATATCACTACTTTGAGGAGGAATTTCATACTACAAAAGCAAGAATATCACTGAAGCCAACTCTCTAGTCTTTATTTAAAATGTATTAAATATGAACAGAATTTATCAAGGATAAATATACTGAGGAATATACTGAGAAAAGTTTTTTTGTAATGCCTTCTAAATTTTTCCTTGCAAAACTTGAAGGTTTCTTTTTTTTAACAACAACAAAAAATGTAATCTTCATTCTAACAGAAAGCTCTCAGCATACACAACATGCACAAACAAATATAGATAACAAATAAAATTGCTACTAGGTTAATAAAGCCCAAATTTGAATAACAGATAAAACTATATTGCTTTTTTTACTATGTTGACATTTGGCTTGCTTCTTTTACTTAAATTTTAGAAATGCTCAATTTTAGATAAACTTATAATGTTCACAAATTATTCAATAATTGACCTCCTTTATAGATATTTTGTGACATGTATAACTATGATATCAACATATTTTGAGAAAAATAAAACATTGACTAAACTACACTAATGATTCATTATGAAATATCAAATAACTGTATATTTTAGAAATATATGCATTATTTTATTCCCATATTTCTCATTTATGACAATAATTAAAGATTAGAGATGTATCATTAGTGGTGCTTTTTAATATATCCCCCAAAGAACATTATTAACTAGGGTAGATAGAAAAGTATCTTTTAGAAAAGTATATTTTATTACTGAAATCTATCTTCTTAAATAAGAAGTAGAAATTTTCATTGAATTCTATCTTCTTTTAAAATAATCTTTCTGTTACAATAGGTCAATTTTCTGTAGTGTTTATCCTTCAAAGAGATAGACTTTATTTCCCAATATAATTTATTTAAACAATATGTAAGGGATTATAGTTGGTACAGTGGAAAACATATGGTCTGAAACATTGTGAAATCCTTTTCTGAAATTTAGAGATGTGAATGGCCATTCATGGAAAATACTGGCAATCCTACACATTATGTGTTTACGTAGTTTATATTCATAAATTATATATAAGCAATAATTAAACATTATGTATGTGTATATTTTATTTATAAAGAGTAAAAATATTTTGACAGTGTTTCCAATAAACACAGTAATTCTTGTATATAAGTAACAGATTTTGTAAATAGTAATTATTTCTTTTTAATTGTCATTGCAAACTAAGTAAGGCTAATTGAAGACAGTTAAAAAACAGTAGAGTCACATTTTATTGGACATATCGACTACAGAATCAACAGCTATGTCATTTTTCCTTATTTCAGACAAAGTCTTTAAAGTACTTAGTTTGGTCCCATCAGTATAGTGAGAACAGTAATAACAATCTATCATTTATATGATACAGTTTGTGCATTGCATATGCATAAAGTCTCAGAAAATATTCTTCAAATTATTGCTTATATTAATCACTTGGGAGATCGTTATAGTGACAGTTTCTAGACCTGATTCTATGCGATTTCTGATTCAATTGGTCTAATGAACTGTGTCAAAGGAATGAACTACATTTTGAGAAATACTAGTTTCATGGTATATTAAAAAACAAACACACAAAAGCATAAACAAATGAATTATGAGTAAACCTTAATTTCCCTCTTACTTAAAATTATGTAAACAGAATTCTCATCAGTGAAGAATATTCTATAGCCAAATAAAAAACACTCTATCCTTTTAACTCTTGAGGAAAAAATCTCACTTAAAATTTTTTTTTTGTTGTTCAGTAAACAAATATGTCTCAAATACTTTTTATACAACAAACACTGGAGATACACAAATTGATATCAGTATATCCAACTTACAAGAGCTTCAGCTAGAAATAAAAGTGTGAATTTATTTCTATATGTGAATATCTTATAAATTAATTTCAATGTTTTCTGGACTATAAAAACAAAAAGAAAAGTAGTATATGTATATAAATTTGTATGTGTGTGTGTGTGTGTGTGTGTATATATATGTCTGTATATGCATTATATATATATATATAATGCATATAATTATATATATATATAATGTATACACCACACACAGATATGTGTGTGCATAGTGTCTTTTAAATGCTATCTATAAGTAATGGAAGGACGAAAAACTAAGTTTACCTGATGAAATAAGAAACTCTAAAACGAAGGCTATGCTTGAATACAAATATTGTGTATACCTTTAAAAACATTTGCCTATGAAAGTTAAAAATATAATATTTTTATATTATAGTGAAAAGTCGTAGATTCACTGCTCATATTTCAACAAAGTTAAAGTTTTTGTTTGCCAAAGTTAAAGAATGAATGAGAGTTCACTAGGAAAGGAAGGACACCGAAAGATATGACTCCGATGATTCACTGGTTAGTACAATACTCTCATCTTGAGAGAAGATGGAACATGTGACTTCTTTACTGTCAATCAAACATGCCATTGGTGATAAGGTGTCATTCCCATGAGGACTTTGCATTATATAAGACTCCATTGTAGTAGACTAAATATAACGAATCTCTTCTGTTGGCCTCGAAGAAGCAAGCCACTATGACTGCTCTTTCTATTTGGGAGTGTGACATCCTTTCAGGAGAGTTGTTATTTTTCTCATAGTGTGAGGTGCCTCATTGTGTGGTTTTCATTTGCATTTCCCTAATGATTAGTGATGTTGAGAATCTTCATATGTCGTTGGCCATCTGTATATATTCTTTGGAAAATGTCTTTTTATGTTCTCTACCCATTTTGTGATTGAATTGTTTTTTTTGTTGTTGTTATTGAGTTGTATGAGTTTCTTACATATTTTAGATATCAACCCCTTATTGGATATATCATTTGTGAGTATATTCTCTCATTCAGTAAGTTGTCTTTTTTGTTTAGTTGCTATTTTCCATTGCTGTGCAGGAGCTTTTTAGTTTAACAAAGTCTCATTTGTTTAATTTAACTTTTGTTTCCTTTGCTTGAGGTTTCTTCATGTTAATTTTGTATCCTATATAATTTTGTATAACTACTATATTAGATGCATTTTATTATAGTAAAAATGCTATAATTGCAGTGTGCTCATATTTGCTTAATTCTTTTATTCTAGTGTTATGGTGAGTCCTTCAGTTATATGTCTGTATATGCATGTGTGTGTGTGTGTGTGTGTGTGTATGTTTGTGTATGTGTGTGTATATATATGTGTGTGTATATATATATATATATATTATCCTATCATCTGCAAGTAGTGACTGTATACTTCTTCCTTCCCACTTTGGATGCCTTTTATTTTATTTTTTTTCTCGCCTGATTGCTGTGGCTAGGACTTCCAATATTCTATTAAATAATAGTGGTGAGACAGTATCCATGTCTTGTTCCTGATCTTAGAGGAATAGTTGTCAGCTTTTCACCAATGAGTATGATGTCAGCTGTGGGCTTGTCATATATGGCCTTTATTAAGTTGAGGTAAGTTCCTTCTACACACACATTGTTGAGTGTTTTTTTAATTATAAATAGATGTTGAATTTTGTCATATACTTCTTCTGGATCTTTGGAGAGAATCACAGGATTTTCACCTCTGGTTTTGTTGATGTGACGGATCACAGTAATTGTTTCACAGATATTGAACCACCGATTGAAGCACCCTTAGTATAAATCCTACTTGATCATGGTGGATAATCCTTTTAATGTACTGTTAGAATGAGATAAGAATTGTTCCTTCCTCTTTAATTTGTTGGAAAAGTGTCAGAATGATAGGTACTACTTTTTTAAATGTTTGGTTGAATTCACCTGTAAAACCATCTGGTTCTGGGCTTTTGTTTGTTGGGAGTTTTACTGCTTCATTTTTATTGCCAGTAATCTGTCTATTTAGAGTTTCAGTTTTTTACTGATTAAATCTTGGAAGGTTATATGACCTTTTGAAATTTTATTCTTCATCAATCTATTTGCTGATATGGAATATTATATATGTGTATATATATATATAAGTACTATATTAGATACATTTTATTATAGTAAAAATGCTATAATTGCAGTGTGCTCATATTAGCTATATTCATGACTGTTAAGTGTCACTGCTAAGTATCTTACTCAATAATTTTATAAAAAAGAGAAAATAATTCTTCTTGATTGAGTTAGGAGATTCAGTGATTACTCTAACATATTATTAGACTTGGATATAGTCCGTTTAAAGTGCCCTTTTGCTAAACTATTTTTAAATGACTATTTTTTTTTCTGTGAACAAAAAAGTAAAGTTAGAATCTATTATTTTTTGTTTGTTTTTCTTTCTTATAAACTTTCAATTATATACGTAGTTTTTTTCGTTACTTTCTAATGTGGAGGTTTTTTTTAGAGTCAATAAAAATGTCTGTAATTTGAGAAGTATTCTGCTATATGAAAGTAAGAAAAAAGGTGTTGCCAGAGAATAAATATTCTGTATGTGCTTATAGTTAAATAATTGACAAAGAAAATGTTACATTCAATTTAGTTTATAACAATTTGGCCCTCTGTGGGTATCTGTAATCACCAGAAAATCAAGAAGGAAGATTAAAATCTAATATATAGGAAAAAAAGTTACATTGTATAGTAATATATTAACTTTAGTATGTGATTGAATATCTATATTTACTGCTTATGTCCCAGCATAGTTATTAGAAATCTTAGATTCAGTCATGATAGTTTGAATTATTTTATAGCCAGGCATCAATAATTCTACCTCTTACTTTGTTTTCTAATTGTTAAACATTATACAAGATGTTAAATATTTTATACCACTAACATACAATATTATGGTAAATTGACGAAGCAAATGACAGGCAGTTTTAATCTGTAATTCTTTACAATAATGTATGTTGTCGCAGTTTTACAATTAGAGAAGAAATATATTTTTATAATGTAGGCAGTTAATACCCTCAGTCTCAGTTAAATAAGTTCTACTTTTAAATCACTGAAGTGTGTTTTTAAATTAGATTTAGTAATTAAATTATAGGTCAATATTCTTCATATGACTAATTGACTTTTATGTTTTGTTTTTTTTCAAATTATAGTTTACTTGTTCCTAGTGCACTCAAACACTCATGAATGAGTTTGCATGATTCACCTGTGACTTTTAGCAGCTTTTTCCTATCCATGCCATGTTAGAAATTTTTCCCTAGCCATCCAGATCATAAACAAATGAAGGCTAACAGATTAAATTTGTCCTATTATTTCCAACAACGGGTAAAAGCTGTGTGTATCAATCTGGGTTATTTCGAACTAGTAGGGAAGTAGGATAGGGATAGGTTTATGGGATTACAGGACCTGGCTGGGCAAATCTATAGGGCAGATTGATGGGCTAAAAATTCTAGGGTAAGAGTCGAAGCTGCAGTCAACAGATTTCCTTCTTCCTCAGAGATACTTTACTTTTTGTTCTTAAGGTTTTTAACAATTGGATGAGGCCCACCCATATTATTGAGAATAATCTATCTTATTTAAAATCAACTACTTATCCTTGCTAACTATATCTAAAAAACAAACAAAAAACAAACAAACAAAAATGCTTCATAGCGACACCTAGATTAGTGTTTAGTTGAATAATAGTACTATAACCTAGGCAAATTGATTAAAACCAAGCATAATAACATGTGCAAGAAAACAGAAAAACAAAATATTTTTCTCAATACATATAGAATAAATAATTGACTACTTATTTAGTTAGTATTGGAAATAAAGGCCAGTACAATCACCAAATTTAGCTTTAAAACGAATATAACACCAATTAAAATAATTTATGTAAGGATAGTCTTATATTTTATCATTAATAATGAAAATAGATTTTTCATTTTTCAACAGTCATTTGTATGTGTAAATATAAACTATTTTCACTGTTGTGTTTTAGTTCTCTATTTTTAAAAGTAAAATCTGTTTGCAATTAAATTAAGATGACACACCTTGGTGTGTTAATTGTGTTTTTGAAGAACAATAAAACTTGGTATATCAGGGCTACTCATAATTATATAACACTTGTGAGATATATTACTGTTAATAAAAAATAACATAAATAATATTTATCTACATTTGTTGCAATAATAAAGGCATTTTTATTTTATTGTAGGTGAATTCTTTGTTTAAACTACAAAAGCAGATTAAAGGTAGTTTTCTTTATATTTTTTGGCTTTTGAAAATATTCTCGCTGACACAACGAATCCACTAAAATTATCACTGAAAAGCACTGAGAAATTTTAATTTCATGCAGGCAAATAATTTATGAAACAGGTGTTGGAAAATAAGATCAATTTTAACTTTCAATTGCTCAATACATTGTTTAAATTATTTATAAATTATCTACTAGTCACTTTTTGAAATATTCAGAGAAAGCATTTCAAGTAGAGAAAAATAGACCCAGTTCTACCAGAAACAAACAAAAAAAAAGTGATGACAATTGTTATTTTGTTACTGATGATACATTAGTCAGAAATTTTTAAAAATGATTATTTTTATACCGATGGATAGTATATAGCATATAATATTTCCAGTAACAAAATGTCTTCTAGTCACAAAGCAATTCAAATTTGGCCCTGTAGAAAATAAAAAATAATAAAATAAGTAAAAATACCTTTAATATGATAGCATATTAAGCCTAAAAATTATGATGATACTTAAGATTATTAACTTTAAGATGTCGAGATTTAAAAATTTAGAATGTAATGTTAAAATTTTATCACGTTGTTATTAGATATAAATGAGTTATTTATGTTAAATTAAAAGGACAACATTACTTTGATTGCGAAATCACAATGTATTACAGTTTTATGTTCAACATTAATAGTGTGACACATGAATTTTGGCTCATCACAGGGGCACAAAAGGAGAGTAATTGTTTTGTTTTTACTAGGAAAACTAGAAAAACAGAACTCATGAAGCATCGAAAAATGAATCTTCAACTTCCAGTTAGTCTGATATCTGTTTTTAAATTAATTTTCTACTCTTTTTCAAAATATTTATTATATGCTTTTAAAAGTTAAAAAATTTTGCAGGTGGATAATTAAAAACTTTGAAATGTTTAATAAAGGTAAAAAAATTACAGCCCTGGCCAGCAGTCAAACCTGAAAATTTAAAATTAAAGGAACAGAATGAACTATTTGAGGCAAATGAATGATTGTTGAACTAGTACTAATTTAAGAAAATATTAATTTTTACATAATAACATGCAAAAATATAAGATTTAATAATGTTTAATTCATTTTAATATGAATAATTTGCCATATTTTAAATATACATACAATTTCATATCAAATGACACGTCTATTTGCTAAACATTGGTTTGTAACTGCCTGGAGTGCTGAGATAGGTCTGAGAATCAATGAATCACAAGAATCAAACAACTGAGAGTTTGAAGTAATAGTCATAGTACAATAAACCCACAGCTTGTTGTTCCTATTACATCATCTCTCCATTGTGGTATTATTTTATTACAAGTTGAATATCTTCTGGTTTAAAGTACTTTGAATGGGAGAGAAATTTATCAATAACTCAGATAATTTTGTTCACTGACCAAAACAGAATATTCATAATCCCAGACTAGATTTTATGCCTAAATGAAACAATGTATGTCACATAGCATTTTCTATACGTTCCTTTACTATTATTGCCTGGTCAGGAGAATGGGTTTTAATTTTCGAGTTGACAACCTAAAATTAAAATTTATAAGGTAATCATTTACTATGGTGAGGGAATTGGAGTTTGTGATATACTTCTGAAAAGTTCTTTCAGGGGAGGTAGTTTTTCCCACTTCTGGTACCATTTCTGGGCATAAATATGCATTCCCTTTAATAATTCCATTACTTCAGACTGAAGTTCATCATTTAGCTTAAAATAATTCCTGTAAATTTGGGTTTTAAAGGAAATTTTGTTTTGCCATTCATGGAACAACTAATAAAGAAAAGTTATGTAAGTCTCTTCATTTAGTCCAAGGAACAGTAACATGTAACAAATCTAATATTCATAGAAGGTGACTTGGAGTTTTAAAGAAGTAAAAAATATATATTTATATATGTAGTCCTATTCCTTCCCCTAGTGACAACTACACAGTGTAATCAAAAATTACAATCCACTCACTTCTTCATTGCATAAGTAAAAAGGTATGAGAATGTTCATTCAGTTGGGAAATCAAATTGACTTCATAACACCACACTGAAATAGTGGAAAATGCTACATAATTGCTGTTTTGAAAATATATTTAAATTTATGTATGCATTTCTGGAAATATTCATCTCATCTCTCTACATGTTTAATAAAAGCAATTTATTCCTAAATAAATCATTTCTCTATCATACTGATATCCTCAGGAAAAAGTTTAAATTTGATGATACTCTAATATGGGAAACTGAGGCATCATGAGATTAACACACAAATTCAATTTGGCTTCTGCCATTTATTTCCATGGCTTTTTAAAAAAACGTATAGGAAAAGAAATAACTTTCTGGCATACTATCATATCCTGTCTTATGAAATACATTTATGCAGACAGCTTTTTGAGAAGAGTCTAGGTATCATATAATGTTTGCTTTTACATGTTAAGTATCTAGGATATAAAATCACCCTTGTAGTATATAACCATGTAATATATTTAACATATTTGAAAATGATCTCCTGATCTTTTTCTTTAAAATCTATATGACATAGAATTTCGATGTGTGTCAAGAGCAGTTCTGTCCTCCCTGTTTTTCATCCTTGATGCCTCTTACGTGTCACGTGCTATTAGTGAAGAAATCATTTTGACTGTACCTTCAAAACTACACAGGATCCAACATCTCCCCACTACTTCCTAGATTATCACATATATTCATTACTGCAAAACTATTAGCATTCTAAAGATAGTAAGCAGAACAAACACGTAAAGTTAGGAAGTGCTGGGGTCGTGGCCTTAAAAACAAGGGTCTGACTAATGCAGAAGGTGGAAGTAAAGTAAAATTTCTAAGATTATTCAGAAAATAAAAGATCAGACTCAGCCATAAAACTTGCTGTTTTTGTTCTGTATTTTAAGATGATTACTGAAATTCAGAAAAAACTATCTTCACATTTATGGGAGTGCATATGTTTTCAATGAATAACAGCAGAAAATTTTTAGTTCAATTTCTTGATAAACATCTACTGAACATTTAAAGATGCATAATAGGATATATTCACATAATGGTTCTTCTGATTATCACAACTGCCCAGCTACTCTCTCTTTATTGCGTATAAAGGTACTGTCTTTTCTGCATGTGTAATCCTCAATATAGAGGTTAGGCGATTTTATTTATTTTTATTTTTATTTTTTTGATAAGGAGCCAGATAAAAAATATTTTTATTTTGCTGGCTGTTTAGTCTCTGCTGCAACTATATAACTCTAACATTGTGGAGAGAAAGCACTCAGAAAATAAATGAATGAATGAGTGTGTCTGTGTTCCCTTAACCAAGGCAGGTGGCAGGCTGATTTGGCCCTTAGGCCATTGCCAAGCTGTATGCTACAAAGGCTATGGCAATTCCAGTTCTATAGACCGTGCTTAGAAAAACTTTATTAAATTGATATTTACATTAGTTTTGTGAATTCATATAGTTTAACAATCCTGGAAGAATTAGACTTTTTTTTAAGCATGCTACAATTAATATTTTATTCTATCAATAAGAAAGTAAGTAAATATGCGAAATATTTACTTAAGCCTACTGAGGGATTGTACTCAATAATACATCTTAAATATCTCTGAAAACAGTTTACAGCCCTTGAAATATTTTGGTAAACATAAATATGTGCAATAGGCTTATGTAAGAATCTTTAAGTTGAAATATTTGAAAAACAGACTGATTTGCCAAAAGATCAAATGAGTTTCTCTCATTTTATGTGTGATTTAGAGTAAATATAACACATTTTATATGAATGTTCAGGTCACAGATTTGTTTTATTTTTAACTACTAAGTAGAAGTATAGATATAGAATTGTCTTGGACATAAAACTGACAGAGATATTTAAATATTATCTTTAATATGTAATATCATTTGCAAAACATTCTATACTCTTGAATAGCTGGTGTATTTAATGTAGTTATTTGTGTACTTAATACGTTGTAAACTTGGAACATGTATTTATGACAGCTATTTAGTTTTGATTATTGAGGATGTTATAAGCACCATATTTTTTTTTTATTATGGTGACATTGGTTAATGAAATCCAATAAGTTTCAAGTATACAATTCAACAATAAGCCATATTTATATTCCATTGTGTGTTCACTGCCCATAGTTAGATTTCTTGCTGTTGTCATCTATTTGACCGCTTTTACCCATCTACCTCCCCTCTGTTCCCACCCTCTGGTAACCACTAATCTACTGTCCATGTCCACTAGTCTCTGTTTCTCATGTTCGTTTGCTACTTTTAGATTTATATCCCACATATATGTAATGTCATGTAGTTTTCAACCTTTTCTGTCTGGCTTATTTCTCTTAGTTTGTGTTATAAGCACCACATTTTTAAGTGCAGAAAACAGAAGAATTAAATCCCAAGGCTTATGAGTGGTGAAAAATAAGCCAGTTGTTTATATATCCCTGGGGCTATGGATTAATTACTGTGTATTTACTTATGATATACTTATGATATACTTATGATTAATGACTGTGTATTTACTTATGATATACTTATGAAGTATATCATTTACTTATGATATACTTTGGAAATGTGTTGTATATGCTCTGTATCAAAAATCTTGGGTGTTTCATTGACTTTATTCAAGGATTACAGTTCATCCAACTTCAAAGTTTTTTAGTTTGGGTATCTAAAAATTTCTAAAATTGCTTCCCAAGTTTTAAGAAAAAGCTGTATAATCCCAGATCAGACACTAGCTTCTGTGTATTATTCAGTAACAGAATTTGATAGAGTAGAATATTGGTAAATTAAGTCTTAAATATCTCTATGTACTATACAGAGTTATAATGTATTTAATTACTAAAAAGTATTTATCTTTAATAATTGTTTTCTCATTTCACCTTTAACATTTTTAGGCTCAATAAAGTTCATTTCATTTAAATTTCTTACTAATTATTTTTATAGCAAATATTCAGTGATTAACATGATGCTACATCATAATTTAGATTCTAAATTTGATTCACATTTTAATGTGGTTTGAAAGGATGAGATTTGATACATTCCTTAGTGTAGTTTTATTTTATAGAAGCCAAAGGGAAGCTTTCCACTCTCAAGAAGAGCCAGTAATAATTATATTTTCATGTTTTGCCCAAAGTTTGCAGGATAAATATTCTTAACTCTTCCTATCAAAACCATGAACAGTGATGCTAGGTCTGCTGGATAAAGGCAGATGCACCATACCATTGATGTAGGCATAGAGGTGAGGAAGGGGGAGGAGTACTCAAGTGTGTAATGCCTACTTATGTGAGAGAAATATAGGACTAGCAAATAAAAAGAGTGAGAGGAGGTGATTGCCATGTACGGTGCTTTTCAAATATAGGTGCTGTTTCTTTATTTTTCTTTCTTTCTTTGTGGCATGATGATAGTGCTGATGTCGATGATGATAATGATGATGGTGAAGAACTGAGTTGTGTCTCTTTCTCCCAAGTTCATATAATTTTGTATATTTCTGTTCTCACCTATTTTATTTTAGAACCTTTACTGTCCTGTCGACAAATTTCATTTCTAAGCTTCTCAGGTCATTATACTACTAACATGCGTAATCACCATCACTGTTGGAGGGTAAAGGGGAAGGCAAGAACCATTAATTGGAAAGTATAAGAGATTATTTGGTAAAGGCCAAAACTAAATTTCCCATTGAGAAATCTGAAATATTTTATAAAATCTAGTTTCCCTTCTTATATACATTATTTTACTTCAGACCTCCATCATTTCTCATCTTAATGATTGGATTCATTTCTTTTCAATAAGGTCTACCCCAAGCTACTCTTCACCGGTATTTCCAACACATTTGCTACTTGAGATATTTTCTACAAATAACAATTTTTATCACGTTTTTCCTTGCCTGTTTGTCATCCAAAACAATTTCTTCTTGGCTCTATATTTCTTCTTTAGCTTCAGCTTGAGAAATCCATGTCTTGCCTAGCAACATGTCAGCCATGTCTTTGTCATCTTGGAACTCCATTTTTCATCTATAATGAATCTTTAATTTTTCTTAATTTGGTTCTGTGGCACCTGTTTTTTCTCCCTTGATTTTCCTTCTAATTTAGGTATTTATGACTTTGTCTCCTTTATCTTCAATACTGAACATTTTCCAAGGTTATATCTTATGTTCCTTTCTTTTCTGTACTTGTGAGCTGTCTTTTGGTTCTCTCATCTGTTCTTAGAATGTAAATATTACATCAATGTAGATAATATAAAATTGGCTTTCAATTTGAGTTCTGAAACACAAAGACTAAGATCTTTTGTTCATATGTAAACAATTTTTTTCACATATGATAGAAATAGTCTATTCCACCATGGTCATATCTAGTCATGACGTATTAAGCACACTCATTTTTTGTTGTTGTTGTTGTTCAAAACTACTTGTAATAGTTATAGGTGAAAGAGTTTTAAGCAAAATATGCTTGTGTCATTTACTACCTGAGTCATCCTAAGAAAGGTTCCCAAATAAGTCTTCTGTTTCCCATTTGTGAAAATACAGAAAGTGACATCTGCTGGACTGTGATGCTATACACATAAGTATGTGTTATTAATAATATCACAAAGAGAGAAAGCAGCAAATTCCTGAAAGTCAGACTACCAGCATCATAAAACAATAGTTATTTTCTTTCTCTCTCCACCAACTTCAAAAATGTGAAAACCACAACTGTAGGCTGCCTTTCACAGTCCAGTGAGAGGGTGGAAATATATGGCTTTCACTTTGCCTAGGTCCTATGGAATTTATTGTTTAATTCTTATGGAATTTAAAAAATTCAAGGACTGAGGGCTGGACTGTTAGATTTATTGCAGAATGAGTATAAAACCGATCTTACATGCAGTCTGTGGATGAGACTTGAAACATGAGACTAAGAAGTACAGTATTGTGTTTCTTCAATATGAACTGTCTCAAGGACATTGTGTGGTTTTAATACACTACAGAGTTCTTAGCTGAAGATTTATGTTTCCTTCTCGTTTAATTTGAACCGATTTGATCTTACAGCATTTAAATTTGAATGCACCATATTTGTAATATTGTTATGAAAAATAGTCTAAAAGAGTAAAACATCGTTTTTCTCTAAAAAACTGTAACTTAACTATGACACGATACATGATTGCCTGTTTAAAAATCTTTGTGTATTTAGAGTATGAGTATAGTTATAAATATAAACTGCTTAAATAAAAATGAATATAATAAAACACATTTTTTAAAATATATTTAGTTCATAGCTGTTGAAATGAAACATTTATTTTAATAAGCTAGCATCCTGACTAGGAATAAATGCTAAGCATTTGATAGCTTGCTTATTTTGCTTTAATTTTAAAAGTCTCTCACATATTCATATTGGGCTTGCAATCTTCTGAGTTATCTAGGGATCTGGATGATCATTTCTTGAAGCAAGATGGATATTTACTGTTTGGGATGCACTTAACATGGCGTCAGTGCAGGCCGTATAAGTGACTTCTCTCTAGGTGGAAGGCTCAAGTGTACACATAGATTAATGTACTTCTCCAGAGAGTGATCACTGGGAAGATGCTTATTAGTCAATTTATTCACTTGATTAAAGATGACTAATCATATTGTATTTTGAAGACCTCTCTTAGTTATTAATTTGAGCCAAAGGAAACAGGAGAGCCAATTCACCTTAGCTACGGAAATTGTGTGCAGAGAATTGGACTTTTCACATTGCTGTGTGTATATGCTGGATAAGTGTGGAGAAGGAATATAAAGTTTCAGCTGTCGTGTTCTATCTAGGTGCAGTGCACATAAGCCTTTGATCTTTAAGGCTTATAGATTCTGTAGTTAATTGATGGAAAATTTACCTTCTTCCAAAAATATATTTACAAAGTGATTGTGAACATGCTTGCTGAATGCAAAATAGATTTAATAGATAATCTGAATTATGTTGACTTTAGAAACATTGTGAGTTAAACAAAAACTTATTCTAGCAGCATTAGGTTTTAATATTATGCTGTCTTGTGACTATATCTATTGATATTAATATAAAAGTGTTTATTTTTAGAAGGAATATCCTATGTAGCATGCTTACTTTGAGTTGGATTTCTTTTTGCTGATTTTGTTTTTGAACAGAAAAGCATGATGTATATAAGATAAAGATTTTTTAAACATAAAACTCTTCAAAAATAATATTTAATTCTGTCAAATTTCTAACAGACTTGAGGTAAACCATTATGTCTCCAGAATATCTTACAGGTGTGAAAGTAGGACAATTACCTGCCCAGAATTTGTCTTAAATCTGTTTTCATAAGGTATATATTGTTTTACTTTTTAAAATATTCACAAAAATATTTTTGAATTAATGATTATTTAAAGAATAAGGCAGCTTCGGAAACTAATAAAAAATATTTAAAAATAAGCTCCAATTCTAACTCTCAGAAATAATAAAATAATTCGACCAGATATTTTTTATATATGTATTCAAACAAACAGAAATACTTAATGAAATACTTTTTAAAATGATGAGCAGAGAGGTTGGTTTATGGAAGACAGCCTCTGCATCTTGAACTTATGCCTGCTGCCTTGCCCCGCCTACTGCTGGCCTGCGTCCCAGCATCCCTGTGGATGTATCATCACAATGTGAGCAAAGTCATGGGCTCTGCTCTAGACTGGGAGGAGGCAGTTGGTGCCAGAGGACTAAACCCAGTGGCCAGATATGTGAAGCCCTGAAGCAAGATATCAATTCCTGGAGATATTTTGACCCTTGGAGACAACTGTGAAAATGAACCACTCTGGCTGGGTGACTCTCTGTGGAAAGATCTACTGGTGTTTCTAATTCTGGTGGTCACAGGACCGAAAGTCGGTTTTTATATTCTCTCCCCCTGTAACAGCTGCCACTGGGAATCATCAGGTGAAAAGACAAAGAAAGAAAGGAAACAATTCTCACTACTGTTTAGGAGCCCCAAAATATTTATCGGTTCCCATATGTGAGCATTTTCATACATATATTTTGATGCATATTTATGACAGTTTATATTGGATATATGTTTAAAAGTGAATTACAGAGATTCCTAGTTGTCCTCCAGTATTAATCACCTCTTTCTTAAAGGTAAAATGAAAACTCCTGATATTTAGCTGGCACATGGTCTCAGAAATAAAATATAATTTAGCCAATAGCCAAGATATGGAAGCCCATCAGCAGACGATTGGATAAAGAAGTTGTGGTTCATATGTATGGAATATTACTCAACCATTAAAAAAATGAAATCTTACCATTTGCACAACATGGATGGTCCTAGAGGTTATTATGCTGAGTAAAATAAGTCAGACCAAGAAAGATAACTATGACTTTACTTACATGTGGAATTTAAGAAACAAAAAGAACAAACTAATCAAAAACAGACAAATATGGGTGATGGTCTAGGGATGGCCATTGGTGAGGGAGGCTGGGGGCTGGGAGAATGGGGTGAAGGGTTAAAGAAGGACAAATTAGTAGCTAATAGATGGTCACAGGGATGGGGAGCACAGCATGGGGAATGCAGTTAGCATTAATGCAATGGCTAGGTGGAGGGCCAGGGGAAAGAAAAAGCAATTGTTTTATAAACTATATAAGTGTCTAATCAATGTATTGTATACTTGAGACTAATAATAATAATTCATAGATTTTGGGTTGTTTCTCATAAATAATTCTAGACTACCTGCTAAGTAGCTCCTTAGATGCAGATTCTGTTGCTAGCAGGAAATCGAATTTGAATGCAAAAAAGGACCTTAAAACAGGTCACTTGCTTGCTTTCTTTCCTTGAATGTAGATTGCATTTTTAATTCTTTTCTTGCCAGATATATAAACAGAAGCAGTGTCTCTAAATTCGTTAGTATCTTCGACATTAGAAAGTATTCTTCCTTCATCGTTCCGAATAGAGTGTGGATGTAGTGGATGGAAATCCACCAGCTGTTCTGGCCTCTGATGTGATCATGGGAATGGAAACTTTGCCAAGTAGGAAAACAAGATCAAAGAAGTGTGTGTCCCTGTAGTTCTGGAGTGCCATACCCTTACCAGCACTCCTACTTCCAGTCTTTTTCAAATAAACTTTTATAATTTTTAAAATCCTGTTATTTTATGTTTTGAAACCTGCAGGTGACTCTAATGATAAACAACAACAACAACAAAATGGAATCTAGAAATAAAGTGCTGTGCATGACAGAGTCAAAATTATGTGACATTGAAATAATGAGAGCAGATGGGTTGCAAGTATTGAGTGCTCCTTTATTGCAGGCCAGCAATCCAATGACTTTTATTAGATATTGGAAATTGTATCATTATATTATTAGAGACAAATGCAGCATTAGAGAGAAGAATCGAACGTTAAAAATATTGGTCTTGGTTGTCCATTTTTTGCCATTTCTACTAAAGTTCTTTAATAGAGAAGTACTCAGCTAGAATTAGACATTCAGTCTTGAAGTGAAGGTAGAAATGGATGAAGCTTTGTTAAAAGAAACATACTTGGTGACTAAATATCATATAATCTGGATCCTTGATGAATGAGAAAATGGCTTCAATTTCTCAAACCATATCTTTATAAATTGTGGTTGTAAATCAGAAGACTACTGTAAATCAGCACATAGTAAGATTAAATATTTCTGACTTACCTGTAGCTTGGTGTGGCCATGTAAGTAAATTTTGCCAAAGAGATGTAGTTCAATGTAGTATGTGCAGTTTCTGGGTACTGACCTTAAATGAAAAATTAATTCAAATGTCTTCTTATTTCCTTCTTGTTGAGTATAAATATAATTGCTGGAGCTCCAACAAAAGATTTGGAACTTAACATAGCATTAGGAATGGAAGCCACAAAGAGAATAGCAACATGACTGAATACGCCTAGAACTCTGACCAAATTAATTTTTAAAAAGTGAAATTAGAAATGTAAGGAGACAGCTTTTATAATGTGTACCAAACCCTAGGTATGCCGAACTTTCATTGTCATGGCTACTTGGGTATAGATGATAAGATAAAAAGTCTAGAGCTCACCTGAGTTTGGGGGTCTAATTGAAAGTTAACCAGGATTTAGAGTTAATGATATATCCTTTGTAAAAGGTAAATAAAAAATGAATCCACAATACAAGGGTAAATAGAAAACTTTCACATCTCAATGAATCTGTATTGATTGGTACTAGAAAGTACATCTTAACAGGACAATTTTTAGCAAGTCAGTCTTCACGTGATTTTGTGCCTAAATCTTTGCTACTTTGTGGTCAAAACACCTCATGGGTAGAATTTAATTTGAAAGATTCTTGGGTTAGAAGTGCCTGAAATGACTGGTAGAAATGAATGCACTTTCTTTCCAGAGGAAGACAACTTCAGCTCACTGTCAAAATCACAAAATCACCATGAAAGAAAAATGTTTTATATATTTTAATTTTATTGATCATCCACTAAAGGTTATAAAATGAACGTTCACTTTTTTTATTAAAGAATGTCTGAAAATTGAACAAGAAGCAAAAGATGACAATGACAATGAAAAATGTATTTAAAAAACAATCTATTTAAAATCTTTAGGAAAAATTGTTATAATCATTGAAATATAAATCTCAATGGAAGAGTTAGAGAACAAATAAGTCAACAGAAGATAGAGCATTGAAAATAGATTCAAAGAAATTATCTAGAATGCATTACAGTGAAACAAAGAAATAAGAAACAAGAAAATATTGAGTCATTGATGATAGAATGAAAACATTATGTTGATGTTTCATTAAAGGTAACAAATGAGAAAGAAACAATATCTATTGAGAAATATAAGGAGATACGAGTCATATTTGATGACTGAAAGTTCTCAACCCAAAGGCACAACACTTGTGCCAAAGAACTTTAATAACCTCACAGAATAAATTAGAAGAAACGAACCTAGACATATGCAATTTTGAAACTTCGGAAGAACAAAGACAAAGACAACCAAAAAGAAAAGACAAATCACATGCAGAAAAATGAAATCGAACCAATGGGTAACTTCTTAGCATCAACAGTGACAGTAAAAACACAGTGAAATAATAATATTGTCTTAATAATATTGGCAATGTCCTGAGAGAAAATACTGCCCAGTAACCATATTCTATTTACTTCCCTCTATTTGTATGCTATTTTGATATTTTAGGACTTTCTCTTGAATTTTGTTAGTTTCCACTGAGAGTACCACAATATTTTATTTCTTTGATTGGTATGCAATGAATCATATGAATGAATTTCTAAGGTTTTATTTTTTTGTGCATTTTAAGGTTTAATTTCCTAATATTTAATGATAACTGGATGATATGTATTTATTCATTTATTTTATCTTTTTCTTTCTCTATCCAGTTTTGAAATTGAAGTATAATTGATGTTATAAATGTATTGAGGTTTTCCTCTTTCGTTCTGCGGCTTGGGATTAATGCAATAATGCTTATGAATACTTCGGGAAACAGGTTATTTTTCTACTACTTTAGACAGTTATGGTGAAATAATTGTTCTCAAAAATATTTTCACGTCTACTTTGCACCTACCTTACATATATTCTATACTTCAAATGACCAAAATTATACCATTATATTCCCATGACTGGAAGTTCTGTGATGTATTTCTTCACTGCTAATAAGGTCTTAATTTTGGAGAAACATCCCAAAGGCCACCTTCTTTATAGCAAGCTCCTTAAAGACCACATTCAGATACATATAAACTACCCATAGCAAGTCACGTAGCCTCCCATTAGTATTCTCTAGTGGAGTTATTTATTTACATGTCTATCCAATCATCTGAGCATTAGTCACACTGTTGGATCTTCTGTGAGTTTTAGATTGACGAAATCAGTTGGTAAATAGATAACAGCTTCAGACACCAGGAGACCTAATGTTCTCTTAACACTGTGCTTCTAAGGTTATGAAAACACAGATACAGAGAATTCAAAAGAGCATTTCTTATGAACAGAAGCTGACTACTTTTATAGAATTAACATTTTTGTATTGCCCATGCCAAGAAAAAAAAATTAAACAATGTCAAGTTTACATTTTGTTTCTATTGCCAAAACTAAATATAGAGTTTGTACATAGTAAGCAAAAATATATGTATTTTTTTTTGTTTAAGTCCATTCAGTAAGCACAAATACTATAGCAGAAATCTTTGAGTAAAAATAAGCATTATTAGTAATCAAAATTGGAAAATATTAAACTAACTATCTTTCAAAGTGGTCCTTTTTTTACGTGTATGTTATGATGGATGTTTTGTAAGATAAATTTAGAGCTATCTACTCTGCATACTTAGAATTTCTTTTTTTTTAAAAAGAAATTGTGTGTAAATATGTTGTGTGTGAATGTTGTGTATAAAGAAGAGATTCGATTTTTAGTATCATTGAAAGTGGTCCCAACAAAAGACAATGATGGTGACAAGAATATTTTAATATTGAGCTCACCTCATAAAATGAATTATTATTCACATGCCTTGCCAGATCCAAAAATCTTCTTTAAATTAGTTGGGATGCAAATCTGGGATACTACTCTTATCGTCAATCCCAAAGATTGCAGCATATTATACCTTTACTTTTTTCATACAAATCTAGTAAACTGATAACCCCAATTCACAATAAGATTATAAATTAGCGTAAGAATATACCGAAAGAAACTTAATGCCATTTTCTACTTTGCCTGCTTGTTGGTCGTGGATAGCGCCAAAGCTCTAATTTCAAAGTTTGAAGTGCAGTTGGTCAGCTTTGAACCTAAAACAGTCATGAACATCTCAGAAAATTTTGAACTTCTCTGAAAATGAAGTGATTCTAAACTGTGATATAGAAAATTTTATCATCTTTATATAAATTCAGATGAATATATAAATTTCTTGAAAGTTTCATAATATAGGCTTTGGATATATTGATAATATCTTAAGTCAAGCAGTTTAAAAATATTTTAAATTCTACTTTTTTCTACATACATATTCAAATGGCAAGTCTTTATTTTCAAATACATTTGGGAGAGTGCATGCTTTGAAAGATTATAAAGTTATAAAGTTATAAAAATGCTGACTCATTTATGTTATACAAAAATGTCACAATCAGAAATGTTATAAAATCAAACATCAAATTTTGAGAATTTATGTTAAACCAGTAGAATAAATTTAAAATATTTTTATACCAGCTCTTGAATTTTCTTGAAACTGATAGTGTATGTTTCATCAAGAGCAGATTATAACATCTAATTTCTGTTTATCTGCACATTAACTAAGAAATCAAAGTATATACTAAGAAAGGAATCTTTTTTTCAAATATCAAAATCAACTTAACGTTTTCCTGCTTTACTTGATTAAAGAGGCAAAATTGTTACAATTTTTTAAGAATTCACATTTTCTTAAAAATTGCAAGTCAAAGAACATTATTTCTGTATTCTACACTAAACATACAAGGATGATGTTAATAACTGTAATAAACTATAAAAAAAGCACCAACTCTGAGGTCAAATATATCGATTTGAACTCGAGTTTCTCATTTTAACTCAAGGATGATACAGGAAAGATTACTTAATTTATTTTAATCTAAATCTTAAATACTAGGTAGGTAAACTAGCTCTTAATTTACTACAGGGTTAGAATTCTCAAAGTTTTTAAGTAATGAACACCAAAAAGAATTATAGACATGATCCGTATGTTTTCACAATAAGGTAAGGTCAACTTTGAAAAGTCAATGTAGTGTGAAATCTTAATGCCTTAGTTTTTAAAAATATGCTTAACCATTTTCCAGAGCACCTGAGATAGTAAACAACCCCGTATTATAAATGGCAACTCTATCTCTCTTTTGCATACAAGTATTAATTATAAGATTATAATTTATCTTTTATATTTAATGAACAATTGTTTTAATATCGTACGAATTGCTTATGTAAAATGTCTTTGGAAAACTAAACATGCTTTCGATTAATTTTAATGTTCTCAGAATATATTTTTAGTTTTCTTAAATGCTACAATTATTTATGATTTTAATAACGGTGGCTAACATTTCCTTAACCTGTACAAAGTAAACCAGTGTTCTCTGTGCTTCACATTTAATCTTTTCAACAATCCTGAAATTTGGTACTCTAATCCCTCTTTAACCCTATTTGTGTACAAAGAAAGTGAGATTCAAGAAGGTGAAAAGCCAGTTCTCTGATGCCTCATTTCATGAATTTAGTGACAATACAGTGTAAACTTGAAAACAGTCACTTAAGGAGGAAAAAAAATAAAATAAAATAAAAACAGGGCTGCAGGATATTCCCCTTAAAAGATGAGAATATAACAACATCTTATTTTGCAATTGCTAAAATTTAATTAATTTGAGAAGGTTGATAATACATATTGTCCATGGGAGTAGTCATGTAACAAAAGAATAAGAATAGAAGAACAAAACAAGAAAATAGATTTCAAATCATGAACTACTGCGTTACAAACAATTTACATTTAATCTTCATAACAAATGCATTTGGTAGGTGCTATTATTTTCACTTTTGAGAAGAACCCTGAAATTTAAGGTAGTTAAAGATTTTGTTCAAGGTCATAGGTTTAGAATAATTTTTGTTAGGATTTAAATATAAATGGTTCAAGTCCAGAAGTCTTATGCTTGGTTTCTGTGTTATACTTGGCTTATAATCACCCTCTCCCCTCAAAGAAAGGACACCAAAGGCCAGGTCTAATAGCTATGCATTGTAATGAAAAAAAAAAAGTGATTTATATTAGTCAAATTTCTAATTAAAAGCACACTTTTTATTTCTCACCTTGGTCAAAGCAGATAGCAGAGAGGCCCTTGCAAATATTACAGGTGGATCTATGGAGAGATTGCACTCCGAATATCTATAGATGTGGGACCTCAGAGAGTAAAGGCTGTGTGTAAGCCTGTGGCCATGCCGCCCTGAACATGCCCAATCTCATCTGATCTCAGAAGCTAAGCAGGGTTGGGCTTGGTTAGTACTTGGACAGGAGACCACCTAGGAAGACCAGGTGCTGTAGGCGTTAAAAATCAAAAAACAAAAAACAAAAAACGCACACACACAAAAAAAAACTGTGTATATAACTGGAGTGGACAGAAAAAGAAAAAAAACAATTTACAAATGTATATATGTGTAATTTTATATGTGTGTGTGTGTGTGTGTGTGTGTATATATATATATATATATATATATATATATATATATATATATATATAGTGTTGTATATATTTTTCACCAAAACTTTAATATTTTATTGTGAATCCAGGACCAATCCAGATATTGATAGAAGGGCTTGAGTGAATCTAGTTCAGTATTGTTTAAGCAATGAATAATACTTGTTATTTTTACTTTTATTTATATTTGAGTTTAAAATTATGCTCATTTTACACCTCAGTTGTCAAAACTGAATTCTATTAAATTTACATCTGAGGAAACATTTTGGTAGCAATCTCTATCCACAAGCAGAACCTGCCCGATCACGCCATAGTCCCAGTATAATGCATTGGGTTCTGGTAATAGGCTGATGGCAAATGCCTTGAAATTCTTCATTTCCATTTTCTTTCAGTCTGAAGCAAATCCCCTAAAATATGTTTTTTATTTGACTCTTAAAACTTTTTGTGATATCACCTATTTTCTTTTGATATCTGATATGTGAAACGAGTTTTATTAACTAGGCAGACCACCACGCTGATTGATCTCACTGTTTGAGAGTTGTAGACATCTTTCATTAAAACAGGAAAGGGCAGGCATAGAGGAAATTAAATCTGAAGTTTTTTCTGACAGGCCCAGGTAATGATGCTGACAATTCAACGAGAATCAGATGTTCAGGATTACAAAAAATTCTGATATAAGTAATAGAAAATAAAGTAGAACATTATCTCAATAGGTGAACCAAACAGTAATAATAAGCATGAGAGGTAAATATGCTATAACAGAGAGTGACCATCAGAGATTTCTATCAAAATACCTGGATTCTAGAGTTTTATTGTTTATTTGTTTGTTTATTTGTTTTGATAATTGCTACCTAGTTTTATTTAGGAATTACCTTAAATTTCTGGGACATTTGTTTGGAAGTTGTAGGGTTTTGACTTCATATACTTCATACACATCTATAAATTTCTAGATCTGAAAGATGGTCCCTCTGAAACTAAAAGAGCAGAAAATAAGAGCAGAAGACTCTTGATCATGTCAATCAGGGCTAGACCGACTGGTTTGTAGAATTAGTTGAATTCTAAGTAATATAGTTTATACTTTATCCAGTAACTAAGGGGTGGTGGTGGGATATTGATAGGGGTGAATTTATGAAAACAATGTAACTATTCCAGGGAAAATAAATTAATTGAGAATAGATGAATTGTTTGACAAGAAAACAATCTGAGATGAATCTAGAATAATCACAAGACACTGAGGGCCTGGACCACATCTGGAATAAAAGGAATAGATATAAGATACATTCTAAAGATAGCATTTCATGTCAGAGGAAAACCAAGTAAGTAACTTATAAACAAGCTATGCATGAATTAAAATCGATAAAAGTATAGATAATAAGTATAATTATATCATTGTTTTATGTTTTACAGCTATGCCCTGTATTTGTAAAGTCCGTTTCTCATTTTTCTAGCAACCTGAGATACCTGGTTTTGGCACAGCCCAAGTCTCATTTCTGATACAAATATGTTTTTTAAATAACTTGCTTATCTGTGCTATAAATTTATTTTTATATTCAGTGCTCATTTGTTTCAGTATTTTAAATCTCTCATTTAAAAGATAATTTATCAATAGTAAAATAATTTATCAATAAATCATTGATAATTTTCAATAATAAATTATCTTTTAAACAATAGAGATAGACAATATATAGAAACCAAAAAATCCAGTTACAGAGCAGAAAAAAGAAATAAGAGCATATCAAAAATTCAAACCTCGATAATGGTTATTAAAGGCGTTCATAGAATGGGTTTTAATTAATGTTTTTGAAACATGTTAAATAACAGAATGGGAGACATATTAACAGCCTCAATTTTTAAACATGTACTAGTGATTAACTAATCATTTTAAATTTGTGAAGTTGAGTTAATTTACAATCATGAGATCACCATGTCCATTTCCTGCTCTGAATCTTCCTAAAGTAAGCAATGAAATGGCCAATGAAATTGAAAAACGAGGGCATTTCAGCTCTTTTCAAAAAATAAATACACAACCAGAGCATGTAAACCAACTGTCACTTTATATAGTGACAATCTAGACTAAAATGAAGATGAAACAACTTTCCTGGCTGGAATGAAGATATCAACTGCATTAAATCAGATTTTTTTAGTACTTAAGCGAAAGACTGTTTTTCCAGTATCTGAATTACCTGCCTCAAATCAGTTCATAAATTGGACTAAACAGTATTGAGTTTTGAGGTTATTTTTCTATTCCCTTTGGTTGACACAAAGTTCAGTGCTTCATTTCTTCTTTAACTATGAGAGTAGCTATAATAACAGAGACTATATAAGTAATGTAGAAATGAAATGTTTCAAATTGCATTTGTGTCCCCAATGTCCACTTCAGACTTGTCCCAAGAAAAGCACATATTTTGAAGTAGTTTTAAAGGGCTCTTCTTTTGAATGGTTAATAACTTATTTCATGAGATACACATTTTCTCTTTTGAAAATCAGAGGAATTATAATTTCTCTTTGTTTTCTTTTCAGTATAATTGTCTAGAGAATGTTGGTACTTAAACTGATCACCTCAGTTTCCACAGTGTTAGAATATATTTTTTAACCACATGTACTTATGTGTATACTCTTGCTTATGCATATAATTTTAATACTACCTTGGTGATAGTTCTCTAAATTCAAGTTTATTGATCTGTGTATAAAGTAGGGAGGTGAAAATAAATGTCTACTCAAAATCTTCTTGTTATGATATCATTATATGTACAAGGGAAACAATTATAAATATGCCTACTATCCACAGATAAATAAATGTATAAAAATAATAGTATGGATGGAAGTAGGAGTAGAGAAGTATTTCAATATTTATTTTATTCTCTAAATATAGGAGAAATGAAATGCTTTATAAATATGTTTTGAATACCAGGGATTTCAGAATCCTATTATTGGTGTATTATTAAATTAATTTTAACATTTCAATAAAAAATTATTTCAAGAGAGATTGTGTGAGATTCTACTTTGAGCCGATCTTGTGTAAGGGCCAAATACTGTTTCATTCACAAGAAACACGGTAATTTTAGAGCCTACTAATCTAGTTGGAATAGACAAGTAGTAGTTTCTCAATGAACCTACTGAATAGAATTTATAGTAAAAGGCTGTTAGTGAAATTAAACAATTATTACTTAAGTGCACTGTTGTTTTATGTTTGCCGTGCATGCTGATACTAACTTTACAATATCATAAATTATATCTTGGCTTATAAAAAATAATCTTTTAAAAAATTTAATTAAACTCCAGGTTTTTAAAATTAAAATATAGTTAAGACATAATATTAGTTTCATGTATGTAACATAATTATTCAACATTTATATATCTAATGAAGTGATCACCATGATAAGTCTAGTAACCATTTTGGGGGATTTTAAGAATTTAATAGCTCGATCTTAAACTAGATACATTTTCCACTTACGTTAGAATTTTCCAAAGTAAAATCAAAATACATGAACATTCGATTGTATCTTTATTAGATTTAAGTAGTACTTAAATCAATAACATTGTAGTTTAAAAGAGGCTAGTTAACTTCCAAGACGTAATTAAAGCTACATTCCATTAGCTAGAATAATCTGAACTCGGCTTCATCTATTGAACATTTTGATCATTTTATCAGATCTTTCTCTTTTGAAGATTGTTGATTTACTTCTTCCTTTTAGATTACACGTTACTCACAGACCCTCAAGCACTTAATGATCGCATGTATGATTATAAAACGAATAAGAAAATTCAAACTCTTCCTAGTTTCTTTACTGGGTGTATGTCAATGCACACATAAACACACACATTATATTTGTTTGAAATTGTAAATATTGTTAATCCCCAGTAATCTATCTTCAGCCTTGTGTTTTCTCATAATATGCACTTTTCCTTAATGATTTTCTAATAATGACAATGGCAGTGATGGATATGTGTCAGGCAATGCTTCAGACTCTTAAGATTACATGTTATGTTTAAGTTGTCATTAGACATTGTGTATTGTTAATTTTTAAGGCGAAAGATATCACACTATAGTACATATTTATGGACTAATTCCTAAGCTAAACAGATTAGAAATAACAAAGAGATGAAATAAAATGTCACTATCTAGCATCAGCCAAAGCAGAGCTGTTTTGTTTTGTTGTTTGTTTGTTTTGTGCAGGTAATGTATGCGGTTGCCTTCTTACTACTCAATGGTCAGTTATTTTTCTCCAGGTTCTCTCTGTTTTCAAGCATTATTATTTATCACATTCTTTGCCAATCTAGGGGAAAAACAACTTTGTTAAGGTGTTCTTTTCTTGATATTTTGAAGAAAAATATTTTATATATGTAGATTATTGGTCATTTGAATTATTTTTCCCCTACTCTATTCCTTTCCCCTACTAGATATGTTGCCAGTGTCATGACTACATACATTTGGGTTTCACAATGATATCTTGAGAAACATTCTCCTAGAGTCGTGAAAGCATTCATTTAATAATTCATAATTAAGTAGTATTCATTAAATAAGAGTCATGTGTCAGACATTGTTCAAAAAATAAGATGTAAAATAGCAGGCTTCATGAATACAATCCCTCCAAATGAGGGACTTACAGGCTAGAGGAGGAAGTGACATTATACATTTATACTCTGAATGGCAATAAAAACTCTGAAGTTGTAGCCTTGAAACCAGAAACCGTATCAATTCTAAGAGAATATAGTTCCAAATTATTTGATAATTTTCTGTTCGGTATCAGACAGTTCTTTTCAGAAAATTTTCCAGAGTTCATTCATAATTGCTGGTATATTTATGTTCATATATTCGGCCCTCCTAGTGTGGAAAAAGGGTGTTGATATTGTAATGAAACAATACACACCCACTCACCCGCCTATTCAAGTTTATGTTGAAAAGAAGACAAAGAAATAAATATACATCCTTGATATAGCATTATGGAGAATTTAGCATAGGACTCTATCAATTTCCTAATATTTCATTCCAGGATTAAATTGATATTAACAAATTACCACAATAGATACATCACTCTAATTTCTGCCCGCATCTTCACATTTTTATTCCATGATCATATACAGTATTTATCTTAATAAAATCAACAATATAAAAATCTAGTAGAATTGATTTAAACAAAATACTTAATGTATGTACTTTAGCGGTCTCAAACACAGAGTGATGATTTCATAAATGATAACGTTCATTTTCGTTGCCCTCAGCACAATAGCCTACAATGAACTGGATTCAGTCTACAACTGCTTGAGTGAGCATGGGAGCAGATCCACCTTCAGTCAAGCCCTGAGAACTTTTTAGCCTTCGCTAATGCCTTAATCGAAGCCTTGTGAGAGACACAGAGTCAGAAAGCCCAGGTAAACCATGCTTATATTCCTAACCCACAGAAACTGTGGCAAAATGTTGTTTGTTTGCACATTAAGAATTTTATAACGCTTTGTCATGAAGCAGTTGCTAACTAATACAGAGATAACAAGAGTAGATTATGTTCATTGAATTTAGTGATTATAATGTGATAGTCACCCAGTATACATAATTTAATGGTAAGGGCAGGAGGAAAGACCAAATAAAAGTATGTTAAAGTATAAATGGATAATTAGGAAGTAGTTACATAGGATAAAATAATATTCTTTCAGTGATGATTTCTTGAATAATATGAGCCGTAGCAAAAGGAAATATCAGAGCTTGGAAAAAAAGTAAGTAAAAGAGTGATTGATAAATTATAAAGTTATAATGGAACATTTTTATATTTTCTGCTTATTAACTACATCTTGGTGGAAAAATCTTACTTTAATTGTATATCATCCACTTCCAAGAAAATAGAGAGATATTAAAATATTTTGTCAAATAAATTATACGTAAGTCCTAAGTTTTAGGATTTTTTAAGAGTTTTAGCCCTAAAACTCTTCATTGTTCCTTGAACAACTGTAGCTGAATGTCTCACAAACATCTTAAATTTAATGCCATCCAAACTGTAAGTTCCATTATTTCAGCCTAAATCTCTACCTTCTCTCATATCTCTTAATTAATATAGTGGTATACCTTCCTGTGAGGTAAAAATTACAATTTGTTTTTTTCCTGTGAGGAGAAAAATAAAATAAAAATAAATAAATTTCACAGAAAGCCACTATATATGTATGAAAGTATATGCATGCCTAGGACAGCTTTCTTCAGCCAGATGAATACAAAGTTTCAAATTATTCAAGTCTAGAAAGAATGGGCATTATTTGAGTCTTTTTCATAATGAAAAAGAAAATCTACATTTGCAAGAGGAAAATTGGACAATATTAAAAGATAGACATTGACTAAAATTGTAAAAAATGCTTCATCATCAAGAAAAAAATTTGTAAATGTGGAAATTTTATCACTGTGAAACATTTGTGAATACATCCTACATACGTAGTCATTCACAGAAAGCGACAGTGCTGCGCAAAGTGAAATATCTCCTTATTATTGAACATATTTCCTTTAAATCTCTTTATTTTTTTCCCTTGACAAATCTTTTCAGAAAATAAGAATAAACTTTTGACTAAAATGAATCAATTTAGAAGAATTGATAACAATTGATTTTTTTAAAAAATCAACTTTCCATGATAACAGTTTTAAAGTTGTATAAGGCTCTCAGAATCAAATCTCTTTTATTCTTTTACTTGTGTTAACAGATAAACTGTGCTCAAATCAATTGTCCATACTCAAATCTAGCTTGAGAGCTTTGGAATAAAAAAAACTCAAACAGATACTTTTTGAAAGGGGGAGAAAAAGAATTCTCTAACCCTGGTCCATCGCTCTACAGATACAAAAAAATGAAGTCATCTTCAATTATCAACTAACCTCTGAATCCCAAATTTGCCAATTATGAGCCCACTGGCCACGGACAAATTGTTTTATCTGTGATTGTACCTTCTATATCCACCGTCTGTGCATCCTAGCCTTCACTAAAGCACACTCTCCATGGTTGACATCTTTGATCATTTCTGAAAGCCGTTGGTCCTAAAACATCTTATTTATCCCTTGAATTACTGTAACTGAATATCCCAAACATACCTTAAATTAAATACCATGCAAATTATAAATTCCATCTGTTAAGCCTATATCACTACGATCTCTCATGTCTCAATGTAGTGACATACCTTCCTATAAGGTTTAAAGAAATTCGTTTTTAATGAAACCGTCTCATCAGTTTCTCGACAGTATCATTGATTATATGCTTAATAATTGTAATATTAGAATATCTCAGTTAATGAACACTTGCTATGTGTCAAAAACTATTTTATGTAATAGCATATATATGTGTATGCATACATTTGTTTTATAGGTTTTTGAATGCACATTTATTTTAATCTTGAAACAAGCTTATGAAGTGGAAACTATTAGACTTCGTTTTGTAGATTAAAAAATTAATACATACAAAGTCTAAGTAACCTACTCAAGATATCCATCTAGTTTGTGATCAAAACAAATTCAAATTCAGGCCAGACTTCTCTCTACAACTGAAAAACCAAGTAAGAACTTTTTATGCTGGTATATTAAGATATATCACTCTTTTTTTATTTTCACTTATTTTGAAATTCTATCAAATGAATTACTATAACTTTTGGTATTAAATAGTTTTTTTAAATGATTTTACACAGTTCATGACTTTACTATGTTTATATATTCAAGTACTTAGAAGTCTTCAGCCATGAATTTTTCTTTGGCCCAACTCCTCCCCATTCCTCTGTTAATAACTTTTCCTTTGAACTTCTAATACCTGCTGTGGTATATTACATTAATTTCTAAGATGTGCTGGACACTAACATATATTCTAAGCACAATGCTCAACCTCCTGCATATATATATTTATTTGTCTTACTCTATTAGGTACTATAATAATTTTCACTTTATAGATAAGAGAATTAAAGTTTAAAGTTAAATAATTTGCCCAAACTCTCAAAATAGTAGAGTCAAGATTTTAACAGAAAGTCCAATGCAGTCAACTATAACAATGTATTTTCATGGAAGAATTCTTTTGTAGGAAAGAAGACAGATAAAGTCTTATAAATAAAGTAAGTGTAAGACAAATAAAGTTTCAATAAAACCAGTATGTAATTTACTATTCAAACTGAGATACTTTTGACAGTAAAGTTGTATAATTAATACTATGCCAAGTTTATGTAAAGATTTGAGTTTAGAATCACCTTACATAAATGAAACTCTAAAGCAGTTCAGTGTAAATACAGAAAAGTTAGAGTTGCTTCATTCAAATCATTTTCATCCCAATTTCTGAATTTGTGCAGAAAGAGGCAGAAAATATTTCCCAAATCTTCATATTCTCCAGAAATCTATCTATAGGGATATTTCGACCTATTCAAAGTTTCTGAGCTTCTGTGTTAATGAGACACCATAGACAATGAGATATTATTTAGTGAATCTAGAGAAAAAATTACTCATTAAGTATTATTACAAATTCAAATATCACCTTATCAATCTGTTTTATCTACATTTTTTTGGCATAGTATTTCTAGAACTAAGCATCTGCTTTTACACCTACTTCTCGCCAAGTCTTTTTATTACCCCTTGCAGTTTATAGATCTTACCTGAAGCCCTTACCAATGCTGTGATCATACCATTTCTCTTTTATGATTGGATATTGTTGATATTTATAAGTCAATTATCAATAGACTGGATACCTAAGTTCATAGACTGGATATTGTTCATATTCACAAGTTGATTATCAATCCATCTTACTGAGTATTCACTCATTAACAAATAACATTTAATACTCATCTCAACACTATGAAATTTGGTGATACAAAAGTAAATAACATGTAAGCCTTATTAACAAGGAACTATTGTGATCAAGTGGTAAAGACACATAGATATTAGCAGTTAACAGCTTCTTTGACAAACTGCATCTGCAAGGATGTACTTGAGGAAAAATATTTGCTGGTATATAGGAACACATGGATTTTTGTGTACTGATTTTGTATCCTGCAACTTCACTGTATTTGTTTATTGTTTCTAATAGTTTTTGTTTGTGCGCATGTGTGTGTATGTATGTGTGTGCGTGTGTGCGTGTGTGTGCATGTGTGTCTGTGGAGTCTTTAGGGTTTTCTATATGAAGAATCATATCATCTGCAAAATTGGGCAGTTAACTTCCATATTTCCAATTTAGTTGCCATTTATTTCTTTCTTTGGCCTGACTGCTCTAGCTAGGATTTCCAGTACTATGTTGACTAACAGTGGTGAGAGCAGACATCCTTGTCTTGTTCCTGTCCTTAGAGGAACAGCTTTCAGCTTTTCACCATTGAATATGATGTTAGCTGAGGGTTTGCCAAATATGGCCTTTATTATGTTGAGGCATTTTCTTGTATACCTGTTTTATTGAGTGTTTTAATCATAAATGGATGTTGCCGAATGCTTTTTCTGTATCTATTGATGTGGTGAATTATTCTTTTCCTTTATTTTGTTTATGTGGTATATTACATTAATCAATTTGCATATGTTGAGCCATCTTTGTGACCCCGGAAACAACTTCACTTGGTCGTAATGAATTATCTTTTTAATGGATTGTTGCATTTGATTTGCTAGTATTTCATTTAGGAATTTTGAATCTGTATTTATCAGAGATATTGGTTGGCAGTTGTCTTGTTGTGTTGTCCTTGACAGGTTTTGATATGAGGGTCATGATGGCTTCATAAAATGAGTTAGGAAGTATTACCTCTTCAGTTTTTTGTAAGAATTTGAGAAAGATAAGTATTAAATCTTCTTTGAATGGCAGAATTCACTGGTGGAGCCACCCGGTGCCGAACTTTTACTTTTTGGGAGGATTAGATGTTTTTTTCCATATTTTTTACTGTTGATCAGTCTATTGAAATTTCAGAAAAAGAAATTCAAAAAAAAAAAAAAAACCACAATTCATTTTGCAAAGTCAGCAAAAATAATAGAATACCTAGGGATAAACTTAACAAAAGATGTGAAGGACCTATACATTGAAAACTAAAAGACATTATTAAAAGAAATTGAAGATGACACAAAGAAATGAAAGATATTCCATGTTCACAGAATAGAAAAATCAGCATAGTTAAAATGGCCATATTATGCAAAGCAATATACAGATTTAATGCAATTTTTGCCAAAATCTCAATAGCATTTTTTAAAGAAAAGGGAAAAAAATCATCAGATTTCTATGGAACTACAAAAAAAAAAAAAAGAAAGAAATAGCCAAAGCAATACTGAGAAAAAAGAACAAAGTTAGAGATACCACACTACCTGACTTCAAATTATATTATAAAGTGACAATAATCAGAACAGCATGGTATTGGCAGATAAACAGACACACAGACCAATGGAACAGAATTTGGAACACAGAAATAAAAAAAGCACATATATATGGGCAAATAATTTTTGACAAAAGAGCTAGAAACATACAATGTTGAAAAATAAAACCTCTTCAATAAATGGTGCTGGGAAAATTGGAAAGCTGCATGCAAAAGAATAAAATTAGACTACTATTTGTCACCAAATAAAAAACTAACTCCAAATGGATCAAAGACCTAAATATAAAACTTGGAACGACAAAATGATAAAATACATAGGAGAAAATATAGGCACTAAACTTGTGAACTTTGATCTTAGATATGATTTTATGAATTTTACCTCAAAGGAAAGGGAAGAAAAACAAAACTAAATAAATCGGACTATAGCAAACTAAAAAGCTTCTGAACAACAAAAGAAAACATCAACAAAACAAAGAGGCAACAAACTGAATGGGAGAATGTATTGTAAACTGCACCTCTGATAAGGGGCTAATAGCCAAAATATATAAAGAACTCATACAACTCAACAAAAAACAAACAATCCAATAAAAAAAAAATAAATGGGCAGAGGACATGAATATGCACTTCTCCCAAGACATACAAATGGCTAACAGATATGTGAAAAAGATGCTCAACTTCACTAGCTTTTAGGAAAGTGTAAATCAAGTCCCCAGTGAGATGCCACCTCACACCTTTAGAATGGCTGTCATCAACAAGACAAGTAATGCAACTGTTGGAGAGATTATGAAGAAAAAGGAACTTTCATTATAATGCTGGTGGAAATGTAAATTTGTATAGCAACTGTGGAAAACAGTGTGGAGGTTCCTTAAAAAAATAAGAATAGAATTACCATATGAACCAGAAATCTCCTTCTGGGTATCTACCCCTAAAATTCGAAAACATTTATTCATAAAGATATACAAACTTCTATATTTATTGCAGCATTAAACATGATGGTGAAGACTTGGAAACAATTAAAGTTTCCTTTGATAGATGATTGAATGAAAAAGAGATGGTACATATATATATTGGAAAATTACTCAGCCATGAAAGATGAAATACTGCCATTCATGACAACATGGATGATCTTGAGAGTATCACGCTAAGTGAAATAAGTCAGATAGAAATAGTCAGAACCGTATTAATTTAATCATAAATGGGATATAAAACAGAAAGCAACAAACACACAAGAAAATTAAACAACAAGTCATAGATACAAGAAACAGTTTAGTGGTTACCAGAGAGAAAATTGGGAGAGCTAGAAAAGTGTAAAGGGGATCAAATGTATGGTCACTGCAGGATATTTAACTTTAGGTGGTGAACACACCATGCAGTACACAGACGATGTATTATAAAATCATACACTTGAAACCTATATAATTTCGCTAACCAAAGTCACTCCAATAAATTCAATTTAAAAAATTTTGCAGCATAGTCCCTTTTCTTTGTGCTCATGTTGCCCTACTGGACATATATTATAGTGTTCTTATGTGCTTACTCCCTGCTACCCGAGCAACTTAATTATGCTCTATTGCTTTGATGAGAAGCTTCACAGATAGGGTTTCCCACTTAGTGAGGAATGGTTGAATTCCAGCTAGCTGTAAGTTAAATGGCAAAGGCCCTTCCCTTCTGCTGTCTTTCTATTACTCAATGAAAACCAAGATGTAGGCGCTGAAATATAAAAACAATCACCACAATAAAAAAAAAAAGTCAAGGATTTTAATGGTAGAAACAAGAAAATTATGTGTCAACATTCTCAATTCTGGATTTATAACTTTCTTGTTAACTTCATAAATTTCAGAAATGTCATTCCCCAAATAACTAAAATTATTATTTTTAGTTATTATTTTTTTGTGTGTGTAATGAGACAGAATTCAAAGACTTAGTAGAGCATTTGTTATGGTCACTGACATATAATTAAAGTGCATAGAATGAGGATTGGAGTAGCACGTAAGCCTTACCCAGAATGAAAGCACACTGTGGCCTCCCCTACTGCATTCAGTTCAATGTCAGGGACCTGCTGGATGCCCTGACAGTGAAGGGAGACTCAAAAGAGAGATCTTCAGCCAAGCATACCTCCCTCAGGCCAGTGGGAACCTTGGCAAAGACCTGGAGATGATTCTCAGTAATTCTCAGATAATGATGTTTAAAGGATTTTTATCCTGAAACCAACAACCATCAGGAAAGTCCTTCCCTGGAAAATATTGACAAAGTGGTATATGTGGACTTAAATGTGGTAGTGGTCAAAGCTGCTCTGAGATCATTCAAGTGAAACATCCAGCTGGCAGCTCAGACTCCTGACCTACAGATCTTGGTGGAAGATTCTTCATCAATGCCATCAATGCCCCCTTCAGATTCTGCAGGTACCTCTAGTGACTCAACAAATGAAGGTATGGACACAGAAGTCATCAAGGAAATATTAGAAGATATTCCAGAACATGAAGAAGATTATCTTGACTCAATTCTGGAAAATGAAGAAATGATTATTTGCAGAGTACTTATCCTATGTCGAAAATATAAAGTCAGCTAAAAACAAAAACTAAATAATAAGCAGAAATAAACACCGTTTCTGCTTATAAATGCTATCATTATTAAAAGTCTAAAAAGAGTACATTGAATGCAGCTATTATTGTGATTATAAGCCTCACTTAAAACATTCAAATATAATTTGATTTACTTCATACTATGTGCACTGGTATTTAAATAAATGATCCTAGTGAGTATAAGGAGTAAAGAGATACCCATTAAAACTAAAGACTAAAAGCAATAATTTCAAAGACCTAAAGTTTTTTATTTGAGATAAATATCACAGAATCACCCATTATTTTGCCTAAACATACAGATGCACATGTGTATGTTTACAATTTAATCCTAGGTAAAAATAAGTGCTCAGCTGTATGCATTTATTATTTATTTATTCAAATCAGGTATTCTAGGAAAGCTTTTGACACATTTTGATTTTTCATACTGAGAGAAATGTAAATAAAATATTAGTCATGAATTTAGTTTCCAGGTGTGCGATATGTAATTGCAAAAGTAGAACCACATGTTCACCAAACAATTAAATGCACGATATTATGTTCTCAAAAAAGAACAGAATAGTTATTTTATAGAAATTCAACAATAAAGCAAAAGAAGAGTGATCAGGAAAGTCCCTGAGGAAGAGGTAAGACTCTACTTGGACTCTAGAAGCATGGAATGGATGACAGGGGAAGATCAATTTGCTATAAACTTTTAGTGATGAATGTAAATGTGTTTAGGAAGAGCTAGTAGATGTATCTGGATAAATAAATGCATTAGTGATTATTGGGACATGGTTCTATAGGGGTTCTAAATACGTAGGGCCAAGAGGTGTTAGCCTTACTTTTTTCATCCATTGAAGTGTTCATGACATTTCACATTTGTTGTTTTTATATTCTATTTGAGCCTATAAAGAACAAAAAAACAAAAAAAAAATAGTTCCATCTAATTATGACATCTATTTATGTCAAGATCTTTGAAGGCAGGCCTCTTTTGACACATGTGTTTATCATTTATGTTGCATGACATAGGGCTTTAAGGATAGGTAGGTAGATTGATGATACAATACTCATGATTTTTTTTTTTATTTTTTACAATACTCATGATTTTAATTAATAGGTTTAAATTTTAAAAGTCTAGATTATTCTTGAAAAAAAAAACAAATAAATATAAAATAACCAAATGAGTAATTTTATTTGAATAAACCAGTAAATCTTAACTAAGCTCTTAATATATGGTAGGAGTTACACCCAACATGAAAACTTCAGACATATAAATTCTTTCCCCAACAAATTAAAGTTTGACTAGAAAAAGTGGCATACCTCATCAATGTGGATATTTTTTCTTTCTCTGTTATAATATGAGAAAACAAGTCTCACGGTTAGTGATTTGATGTTTCTATTGCCTAGCGATGGCTTGTACAAGACATACATTTCAATAAATTGTTCCAGTGAACTGTTTTTATAGTATTACAAAGAATAACATTTGTGACTTTCTATAATTCATATTCTTTTTTGTTTCTGAAATTCTAATTTTGACAGTTGTATGTTCAAGTCTGAAAATCTCTAGAGATTTTTCCTTGCTTCAGGTCCCATTTAAAAAATATTTGTTTTTATGTAGTCATTTCCCACTACTTCCTCCTTATAAATTTAAGTTTGTCATCTTTAAAAATGGTAAAATAACCAAAAGTAGTCTCTCTCTTTCAAACCATGTTACTTCAAAGAATAAAGATATTTGAATGTAATACAGATGCTAAACTAGTTTCTATTTTGGCACTAAAAATGCTTAACTTATATTTGCCTCTGAATTTTGGTGTTTAGTGACTAATAAATTACTATTATATAATTCTTCATTTTCACTTGATGGTGACAAAATATAGCATAATTCAGGTATTTTGTCATTCACTTATCTCTATATTTGGACTCTCCAAATTTAACTTATTTTTAAATAATCAGAATAAAATATTAAATAATAAAAAAGTCTTAAGAAAATATATCTTTCATTTCATCCACAGAATTTTATTGGTGATTTTATGCATTTAATGCATTTTCAAGATGAGATTTTTAAAACTATTTTTAAAAATACATGCAGGCAGCCTTCAATTAAGAATAGGTGGGATTCTAAAGCAATTCAATGGTGTGAAAGTTACAATAATGTATAGAACACATTATCTTATATTAGCAGTGTTATACACGAAGTTGAAATTTTCTCGTTTTGCCTATCAGAGTGTGTTCCTTCAATAATGAACTTGACCCTTAATAACATATTGAGTGCTTTAAAATTTGAACAGCCAGAATGAATTTATTTCTATGACAATGTACATTTATAAATTTAGCAAAAGTACTCGAAGATTCAGAACTCTCTAGGCTCCTTAATTACTGACTCCCATTTTTGTTCTGCTGCCACCCCCAAAAGTCCCTTTTGGGGACTCCTGTGGTATAGGGTAGATCTTGACTAGCAAGGACAGGTAAAAAGGTTATGGAGAAAAATGATCATAAATACCAGGACTTTGAATAGAAGAGTAAACTGGGTAGAAAAAGAAAGGAAGAGTGAGTAGATATGGCAAATAGATCTCTTTCATCTTTCTGAGACTCTCTCTTCACCTGTCAAGTTCTCTAATAACCCCTGCTCTTTTTCTTTCCACTCAAACTCCCAAAAAATGGCCGCCAGAATTTTCTCTACTACCATCCTTGGTTCTCACTAGGCTCTTGTTCTTTTTTAGGGAAACTGTCATTGAGCTTTTATTTAAAATTCATTTCTGAAAGCTACAGCATGGCCTTTACCTTTTGTTTTGTTATATTTTCTATTATAATAAATAACAAAAAGGAAATAAAAAATAGTTTATGCTCTGAGCACCTTCACAAAAATCTGTATATAAAAAGTTATCGATGTTTTGAAGAAAAAAGAATGATTTAATATAGTTTGGTTGGGTGCACAAACAACTCTGGCATTTTCTTATGGGTTTTCGGCTAACTTCAGCTGTGCTCCACATGCCCTTCATCCCCCTTTGGGCACTGCGAGGTGGCCCAGAGACGTTCTTCTCCTGGGCTTGCCTGAAGTACAGGAAGGACATCCCAACTGCACGTGCACTTTTTCAGCCATCAGTCAACTTGTACATACAAACATTCAATTGGCTTAAGTTGGTCATTGACAAAAGTCAGAATCAAAGGGTGGAGAAAACATTTTAAATAAGACGAACAATAAAGTCAAGTAACAAAGCCCGTAGATACATGGGTGATTAAAATAGTGAAGTCATTAATATAATCTACTGTAGTCTTCAAACACTATTTTACTGGCATGTTGAAGAATAGAATTCTGATTCATTTAGAATTTAAAAAAATGTTTACCTAGTCATATGGAAAAGTTTAAGTTTCCTGGAAAACCTCCAAGTTCTCATTTCTTACTTAAAATATTTCCAATATAATAATCTCTATAATATGATCACTCTTATATGATCTTCCACCCATGATTTCACCTTGCCCTTAGTGGGAGGCTTTTGTAAAACTCAGAACAGAGATATATATTGCGTTGAATCGATAAGTCAGGTTGGGAAAAGCTAATGGCATTGTGGAGTTCAGCTATGCTCTTATTGATTTTCTGCCTGTGGATCTGGCCATTTCTTATAGAGAGGTGTTGAGTTTTCCAACTATGACAATTGATTTATCTATTTCACCTCGCAGTTCCATTAATTTTTGTTTTGTGTAATTGAACACTGTGTTCTTAGGCACACACATATTACGGATTGTTATGTCTTCTTGGAGAATTAACCCTTTTATCATTATATAAAGCCTTTCTTTATCCTTTATAACTTCTCTTGCTTTGAAGTCTACTACATCTGAAATTAATATAGCTATTATTTTGGTTAGTGTTAGTATGATGTATTTTTGATTAGTGTAAGCATGGTATATTTTTCTCCATCCATTTTATATATATTTTAAAGTGGGCAGAGATATATTTAACAAAAATATGTTTAGTTAATATGAACAAATACATAATACTATTACTACTTTTCCCCCTCTAATTTTCAATAGGTTAAAAAAAATTTGGAGTGGAATATGGTTAAGAAACATCTTCCTTTGACCTACAGGGGGACAATTGAGACTTAGGAAACAGATTAATTCTGAAAAGTGGTCAATATTTCTTTAATTGAATTAAAGAGGAAGAAAGTGGAAAGAGAAAAAATCAGACTGGTCAAAGCAAAAGCCAGATAGTGGATAAATTTTGGTCTAAATTTTGGCTTGAAATACATGACTTTGTATTTAATTCTGTGTATTGTACAGTAAGCCCATGGAGAGTTTTAAACAGAATAATAACATATATGGCTTACCTTTTGAAAGGAAAATATTGGCTGCTAATTTAAGAAATGACTCTAATGAGGCAAATGGCAACCTTATAGATGAATGTGGAAGCTTGTGATTAGGTCAGCAATGGTTCATGGAGGAGTGGGCATGGGTGGTGTTAAAGAACATAATATTCATGACACTTTTCAAGAATAGTACAGCAGAGTTTTTCAGAGGAGCATTACCATGGGCTCTTGCAGTAGGGGTGATAGATTGGGCTCAATTCTGAATAAAGCAAGGAAAACAAGGAAAAGTGGGAATTTATAGGCAAGGAGCAGGGTGAGGTTTAGTGGATAGAAAATTATTAAGATGAAACATCAAGGGTAATGGGGGATTCTGGCTAAATCAACCAAACAGGATTCTTGCTGAAGTAGGTTAGGGTGATCAGACATCACCCCAGGTGACAGTGGAGGATTAGGAACTAAATTATGTATGGAAGGTATTCAGATATTGATGGTGAAGATTAAACTGACTTAGCAGGATGATTGCTGGAACTGGACTGTTGAGGGACGTGAGTCTGGGTCCCTATGAAGGACGGTGACTAATATAATTCAGAAGAGACTATCTAGAGTGTAGTCAAGGAGAGAATCTTTGTCAGTGGTAATAAAGGAAGATGGAAGAAATAATATGATAATATGTTTCAAAGCTGGATCGCACAGGATTTTTTTTTTTTAAAGTTGGTCATAGAACATGAGAAAGGGGACTTACATTCCCAAGAATTGTGGCCTGAGTAACTGGGAGCACATGGTTGCCATCTACTGTGGGCTTGGGTACCTCAGCATGAGATTATTGTTGCCTCTCTAAATGGTGATATCCTGTATTTGGAAAATGCATGTGAAAATCAAAAAAATATTTGAAAGGTATTTAAAGTTATAAACTAAAGAGTTTTAAATGTTAAAAGAAAGGTGAAGAAGTTACCATTATATCCTCATTGCTAGAGCTGGTCACAGGCCAAGGATGGTATTTTCAGCTGCCTTCTCCTTTATTCCTTGCTTCCTTTGCTCTCAGGCAGCAGCAGAGAACACTTTATCTAGTAGGCTATTCCAACTCTTCATTACCGAGTTTTATGGCCCTGCCTGCGTGAGGTGGGTGTTATATTCCATTAAATGCAATTACTGGATGTAGCGGTACTAGATGGTCCCAGGGAGTCTTCTGACTTCATCCATACTCCCTTCTTTTTCTATTAAACAAAAGGGGCTACATTTTCCCTTTAGAGTAAGGATTAATTATTAGACAGTAATTCATTTTTGTTCTATTCTTCTAGAAGAATGTGCTGCTTAAAACGACTTGCTGTGTGAAAGAAATACTCTTGTATTACTTTGTATATAATCTTTGTATAAAGATTGTATAATTCTACTTTTGGTTTAAGACCAGCGAACAAGTAGAGTCTTAGATCACAAAGAGTAAGCCATACATTCTCAGTTAGGTCTTTGATGTGATAATGAAATTTATCTCTTCCATTTCTATTTCTTTCCCTCTGGATCCATGTATTCTTGCTAGGAGGGAGAATTACACCCTATATTGCTATTTTTCAGGATAAAAAATAAAGTTTTCAAGTCGTGTTCACCTAGTTAGAATATTAAATATGTTTTTAATATTAATTGCAATATATTCCAGGGTAGTTACTTCAGAAAGATGGTGAACATGTAAACATCAATGAATCCTATAAATAATTGTATAAAACCTTATATTTTTAACTTTTAAAATCTTTATTTTGGTCATAAGCATTATTATGGAGTCAATCATGATATTGAATAGCACATTCAGTAAGTTTGCATAAGGTCATACTAACTAAAATGTGATACATACAATGATAATTACAAATCAATAATGGTTCTTTCCCATGATGAAAAATATTTATTGTAAAAAAAATGCCACCATGGGAGCTGCTTGACGGTATGGTGACACATAGGATTGGTTCATGTCACTGGCAAGTTACACATCTACTAGAGTTGTTAATCCAGTCAGCGTTAATAAAATGAATCAGTGTTGGGCTCTGTATAATGTTTGCCCCGGCCACCACTATCTCTTGGTATATGAGCCCCTTGGGTGAGAATTGAGTGTGATGGGGTAAAAAAGATAGTTGGCATTCACAGGCTTCATAACAGCTGAAGCCTTTGCTGAGCGTTCACACGGGACAAAAGTATCACATTCCTGGAAGATATAAAAGAAATCATTTGCTTAGCTCTACCCCAAAGCTCATCAGTAAAACTCCAGTATTACTCTTGCCAACTCACTTAAAATGTCTTCAAAATATTAGCCCCAAATGGTGGAGATCCTTACATCTAGCCATCTTTTATTTCTAATAAAGGTAGCCCTGAGATAAGTCATTTTCAGCCTAGGAGGATTTCCTTTCTCCACTATCATCTCATTTGAGCTTAAATATCTGAGTATCTCTTTCCTTGCTGATGATAGAAAATTGTATAGGTCTATCTTTAAAATGAACTTAATATTCTTTTTCTGCATCATTTGTATATGAGTAATACCCATGAAGTTGTCAGTATAGATTGAGGGAAGAGTGGTAGAACAGGTATTTTAGATAATGAGCTATATGCTTATGCAACCTACTTGTGCCTTCAAAGCCTGTTTGAACCTGGTCCTATCTTTAATGCTTAATAATGTATATTGCTGGGCATGCCTGTATTTAAGGATCAAATAACACCAACTCATGATGGACACTCAAGGGGTAAGGTCGGTCACCTGGAGTCTCAGAGTAAAGCATTCATTTTCTACCAGTACCTAGAAAATCTATGAACAACGTTCTAAAAAGACCCACTTTTTTCCACCAAAAAAGGTCATGAATTTTTTCCAAAACTCTAGGACAATCTACTTTGGATTTCCTGTAAGAGTTTCTTAAAGATTTGAAGAGAATCTTCCTCTGCCATGTAATTGTCAGGGTCATCATGTTTAATTGAGAAGGTTGGGTGCTCCCTAATTCTGGGTGTACCATTTATATTTTCTTGACTTTATATGGTGAGCCTGAAGTTGCTCAGTAGATGAAACTATGTAGTGCAAACATTGTGTCTGTTCTGTCAAAGTGGTCAAGTAGTAGAGATGAGAATGCCACAGTCTGAAGCAGACTGATAACCTTCACCTCTTCTAGATCACACACAAAGGTAGATAGATACCTTCCAGGTTTTCCAGTATACAATTGTGGGTGGCACACTCAAATGGTATATGTTCTGTTTCTAAATTCCTCAATGATACAATTTGTATGATGTGTAGTTTAAAAATAAAGACTGCTTAGGGCAGTACTTTGTACATTACCTTGGATAATTTATTACATAATATCCCAAGATCATTAGACCTCTAATATCAACGCTAAATTGGCCACCTTATCATTTTCGTTTGTTTTATTAACACATAACTTCATATATTTGGTCATCTAGTATGTCTATTGATCCCAACTTTCCAAGTATTAACAGAATAATGTTTTCCCTCCTCCTAGAAATTCAAAGGATTTTTCATATGTTAGCATGAATGATCTTTGAATCAAGATTTCAGTTAACCATCCAAGTAAATATTATATCTACATAAGCTAGCACAACAAGTCCAGAATTTTTATCAGCGAACCCAAATTATAAAGTTTTACTAAAAATTATGTTCTTTCTTTTTTTCTTTTGGCATAAAGAAAAATACATGAAATGCATTATCTCGTGTATTTTCCAAACTTATATTCCTGCATTCTTTTCTGATTACAGCTCTTGGTTCTCTTGTGTTTGAACATATAACTTTATGAATCTGCTGAAATATAATTTTAGTTATAAGTCTGAAGACAACAAATAAGCTTTATACATGGAATGTGGTAAAGCTTAACTTCGCTTTGTAAGAAACTGCTCTTGTTCAAATAATTTTAAGATTTTTTAGTAGAATAGGAATAGTCACATCAGATAGGGGTAATATCTCTGTTGGAAATAAAAGTTGATCTGGAGTCTAGCTATTTGGTGTATTTTAAGACATCTAAATGTCTCAATATGTCCTTATACCTACATTCAGTGTTTTATTCTTTCTCTATCAAAGATCTGTCACTTTTGATGCATTGTCGCATTGTTAATTCAACCTACATAAATTGAAAACCCTTAGGAAAACCTTTAGTTTGATTTCCATCTATCTTAGCCTAGAGGCAAAAAGAAACAAAAGACGCTGAAAATCCTGGGTTGTCTGAATTTTAAACTGAGAATTTAGAACCTGGAGCTTGGTAGGCATTCCCTTTAAGCTGTCCACCAAAATTAAAAGCAGCCAGCCCACCCTAGAGCCTTGAATTCTGCGTGTCCTTCATTCTGTCCTTTTCGAGAGGCGACTCAATCTCTCAAAACTTTGTCATTGATAGACTCTTCATTCGAAGTGACCACAGGTAATAATTTAATTAGCTGTTTTGTCACTGAATATCATGGACTGCCAGAACCTCATGTCTTAATCCAACCTGAATGTTCTCTGCCTTCAGCCACAAACAGCCCAGATAACAAATACCAACTTCCCATAATGTTCCTAAAGTTTTTTTTGCCCGCAATAAATACATGTATAAAACTGTGTATCAGCAAACGATCTTAGTTGTAAATAACCAAAGCCTATTCTGTGTGATTAAATAAATAAATAGTTGAGAAACTCTAAATATTGTTGAGAAACTCAAAATATCATTGAGAGCTGGGGCCATACAGTCTAGGCTAAGATTCCAAAAATTATTTCTTCAAAAATAAGATATATCAAGATTTTAAGTATAAGTTCTGATAACTCTGTATCAGGAAGTTGTTGCAATACTGCCTAAAATATCACTGTTGAGGTATGTGGGGAAGGGGAGGGAGGGAGGGAAAGAGGGAAGGAGAGAGAAAGAGAGGAGAGAGAATACGAATATGAATGAATATGATTCCTGTACAAAGGGTTTACATCCTGGAGAGCAAACAACTGAAAAATGATCATATTGGAGAGTCTTGTTCATATTTAAGTCTAAAATACTTGAAAAATTGCTTATGAGTTCTGTACATATTTGCTGGCCTTTTTAGAATTTTCTATTTAGATCAGTAGGGTGAGGAACAAACATTTATACTGTAGGATGGCAATTGCTAGACTATAGATGTGGACATATATTTGACAGTGGATCGATTTATTTAATTTATAGAATGGTCCAGATGTTTTCTTGCCTCGGTTTTGGCTAGTTATTTTTCTAGGAATTATTTTTACTGCATTTAAGAACCCAGGGTCATTAAAAATATATTTTATCCTCTATATACTTTTACTCTCATTAGGATTGCTGGCGATCTCACTTTTTTATACCTAGCATATAATGCCATTCATGTCCAGTGATTGGTGTGTGAGGTGACTTAGTTATGAGTGGAGCAAAGGGAGAAAAGTTTTAAATATGGGCCAGCTCCTTCAAATATTTAAAGGCTAAATTCATATGGCCTTTTCAATAAATGGTTCCAAGTAAATTAGCTATCTATATGAAAAATAAGAATTTTGAAAATTACATCATATCTTACACACATAGTCATGCAAAAAAAAAAAGAAAAGAATTTCAGATATTTTATAGACTTAAATATGAAAGAAAAAACTAAAACATTTAGGAAAAAATAGAATATATTGCTTGGACAAATATTTCTTAGATAAGACTAATAAGTAATAAATTGAACCATAGTCATTTATACTTCATATAAATTAAATTACACATACAGACATATATAAAATGTATAAAATTATGCACCACAATGTTATTCAAAGTAAGTCATCAGGAAAATGCAAAAAGCCTCACCACTGAAGACAATATTTGCTATAAATAGGCAACAAAGGACTCATTACCAGTATGTATTGTTAAAAACTCTGAAAATTAATGAGGTAAAAAAGTTATAGTTGCCACAAATGGCAGTATTTTACCATTTCTTATATCTGAGTAATATTCAATTGTGTATATACGAGGGATACATATATCTTTACAAATAAATGTTTTAAAATTTGGGGGGTAGGTACCCAGAAGAGAGGTTGCTGGGCCATATGATAATTTTATTCTTAAGTTTTGAGGGACCTTCATTCTGTTTGCCATAGTGGCTGCACCTATTTACATTCCCACCAGCAGTGTATGAGGGTTCCTTTTCCCCCACATCCTCCCCAACACTTGTCATTACTTGTCTTTTGGTAATAGTCATTATAATAGGTATGAGGTGGTATCTCACTGTGGTTTTGATTTTCACTTGTGACCACATGGGTAGATCTTGAGAATATCATGCTAAGCAACAATAAGTCAGAATGAGAAAGTCAAGAATCACATGATTTCAATCTTATGTGAGATATAAAACTGAAAGCAACCAATGAACAAGACAAACAAAAACTTATAGACACAGACAGCAGAACGGTGGTTATCGGAGTGTAAGGAAGGTCCGATAGAAAAGGGTAAAGGGGTCAAATATATGGTGAAGGAAGTTATCTTGTTACTTACAGAAACTAGGTGTTACATAAGGCCTTATTAGGCCACTAATTTTCAAATAAATACTCTAGTGTCTGTGTGGGGCTCTCGCTCTCATCCTTGAAGTATTTCCTGCTTCATGTCAGCTGGAACCTTGACTATGGTGCAAATCAACCATGTCTGTCCCGTCAATGCTGTGGAATAAGCAGAGTGAAGGGGATTGCAGGCACTCTACTACTTCTCTGCCTTTGAGTCCTCTTCCCCTCCCCTACAAAAATTTCTTTTATCAGCAGTGTGTGGTGCTAATGGTGTGTGTGTCCATGACCCAGTGGATAAATTTCACAAACATAATACTGAATAAAAGACCCAGTCACAAAAGAGTATGTCCTTTTTATATAAAATGGGTAAACCTGGTTTTTATAAATCATGATAGTGTTATTGCTGAGGGCTAATGATAGAATCACATGTGGATAGGTTTCTCTGGTGTTGATAATATCTATTCTTTTATCAGAATTCTCTTTACTTGGATTTTTTCGGTTTATGAAAATTCATTGAATTTCAAACTAATCACACTTATGTTCATTTTTGAAAGTGTACTTCAGCACCTTTTAAAAGAAACAGACCCAAATGCATCATCATCAGAAACATTCAGTTCATTGATTTATTATTCATAATACAGTTAGCATTTTTACATTTCACAGTAAGTTTATGACAGCTAGGTGACTTCAGATAAAAGCAATTTTTAAAATAACGTTTGTACAGACGATATGCCTGTTTAATAAATTACCTTAAATATATTATATTTTTCATAATAATTTAAAGACTACAGTGTTATTTTGGCTTGAGATTCAACATCTTTAGAGTAAGGCTGCATTACTGCCTGGGCGAACTTCCGTGAGGAGATGACTAGCTGTTAGAGGGATAGATCAAGTTGACATTAGGAATTTGATACTGCTCTGAACATTTATAAACTTCAGTATTTATTATTAAATGTCCTAGCATTCATGAGTTGTGAAAATAGGTAGACTTAATAAGCCAGTATATAAAAGAACCGAGGCTTTCTTAAACACAGACCTCCAGCAGAAGCTCGCATGGCACAGTAGCATTGCATATGTCTTTTGGAGTGTCTCTAAGATGTACAGTGAGGTTGAAAGCACCAGGATGCTCATCATGCAAAGGAAAATTTGTGTTCTGTCAGTTGCTTGCTGTGCTACCTTATGCTAGTATTTTCCTCCTTTTTGGCATTTGGTTATCTTGTGTGTGAAGTAAATTAATAATACCTGCTTTAATAATACTGTTATAGAAATTAAAGGAACTATTATTTACAAAACATGAGTTGTTTCAAGTTATTCAAAATGATAATTGTTTATCGAAAGAATCAGAAAACTTGAGAGTATTGGACATCATATGCTGTGACTAATATTTAAAAGAATAAAATAATAGAAATACTATCTAAGATATTAAAATATTTACTGTTAAATAATTGTTGATAGTTTAGAAACTATTAAGATATTCTCAATATCAATACCTGGAAATGACTTCAGTAATTTATGATAGTAATCTGTATGTGAAAGAGAACTAAGCATTAACTATTGTAAGCAATTATTTAAAAGTAAAAATAAGAGTTGCTATTTTGTAGAAATATGAATTCATAACTTTTTGAAAAGAATAGAAGTATTCAGTAATAATTGATTCATTTAAAAATAATTTTGTTTGTAACTAAATATATATCTAGGTTCTCATCTTCTTTTAAAATAGTTTTGATTAATTGGTTGTGGTATAATACTCTGCTAAACAGACTTTACTCACCTTGAATAAATTCAGAATATATTTTAAAGCGAAAGTTTGAGATTCTATTATTACTAATGTTTGAAAGAATAAAACAGTGAAAATAGTCGATTAACATCAAAAATCTAATAAACTGAAATCAAATGTACAGATTAGCTAATTTATGAAGTTTATCCTATCTCAGGTTGCTGTATGAAATTTGATATGATAAATAAGAGTTATTGTCTTATTTGTAAATTTTCAGTCAAGTATGGTCATAGATGGAAAGGAAATAAGCAAGATTTAGGAAATCAAAAATATTTCACTATTTATGAAAATGATTGCTTTCTAATTATACTCTTTTCACTTTTAAAATTTATTTATAAATTTAGATCAGATTATAAATAACATTTTTATCATTTCTTGTTAGTATTAAATTTAGAAAATATCAATTTAATATGTTTTGTTTATTTTAACAATAAAAGTACAACAGCAAGATTATAAATTTAATTAGTAGAAATTAATCATTAAAACAATATAAGATGAAAGTTCTAATATGACTGCAAGTTATTTGGGCCTATAAATAGTCCAGAGTGTCTTATTTACTCCGCAATGACACAATGACAATATTTATTCATATATTGGATCCTTAATTACCAGGAAGCTTTGCTTAGTAACTCTAGCCCTAAATTAAAATCTATACTTTGATTTACTAGTAAACGTTGTTTAAAGGACAAGTTTTAACATATACAGATAAACACTAACCTATTTGTTTATGTCAGTTTTATCTCTGTAAGTAAACCTTTTCTTGTCTGTAAAATTTCAATAACAATTTAGAGCACAGCTCATCATAAATTGAAAATAAAACTTCCCTCTAGGGGAATAGAGAAAGGACAACCATTGAAGGGGATTCTTAATCCTAAAAATTTGTCATTTCTCAGAAGTCTTAAATGTTTTTACTTTCATGGCATGATACAAAGTCCCATCTGTTTATACAAATGTTTACTTGAAAGTGATGATTTAAAATGAACACTTTCCCATAGTTATTTAGAGATTGGTTAGGATATTTTATCAGATAACTTGATATTGTGAGGGAGATTGCTGTCAGAATTAAAGGCCATTTTTAATTGTATGAAGATTTTAAAGTTTAAAACAGGTTGAACTTAGTAATTAATGGAAAAAAATAATGAAAGCTAAACATTTTTTTGTGAATTGTTGCAATGTTTGGATAACATTAAGATAAACATTTTAATTATGATTTGCTTAGATACAAACTTCTAGAAAATTAGGGAAAGCCTATGAGGCTTCATGTTTAATAAATTATAAATTGCTAATATATGTTTTATAAATTATGACATTAAATATATAATAAAATTAGACTTTTTAAAAATGCATAATTATCTATATTTTAAAAACTGGGACCAGTGTCTAGTAAGGATAGGTGTATACAAAGGCATTTAAAAATATGGCAGAAAATTTCTTGTGTCTTCTTTTTCTTCAAATATTGGATTGATTTAATTTTGCAAATTATCTAGATAATACCTACTTCAATCATATAAATTTTGAGTTGAGGAAATTATAATTTATTATATAAAGATCAAAACTTCTAGCTAATGATTGACTTGTATTTGGAATCAAAACTTTTGACCAATGATTTATGAAATTTTAGATTAAAGTAAATTGAAACAAACTCAAGTTGGTAAATGCCTTCAGGTAATGGACAGAAGAGATAACAGAAATCAGCTAAGGAAATGAATTATTCATCTATGAACTTATGCCATGGATTATTGAGAAATATGGGACATGAGCATGAATATGACATATTACAGAGAGTCAAGGACTTAAAACTCTAGTAAAGTAGCTTAAATATGTGCAGAGATAATTCTAACATACACCATTATTCAATTCAAAACATATTTACTGGGCCCTTAGGTTGTGACAGGAATTAGGCATGGTTCCTGTCCTAGGGAATGGGAACAATATGTTTTATTAAAAGATAATATAAATATTAAAAATGGTGAATATTAATCCTGATGGTACTAACAGAAAAGATCTACAGAAAAGTCAGAACATGAGTCAGACCTATAAAGATGTGAAATATATGTGAAGAGAGTAATAAATGGAACATAAACCCAACCTTAGGAATACTACGTGCAATTAGAGGAATACGGAAAAAGTGTAAGTTATGTCAGAGAATTAAGTAGTAGTGTAGTTCAACAGAAGATATGATATATGAGGAGGATGGGAGTTGAGGAGAAGGCAAAAGCGAGGCAGTGATGAAATCATGGAAAATGTTGAATATGATACTAAAAGGTTTGAGATATTTTCTGTATTCAATGAGAATCCAATAAATATTTCAGACAGAGTGTGTGTTAGCATAATTCATGTCACAGTAGAGAGTATGAATGAATAAAAATGAAGATAATTTTAATAAAATTATTTAGGTATATAAAGAAATAATAGTTAACAGGGAGAGAGAAAATCTGGTGTCCCATTCTTTTTTAAATAAGCTCACAGGTCCTATCTGATTAAGGCCCCATACTTATGACCTCATTGAACCTTAATTATTTTCTAAAATCTCTTTCTTTGAATACAGTTAGATTAAGAGTTAGGACTTCAATATATAAATTTTTGGAGGTGGGGGCAGAATTCAGTCCATAACAGTGTTATTTGGAACTGTAGAAATAGAATAATATATAAAATTATACTATGTAAATATATATAAAATAACACTGAAGAGGAAATCTCTTGATAGGCTACATATTTGGAGAGCGTGAGGTTGAAATACTTCACTAACAGTGACTAGGAAAAGGAAAGAGAAGGAGAAAAACAAGATTTTAGGATTACAGAGAAATTAAAGAAGGAGAGAGCAATTTATAATGTAAAATGTGAAAAATTGAAAAAAATGCTAAGGTTTTTGTAAAAATAATTAAATTTGGCAATTACTTAACTGGATGGTAGTCAATAATTTTAAAGGGATAGAGGAAACTAGATTAAATAGCAAAATGTTTTAAGATGTCTCTAAAGTATTTTTTACATAATTATGACAGGACACATATAAAGTAAGGTTTTAAGAAAGGTTTAAATAAGAATAATAACAATAAGATGAAAACAATCCAAACGTACATTGACAATTGAATGGACAAATAAATATTTTATTTCCTTATAGAGAATATTGCTCTAGATGGAAAGGAATGGAGTATTGATATGTACAATAACAGGTAAATATTACAATACTTATGGTATGTAAAAGAAACCACAGAAAAAGATCACATAACAGGCCATTCCATTTCTATGCAAGCATAGAAAATGCAAACTGCTCAGTATTAGCAGAAGACAAGTCAATTTTTGTCCAGAGACAGAGAAATAAGAATATAGAGAAGCAGAGGAGAGAGATTACAGTGGCATGAAGAAAACACTTTTAGGTGATACTTATATTCCTTATCTTGATTGCGGTCATGGTTACATGTGTGTACACACATGTCAAAATTATACACTTTAAATATTTTCAGCTGTTTGTTAGTTAATTTGAAAAACCCGGTAATTTTTTTAAAGAGATGTAATTTTTAAAATTCTGAAATATATTAAAAGTCTAATTTACATATTTTTCTGGTTCCATGTATTCCAGGAGATAATTTCCAGAATATTTCATTGAGCCATATCTAGTACATTTATGTAAAGACAAGAAATCTTTAAGTTACAGTGTCCCAAAAAGGGAAGATATTAGCAACAGTCTATGCGAGAAAACCATGGAGATGCACATATAAAATACTCAGTAAAAGAACAATTTTATATCTTTATTTTTATACCCAATATATTATTATATTTTATGTGCAACTATTGTGTTATTCATTTTTTGGAATTATAGACTTTTTTTAAGAACTCATCTTCTTATGATTCTTTTTAGAAAAAAATATTATGAATATATCTAAGAGATCATTTATTAAAGCATTGCAAAAGCCTGATTATGAGAATTAATACACTTAAGTGTACAAATAAAAGTTGGTCAAATGGTTGGATTTAGATGACAGATCAGAATATAAATATTATATACCCTATCTATGTAGAAATTATATAACTAACTAGAAATGCAAAGGTTAAGTTAAAAGAAGATCGAAGATCACATAAGTTTTCTCTGATTGCCTCTTCTATTCCTGGTTAAATTGTTGATTATATATAAAATAATATGTGGGTAAATGTATTTTTAATACAAAGTAAACACTAACATTTTTTTTTAATTGTTGTATACGTACAGATACAGAGATAAAGGAATTGAGGAAGGAAAGAGGAAATCTATTGATTTAATCATGGTTCATTGCTTAATAATGATAGATATTAACAAAAGAATGATCAGACTAAGGATATTCGAAAAAGGTAAAATTTAAAAAAAAAGTGACTACTACAACAAGAATGCATATATTTCTATATATCAGAAAATTCACATACACCCACAAACAAAAGAAAATGAATTTCTTAATGAAATATACTTAAAACACTTATAAACAAATATAATAGAAAATAATGTTATTTCTACTCAAAAGAAAATGAGGTTATAGATAAATCCCAAATTTATGCTGCATTTGAGAGACAAATCTTAAAATAAGAGATTTATAAACATTGACAAGGAAAATGAGGCACAAACATATGATAGATAAATGCTAATTAAAAGAAAGCAGATGTGGCTAATGTGACCTTCAGCCAATTTAGAATTCACATCTAAAGCATTAAATAAAAGTGAGAAGAACCTTCATAATACTAAAAGTTACATTTCATAATGAAGATGTGTTAGAAATAACTATATACAAAAAATAAAAACAAGCAAATTATTTCAGAAATTATAAACTAGGAGAAAAAGAGAGACAAATACTAAGGCAAGGAAAAATTACTTAAATAAAATTAAATTAAATTAAATTAAATAATTTGTAAAATAAAATAAAATAAAAAAATAGAATAAAATAAAATAAAATAAATAAAATGAAATAATTTGCAACTCAAGTAAAAAGAGAGAGAGATAATGGTCAACTTGCCCAAAGTTGGCCTCCTATAAAGTTTCACAGTAACTTAATACACACCTGTACTTAGGTATTTAATCCTAGTCATCTAACAGGCTTATTCCTCAAACCCTTGAGAGTGCAAAGGGAAGAACAGGTCTTTTCCCAAAATATAAATATTGTCATAGCTAACCCTGCCAATAATTGCTATTTTATATAGCTGTGAAGTGTAGACTCCAAGATGATCTTTTCAGGAGTGAGTTCAGTATCTCCACAACCACAAAATCTGAACTGGATATACAGGCCAATGCAAAATTTATGCCATATCAGATTGCTATCTAATGGTGGCCCCTATTCATACCACATACAAATTCAAAACTTCAAATTCGAGAGTCAAGTTCCATTTCTGGACTTGGAAATCTAGCACCCTAGATTACTGTGTGTTGCCTTACAATAAATGGTGGATCTATGAACTTGCTACTGATTCTGTATTTATCAGTTTTTTTCTATGAACACTGCACCAGTGATCAGTGTATATAATACTAGCTTAATCCCTTTGTTTACATTACAGAGTGAATGTTCCGTAATAAAAAAAATGATACAGTAGGAGTAATCTCATAAACAAAGGAAATTTGAGACAAATTTTGATCAAGTCTATGTAATACTTTTATGTTTTATTAATATGAAATATTGGTAAAATTGATTGAATACTATTATAAAAAATAAAATTACCAAAAATGACATAAGAGAAAATCTAGAGCAAATTCATTCATTGGAATTAAGTAAAGTGTCAAAAGGTTTCTATATCTTCCTGCAAAAAAAGGCAACAGTGTAAGATATTGATACAAGGTAATTTCATCTAAGCTTTTTAAGAGTAATGATGCCAGTGATCTTTAAATACTTGCAAAAAATTTGAAAATATTAATTCCAGAACTTGATAATATATTTAATATATAAAAAGACAATTCTACACTCAAATTGTTTCAGGAATACTGTAGTAAACATCCCAAATACAATATTAACCAATATCTTAGTAGTATATCAAGAGAATTAGACATCAAGACCAGCTAGGTTTTATTGAAGGGATGCAAGGAAGTTTCTGTATTAAGAAAGCTACTAATGAAGGCCATCATTTCAAAATCACAGGAAAATGTAATATGATTATTCTCAGACACTGAAAAGTCTGAAAAGTATTTTTTAAAAAGAACCTATAGCTCTTATTGTTTTGTAAATATCAACAATAACAAAATAGAGGGATACATCTTTAAAATGGCCATATACATCTATCTCAGACCAAAAGTCAGCATCATGCATAATGTCTCTTATATAAAGAGCTCTCAGAAAAAAAAAAAAATATATATATATATATATATATATATATATGTAACAGTCTAATAGAAAAAAGAGCTAAAGAAGGAGGATAAGTAATTCACAAAATGGGATGAGTAGATGGTGATAACCTGTACAAATTAAAATTATAGGGAAAACTTCAACTCACAAATAGATAAATTATATGTAATTAGCCAGAGTAAAATGAAATAAAATGATGAATACGTGATATTTAAAATTGTACCAATTCATCATCACCCTTCTCAACACTTTCTCCCCTCCCCAAAGCCTTTATCAACTTTTGACTTATTATATAAGTTTTTATAATATTTCCAGTCTACTTTCCAAGTCAGAATGTAAGGTTCATGGTGGCATGGCTTCGTGCATGCTTTGTTCAATGATGTACTACAATTGTTCAAAAAAATATCTGCAGATGACTAAATAATGTATACACAATGTAAACAAAAACCTCATTATAGTAAAGGAGGCCATTTTCATTAAGGCAAATGAACTTCTAATGGGTTGCATTTATAACAATTATTTTATAAAATTCTATTTTGTTTCATAAAAATTATGATCTAGTCTGTAAGATGCAAATAGATGACCTAACAAGAATACATTTATCTTTAAAATTTTTTACGTGAGTCTCTGAAATGGCATTTTGAAAATAAAATATATCAATTGCTTATTGTTGAGGAAGAAAATATTAGTCATAAGTTCTCTCTCCTGCAAGGTTAATTGTCTCATATAGAGAGAAAATTAAAGCTTAATTCTTGATGATTCAAATCTTCACATTATGTCTATTTTATATTTCTCCACCCCTGCACCTCTAATAAGTTTAAAATGCCACACTATTCAATTTAAAACATATCTTTTTTTTTTCCCTTTTACTATTTGGATTCTTGGGATAATATATTTTATTATTTCATACTTTGATTCATATAATAAATTTTATTCATTTTCTTTCTTTGAACAGTTTTCTTTTACTAAAGTAGCAAATTCCTTTCTACTAATCAAAATAACATCTCGTATTGGTATTGTGATATTTAAATATATATTTTTAAAATACGACCCCCCTTCTAGATGAGAGTCACAGAGAAATGGCCATATTTTATTTTCCACTTTGTAGAAAAGATGTGCTTTCTTCACTTAGAAGAGAACATTCAAATTTAGATTATTTTATTCACAAGAAAATATTGATACTTTGATTCTTCTGGCTTCCTTCAAACATTTTATTAAAAAGAGATTTCTCTTTATATTTCCCCATATATCTTAACTCCAAAAAAATGCTGGATACCACCATATGTCCCTGTTATGTTATATATCAACTAATACATAGAATGTCCCTCAACAAGAAATAAATGTTTTTATTTTGAATAAAATAAAATTTTCTTTCTCTCTTCTTTAATTATTCAAATGAGCAGATGGTCAGAGTTGTATATGTTTCAGCTCCATTAATTCTTTTAAAGTTTTAATAATAACGTCTAAAATTTTTTAGCACAAATTTGTTTGTTCTCCTTTTGAGGAAAGGACACTTAGCTACAAAAGAGATATTAAAAAACATCTATGAAATATAAAGATAAAATAAAGACCTTTATATATTTAAAAATAAAAAAGATTCTTCACTTCCACTCCCCATCCTCCCTCCCTCACTCCTCCCTCCTTCCTTCCTTCCATCCTTCCCCACATTATTCCTTCTATTCTTCTTCACGACCAGCGCTTTCTTTCCTATGGCTATTACAACTTCCCCTTGCCCTCTCTTCTTCTTTCAAAACAGGTTCATTTTTTCTTATTTGGATGGTAGCCCAGGGAGACCAACTAAGTAGTTGTTTCCAAGACACAACAAAAAGCACTGGATCAATTTTTCTTGCCTAATTGATGTTTTAGGGTTGGTAACCACATAGATTTCATAGCTTCTCTCTTTCATCAGTGTAACCTAGTCATCACATGACGTGTATTTTATTTGGAACGTTAAGGAGAAGGCGAGAAAATTCCTTTTCCATCTAACAGCCATGTACCCAGCTAACGCTGTACTACTAAGGAAAAAAGACAAAATATTTTGGGAGACAGTAGGCAGACTACCATCATTAGTAATAAAAAAAATGTGATATATATATATATATTCAGTCTATATATAGCAGTAACAAACATTAGTTGATTAAATTTATTTTTGTTAAAGCATAAATTCTGAGCTTCTGAATCAGCCACAGTATTGTGCATAAATATTTGTAACATATATTTATACTTATTAAAATATTATGTATATATTAGACAATATGAAAAACATCAAATAAATTGCTGTTTAAATATTTCAAAAAAATGTCTTCTTAACTTTTGAGAATCCACTACTTTTTACAATATGAGAGTTTTCAGCTACAATAATTTATTATGTGTCAAATTTTTATTAACAGTGGCCTGCAGATTTATTAATTTTTCTTAGTTTAGTAAAAAATATGGTGTTTTTCATTTTATGTGAAATATTGCCCTCATGTGACTATAATATTTCATATTATAATTCTGTTTTAGTTATTCAATGTAATGAATATACTATCATGTATGTATATATTGTGTATATATGTATATATATGTACACATATATATGTATATAGCTAGCTAGATAGGTATATACACAATATGCTATTGCATATATATATATATATAGTGTATATATGTATATATATGTACACACACACACACATATATAGATAGATAGATAGATAGATAGATAGATAGATAGATAGATTGATTTATCTACATATACCTTAAATGTCATGATTAATAAGCAAAATAGAAATTCTGCTCCCAGAAATTTTGGACTAACTTGTTTTGGAACAGCCTACCTGATGAAACTAACAAAATTAAATTATAGATAAGAAACATGTATTTGAAGCCATTAAAATGCTGTGAACACAGTGAGAATTCATAGGACCAAAGGCTCAGAAAGAAGGATTCCCCAGGTGACAAGCTTAACATTTGGTAAATGCTTTTTCTTCTAAGGCATTTGCAAAATCTGTGGCTATGAAGCTGTAAAAATGAAGTAAAATTGTAACTGAAAGAGTGAGAAGACCCACACAGTTTTCAGCAGTATCATAATGTTAGATGACAAACAACTGAATTTCAGGGGCCAAGATGGGTGAGAGCGTAAGTAAATACCACACAATCTCAGTTTGGTCTCCATCACAGAGATTACAGTAAACCGCAGATAACAGGTCTCCGTTGACCATAGCCTGATTTAAAATATGCTCAGTCTAATTAAAGTAAATTATTCTTCTCCTCATCTAACTTCCATTTTAAGTCTTTCTTGAGGAATATAGCATCATACAGAGTTTCAGATTTCTCCTAAATATTTTTTTCATATTTAATATTTGGCACTAAACCAGAAGTGATAGGGATAAAAAATAGAATTAACTGAAACCAACATAGAAAACAGAGAGTGTACAAACAGACTCAGAAGAGATATAGATACTGTCATTATCAGCCATAGACTTGACTTTGCTTAGTATATTTGAAAAATTAAGGGCTAAATGAAAAATTGGGGTAGGGAATAAGAATGTAAAAATGATATCCTATGAAAATTCCGGAAGTCAAATTTTTTCAAAAATAAAATTAAGACCCTAGTGTTTGGTTCAAAAGCAAATTAGAAGCAGCTCAAGAGAGAAGCAGTGAGCTGAAAAATAGTTGCATGAGAAATGTCTGATTGAGTCATTGAACAACAAAACAATAAAAATTATTGAACACTACATAAGAGATATAATGAAAACAATGAAAGAACTAATATACTTGTAACTAGAGTCTCAGTGTGAGAGACTAGAGATAATAAAATAGAAGCACATTATAATAAAACTCCTAAAAATCAAAGGTAAACAGATGATTTTAAAATCAGAGGGAGGGCATTTTAACTATAAAACAGAAATTTCCACCAGAATTTAGAGCGCATAAGATACAATAATATCTTAAAAGAACTGAAATTTTTTAATCTAGAATTCTCTTTCCAAGGGTAGTATACTATACTTTGCAATGAAAATGAGAGAAATATCTATTTCTTGGTAAGTGTAGGAGCTAGTCATAGGTTGATGCTTCTGCAACAATTAGAAAATGATTTATTTTAAAAATTGTATTTTTAAAGACATTGGAAGAATAAGGATTACATAAACTATATACCTAGTTTTATACACTATATATGTAGTTTATGTATATAGTTTTTAGTTTATAGTTTATATATATATACATGTATATACACGTATATATCACATATAAAACAAATAGTAAACAAACAACAGATTTAAAGTCTAAGTACATCAGCGATCACATTAAATATAAATGAGATAAATACTCCATTTAGAACCACATGGTCAGACTGGAATAAAAAACTAATATTTACAAGAGACAATTGCCTTATTTATAAGATTTAGGAAATATAGGTAAATATGTCATAGAAAAGCTGTTATTTAAACCTAGCAATGTTAGTGTATTTGTTCACTGTTTTCCATTTCATCTTAAAACAATCTCAAAGCAAGAAGATGAAAGTTTCAGTGGGAGTGAGAGCAGTAGTGGATTCTGAATCTGTCCTTTGACTGTAACTTTGGGAGGTTTTTCTTTATACTGAGTTGCAACAATTGGATTTAGCTTTCAGTAAGCTCAATTATGTGCAATTGAGAGCTTTCTCTGATGAATGAAGAAAATCATCAAGCATTATGCTATCTGCACTACAGTTTGACTTCCTAAGAAATCCTGATTTTTATTTTCACATTAAAAAATCAAATCACTTCTGTCTCTAAGTGATAAGATCAGGCTTTCTTGAGACCTGATTTAATTAAAATTTTAAATTAAGGCCAATTTAATTCTAAGTAACATGTTTTAATAAGTCACTTTAAATCAGAAAATAATGTTTACTGGCTTTGACGTATTTTGGAAAAATTAAGAACTATCTCTAATCTTAGTGTTATCTGGAAAACTACCCAGAGTTACAAAACAAAACAAAACAAAACAAAACTTTGATATTATGATTACTATTTCAGTATTATTACCAATAGCCCTGCACACTTCCAAATGGTAAGAGCTGCGACAAAATTATTTACCGTATGTCAAATTATATTAAAACTTAGAATATTCAATCAGTATTATTCAACAGATAGGAAGAAATCAAGGGAGAGAGGATGGTAGCCACATCTCTTTTTCTTCCAAATGCTATGTATGAAAACGAAATCAATAGAATTTATAATAGCTAAAATGGATTGAGATTTTTGGAACTGGTTATTAAGCCACAAACCTCTAATTCCAAAATGCATATTTTTCTCCCACCAGCCACCATCTCCCCTTCAAAAGCTTCAATACAGACTTACCCTTTTTTCTCTGCAGGAAGGAAAAATAAGTCAATTTGATTCATGAGGAAAAGTATCTTTTATTCTTAACAAACAAAAGAATTCTAGATATAGTATAAGCCATGTAGTATAGTAAAAAAACAAAATCTAAAACTCAGATAGGTCTGTATTTAAATCTCAGAAGTGCCATTTGTAAGTTCTGAATGTTAGACCATTTTCAGAACTCTGATTTCCTCATCTACATAATGAGTAGAATCATTTCTCCCTCATAAGGCTATTGTGAAAATTAAATAGCGCAAGGCATCTGTGACGATCTTAGCCCTAAAGAGGTGGTCTACACAACATTATGTCCCTTCCTGCTTCCTTTCTGTTTTGTCTCCTATTACCCAAATACAGCTTTCTTGTATAAATTCTTTACTCCTTTAAAAATACATTTTTCTTGCCTCTTATTTGAAATTTACATTGCTCTTATTTTAGCATTATCTCTTCTCTAGTTTTACAGTTTGCATAGATACCCACGACCCAATATTTTTACCCCACTTCTCTCAGAAATAACTATCTGGAAACTATATGTATACACAAATTTCTAAACACAAAGCAATTGGTATAATCTTGATATATAATTATTCCTTAAAACTAATATGTACTAAAGCTATTTAAGAAAATCAAGAACTAAACATTTGGATAGGATATATCTAATTTCAAAATTCATAATTATTACAATAAAATGGACAGTGATGACAAATAAAGGAGATAAAAACTATTTTGTTCAGATTCTTAGAAATGCTATTTAAGGAGTATTTATTATTTCTATAGGCCACAAAATAGATGAAAGACAGCCCATTGAAATCTACATTTCATAATTTATGTTATGATGAAATACTCATGTTGAACTTAATATATCAGTTTTCATTCTAATGTTTAATGACAACTATAAATCCTCTGTCTTGTAGCAGTTTAATCATACCTATATTCCTTGAATTCAATTGTCTCTTTTTCTCTGAAAGTGGGTAACAATAATAGAACATCGTCATTAAAAAAAAAAAAAAAGGAACTAGTAAATTACTGGAAATGTAGAACATCATGAACTTTAAATGTTTTAAGTGTAAGATTGAGTCAGAAAACAATAGATGCCTGATGAATTACATTTCTAAAATTTCTTTTAAATTACTCATATTATCAAGTTATGTCTGCTTAGTACTTTGAAAGAACAGAGATTTTTGTCTTAAAAAAATCTTAAGTTTTGGAAAACAAAACTTCATTCACATACATAATCATCCCTGTAAATCTTTAGCAATTACTTTTATCTGCGGTGCATATTATGTCTCTGTAATACAAATACACATTTTCTTGATTCAAAACCCTCTTGATGCAAATGCCAAAGTTTGTTTATGATGATTCAATAGTTGGAGCTGGTATATCACTATAAATCTGATTGTCCCTCTAAGTAATAGTTTGATCCTTTCTAAGTAGCTAAAGCGTCTGCATTTTATTTTAAAGCAATAAAATAATATAGGCTGAGACTACCGGTTACAAAACAATTTTTGAATTCCATATATCATATATTTATAGATCTGTTATTATTCTTTTGAAATTCTACTAGCCATAAGAAATAGTAACTTTTAGGTAAAATAGTATTTGAATGAGTTAGCTTGTCAAACCGTAGAAAAGCATGCATCATCATTTGTACTTTAAAAGAAATAATATGGTTGAAATAGTGAAATGATGCAATTTTGAAATAATCCTTTACAGAGAAAAATAATTTGTTAAGCGTAGATATTATCTTTGATAAATATTGTGCCTAAATAAGAACTATTAAGTACGAAAATTTCTGAAGCATAAATGGTAAGATCTGGGGTGTGTGAATCAGGCAGATGGTTGTTTGCTTTGGTGTATTTTCATTTGGAAAAGGTGGCTAGTTTTCCTTGTAGAACAATTGAAAAAGCTGCTGTACCAATTCTGTTTAAACAATTGAACTGCTTGTTGAAGCAAACATTTGTAAATACAGGGAAAATTGAAAAATGTTGATGGCCCAGGATGGTAATGCCTGACTTGTGTTTCGTAGTAAGACACTTAAAGAGACACTAACCTTTACCAGAAAGTAAATAATAGACTGGCAGCTTTAAAATACATGCCTAATTTATTTTAATTTATTTGTGAAAACTCCTATTAGGCTAACAGTATAATATATAGTTATAGTATACATTACACAGTCATATAATGTTTTTTTTTTTTAAATACTAGCCATGCTGCTAGTATTATATTGTATCTTAACCATTCTCTTTATGACCTTATTTAAAATACATGGCATGATATGAAACTAGCAAAAAAAAAAAGTTATGTCTTGAATTCAGTATTTTAGACTATGCTTTTGTAGCACAGATCTGTTTACTGGGATGCAGTAAAAAGAAGGAAATAGAGTTGCCTATGTTTATGCCTGTAAATTCTTCCATCATTCATTTTTTTCACCCCTATTATATTATATATAGCAGTTGGATGCTGGAGATCCAGTAATAAAGGTACTATATGCTCTATTCCTGATGACGTAGAATTTAGAGAATAGCAGAAAAACAGAACAAAACAGTAAACAACTATTTACGTAAACTGATTGCTATTGTGCCCATTACTAGGGAAGAGAAATAAAGAGCGCTGCCTGGGCATATAATAATAAAACTCAAAGTAGAATAGTTTTATTGTCTAAGATACTCCCATTTACAATGGGTGTAGCTAGTGATAGATGTAAAGGGTGGTATGAGCCTTCCTGAACAACTGTCTAACTACAGCTGTGCCCCTAACATAGTTGTTTGTTCCAGAATAGCTTAAACTGAGTGAAATTTCAAAGGGTTGCTCCAAGAGCAGGATACATAAGACACAATCTCCTTTTAAAGTTTCTATTTTGTTTCTGTCATCAGAAATGGGGTGTGCTCATCATTGGTCCACAGCCAAAGTTGCTATATCACAGTCATGGCCTTCATTCCACTCTAATGTGTACCATAAGACGCAAGGGCTTAGCATTGGATCAATCGGTCTTACCAATTAAATCTCAAAAAATATAAAGCAACATTAAAAATTAACCTTGTTTGTCTTCTGCAGATTTTGTGAAGTCTCTATCACTATTATCGTTTTATCAAAATACTTAAAATACACATGTATATAATATATTTCTTTTAATCCTCTATCTAAATAGATGAATCAATCAGAAACAGAAACAAAGAAATAACATATTCTATTATGTGAGAGCCTCTACACTATCATCTGAGATTACTTATTGCCATTTCCTTCAGAGGCAGGTAAAATGAAGCCTCATATTAGTTACAGACCATAAAGTGATCATTTTATCCTACTTTGATTTACGCACACATAAATTCTCTAATTTACTCATTTATTAATTCTTCATTCAATGGGTATTTAACTGAAATCTATATGCAACAGTTTTATATCTTCTGAATTCAATGACATTTTAAACATTGCTTACTTTATATATAACAAAAAATAACTAAAAAAACAAGTAAAATATAGATTCAAAAAGGCAAATAATGGTACACATAAGTTGCTGTTGAGGCACTCATATCTTTTTGTCGTCTTTTATCAATACTTTTTTTCTTCATTTCTGCTTAATTTTGTTAAACCTGTTTTCTTTACATGGGAAGTTACACAAATGGCAGCTGCACTAGATTTTCATGTTTAAATATTTCTATAAGTAGATATTAAAGTTGAAAATTGCAGAATGTAGTCTGGCTAGGAAGGTAATCAATATAAAGTATCAAAAATAGCTCAGTTATTCTTTAGAAGAGCCCCTGAGTCAGGCTTTGAAGCTGTCAAAACCAGACAATGGCCAACTCCATGGATACTAGACCTCGCAAAACTGATGAAAAGCAGGAAGCTCAGTACTTCTACCACATCTGTCCTTGGAAGCCACACTGCTCTGCTACACCAGTGGCTAGGAAATAGCTTCTCTGTGGCAGCAGCATCCTCACAGTGTTTGTTTCTGGTTGACAGCTCCCATGGATGAGTCTGGCTGATGAACCCTTAAACATGTTACTGTGACCCAATGCAAGTAAAGCTGCAGGAGTCAATTTCTAATTACTGCTTTTGGGAAAGTGGTATTTATAAGACAAGGAATTATCTTAACACAAGATTCTAAACAGAGCATAAAGTCACATGCCTATAATCGAACATTGTAATTATGGCCCTGGGATTGGTCTGTTCTGATTATATCACTTTATATAACAAGTCTACCTCTGTGGCAAGAGAGTAAGGATTTGTGATTGACAGTTCTCAATACAGCATGGTTTGTTCTCGTAATAACTCCCCAAAGGAAAGATACTATTGTTATATACATACATAGAGATCTTTGCCGGCTAAAGAAAAACATGTATACACACAATTATATGTAGTACCCAGGTTTATTTTTTCTCTCTTATTGTTATGTATATATGATCATTAACTTGTTTAAATTATGTATTCTAATATATTTTTGTAATATAGATTTTATATTTGTTTTTGAAAAAATAAATGCATTTATTTTTATATTTTATATAATTATGTATTTTTTTCTGCATAAGATAGCATGTACTTAGGAAAAATAAGTTAAGGAAAAGGAAAATGGGGAGCTCTAAATTCCCTGTCATCATTAAATATTACATAAAATAGACACTTGGCTTTTGGAGGGTACAGTAATGAGAAGGTTATAAACTCCATATTCAAAGAGCTTTTATTTAACTTTTCCTGAAAAGATTTTCTGTTAGGAGAAAACATGGCTATTTTGGGGTGTAAGTAACATCTATGAATCACAGAATATGACTAATTTTTTTAGAAAAATGTTACCAAAATATGCAATTTTCTTTTTTTTTTTTCTGTGCTGATAATTATTGTATAATTAAAATACCCTTTGTGGACATAAAGGCTACAAAATGAGACTTAGACTAACCACTAAGTTTTTACTATTTCAAACAACTTAAGCAAATCTAAAGCAAATAGGATCCTACTGTAAGAAAAGCTTATAGACTCACTGAACTGTGCAAAGATGTTACAGGGTAATTCAAGAACTAATGAACTCCTCGTCAGCAAGTTCTTCAATATTAGTTTGTGTCATCACTTGAGGATATTGTAGAAATAATGCAGACATCAGTTCATGACGTTCAGATTCCTTGTGATTCTTAGAGTGACAAAATTAAACTACCTCACAGATATTATAGGAAATCTCTTTGAAAAAAAGGGCTTAATTTACAAATGTAGATCTGTTTTGTTATTGTTCTTGTGTTGCACAGCTGTAGAGTAAGTATTGTTTCTGTAGTGGCCTAAGAGACTTGTGTGCATAATTCAGGATGTGCATATATCTTTTAACAAGAGCTATTTTCCAGAGAGAAACAGTAACATCTAGGCAACAGCAAAGCAAGAAGTATAAGCTTGGTCTTTCACTTTCTGAATCTAGAACCTTTTATTACATCAGACATTCTGAAACTTAAATGACTATTCCAAATATGCAAGGTATTAAGCTTAATATTATACTTTCCAAATCTATAAACATTACACAATTAGGATCTGATTTGATTCCTTGAAGAAGTTTTTTCATTAGTGCTTCTTTGATTATTTCAATAAAATGCTCAGTAAAGAAGTAAAGTTATTTAATAAGCTGGTATTTTTTTTTCTACTCCTTGGAGATATCAGAAAATTTTAAGTATCATAAAAATGAAAAATAATTTGAAAAAAGATTAATCATATTTTTACTAAACCTCAATATAGTCTCATTTATATTTGGTTTGAAAAGTAAACAAATGTTTACTAAAATTACTTTATCCATTATTCACATTTTTGAGAATTTTAGCCAAAAAGAAGCATTATCGGGGTTATGTAAATACATAATGTAAAATATGTAATGTAAATACTAGTGATTTTTAGAGCAAGAATGGTATTCTAGGGAAAAGGAAATTTTATTTTTGGTAAAGAACAATGTAAATGAAAACATAGTTGAAAGAGTATAGACTAGGTAGGAATACAGAAAGAGGACCTTATATTTGCTCAAATAAAAAACCATAAGACAGAAACTTACACCATAAAATGAAAGGAGAAAAAAGTCAGAAGAGAGAAATACTACAAAGAAAATACCAATAAATTTTTAAGGGACAGTGGAACAGAGTCATTCTGTTATCAATTGTTTATGCTGCCAGGGAAAAAGGATCAAGAAGAATGAATAAAATATTCCAGTATTTTTAATGTTCTCTTTTTAGCAAAATATTTTCGATGTTGTAAATAAAATTTGCTAAATAAAAGCTAATATAATATATTTACTAATTTACAATGTAAATAGACTTCATTCGAAAGTTAATTGCTATGCAACTCTTTATATACTAAAAGGTTTCTTTTCCCCTAAATACAGAACTCCAAACCATAATTTTTATATATTTTGAATATCTCTCTGCTCATAATTTAAGAAGAGGCTAAACTTAATTGACCTATTTGTTACTCATATACACTGTACTTGCTACCATGATTAAAAAAGATAATATTATGTCTCCATTAGAACAGAAAACACTTTTCCATCTCTCCAATGGCAAGTTATTCCGAAACCAGAGCAAATAAATCGAACTGAAGATGTCTAAAGTACTACCTGATAAAGACAGAGGAAAAATAAAGGTGCTTCCAGGTCAGTCCTCCTCGTCTTCTTCCAATCTCCTTGCAGAACTTTGTAAATGAATCAGTGTGAAAAAAATTTTAACTTTGTACCCTAATTTCAACAAACTTTATAGGCATAGAAAATCCTTACCTTCTATCCATTAAAAGTGGATCATTAGCCAGAAATGTGAACTATTTGAAAACACAGTAAACACTCTTTTTTTGAAAAATTCTCTCCTACCAACGATTTAATAAGCTATTAATTTGGCTATTATAATACAATTGCATACAGTTTGAAATTTTTTTTTTATTTTTTTCTTATTCTTTAACCATTGTTTTGATTATTGTAGCTTTATAGTAAGATTGGAACTGCCTTAGATACATAGATCAAGTTGGAATTAGTTAATATCTTAACAATATTAAAAAAGTTCCTATTCATGGTCATGAGTTATCTTTCCAATTATTTAATATTTCTTCAATTTTATTCATCAGAGTTTTGTACTTTTCCTAATATACATACATATTTTGTTAGATTTATACATAAATATTTTAATTTTTAGAGGTGCTAATATTACTGATATTTTGTTTTTAATTTTAAATTTATAATGTTCATTACCACTATACCATTTTCTTAATAATCTACAAACCCAATAATGATACAATTGATCATTAAATTCAGTAGGCAGAGCAAATACTAGCATTACCTCAAGAATTATAGATGAAAGGATATTAAAAAAAAACTAAACAAATTTTGCACAATTAATAAAGAACAGAGAAATTTTAAAAAGTCGCCTCTTACAATATCAGCCATAAAGAAACAAATAACCCAATTTAAAAAATGGGCAAAAGATCTGAACAGCACTTCTCCAGAGAAGATACTCAGATGACCCATAAGCATATAAAAATGCTCAGTATTGTATATCCTTAGGGAATTGCACATTAACACAATAATGAGATACAATATACCTATTAGAAATCACAAATACAAAACACTTACAATGTCAAATGTTGGTGTGTATGTGAAGCAACAGAAACTCTTATTCATTGCTGGTGGAAATGAAAGATTATAGTCCTATAATTCAGCATTGGACTCCTCGGTATTTACCTAAAGAAGCTGAAAATTTGTATTCACACAAAATCATATGTGTGGATTTTGTAGCAGCATTGTTTATAATCAAAAATCTTGGAAGAAAGTGACAGAATAAACTATGGTACATCCAAACATGGAATATTATTCACACAGAAAAGGAATAAGCTATCAGGCTATGAAGACATGGAGGAATCGTAAATGCATAATACTAAGTGAAATAAGCCAAAATGAAAAGAAACATATAATTTTATTAAGCAATGTCATCCCAATAAATTTAATAACATTTTAAAAGTGCTGTTTGATTTCAACTATTTGACATTCTGGAAAAGGCAAAAATATTGAGCTGGTAAAAGAATCATTGCCCAAGGTGTGGGAGAAGGAGGGATGAATTAGAGTAACAGAGAGGATTTTTATTCTGTATGATACTATAATAATAGATACATTTCTTTGTACATTTTTTCAAAACACACAAAATGTACAGCACCTAGGGTGAACCCTAATGTAAACTCTGGACTTTGGGTGGTAATGATGTCAATGTCGGTTCATCAGGTGTCAGAAATGCACCAATATGGTGAAGGGCGTTGGTAGTTAGGAAGCCTATGCGTGTGTAAAAGTAAGTGTATGAGAACTCTCTATGCCTTCCATTTAATTTTGCCACAAACTTAAAACTGCTCTAAAAAATCTATTTTTAGAAAAATGAGCACAGCTACAGATTAATTCATTGAGCACTGAGTTGTAGAGATGTCAGTGTTTAGTACTTGTATAAATTGTATTTAATGAACGTTTTAAGGATATCTCCGGTCTGGGACCATTTTTAACTTTATTTTCCATCACTGGTTATTTCAGAAATACTATGCTAGTACATAATTCATAGCCATCTATGAAGGTGACTTTATTTAACTCATATATTTAGGACATAGCACAATTTATTGTTATTTTTTAGACAGTTGACCAGATGTTTTCTAGTGTTGTGTTGTGTTTTGTTTTTTTTAATCATGTGGATGCTTTCTTAGATCTAACATTCCAAGTTACTAGCTTTAGACATAAAGAAGCACTATAAAAACTTCCTGTTTTATGTTAGCCCAAAAGCAAAAGCCCCATCCCTCATAGATATTACAATTCAAAATTGTAGCTCTAAGTACTAATTGCAGTTTTAGCTAAATTTTATTCTGCTCCGCATTTAATTTCTTAATTATTTTCCTTAATTCTTAATTCTGGCTTTCGTAGAATTCAGGTTTGTTTTACCTAACTATGTATTAAAATTTTTTTAACATCAATTTTATAACATTTTTCTCTGCATTTCAAAACAGGAGAGGAGGCTGGGCTTTTTAGTTTTAAGTAAATGTGCCAAACAGTAACACTTCTAATAAATCATTAACATTATGTAATTGTAACTTTGATTTCAGTTTTTCCAAGAGTTATCTTTGAGAATATATGTGTTTGTATTTTATATACTTGCACATTTTTATGGGCTTAGTTTTTAAGTATATCATTTTAATTGTAAATATTTAGGATTTTTATCAACTTTCTTCCAGAAAATGTGTAATTTTTACTATTTCTCCTTTGATGTTTTAATTTATGATGTAAGTTTAGATAATGTTTGGAAGTTTCTTTAGTTAACTGAGAGCAATGTATGTTCTTTATGGATTTGGTTACCATAGTATAATTTATTAAAGTAATGAGCCCTGCTTTGAGGTTCCACAATTGAATACTTGCTTCAGAGCTTTGCGCCATATGATAATTTGCTTACCTGCATTCTGCCTTGGTTTTGAGGTGTTAACTTTGTATTAAATTTTATTGCTGCTGTAACAAATTACCACCAATTTAGTGACTTAAAGCAACACAAATTTGTTATCTTACATTTCCGTAGGTCAGAAGGTAGACATGCATATAATTGGATAAAATCAAGGTATCTGTATCTCCGCCTGTCTTTCTCAAAGCTCGATTTGAAAATCCATTTCCTTGCTCATTTAGGTTGTTGGCAGAATTTGATCTCTTGATGATGAAAGACCTAGATTCCCGTTTTCTTTTTTATTATAAACTCAAGGCTATTCCCAGTTGCAAGAGGCACCTGATTCCTTGGTTTATGGTCTCCTCCTTCCATCTTCAAAACCAGCAAGAGCAGATCTAGTCCTTGTAGTGATGCGTCTCTAATACATTTTCTGTCAGTCATTCCGTCTCTCTGATCTCAGCCAGGAAAGGTTCTCCGCTTTTAAGGACTTGCGTGATTATACTATAACCACCCTGATAATCTAGGAAAGTGTCACTGTCTTGAGGTCTGTACCAATAATTATATCTGCAAAGTTCCCTTTGCCAGGTAAGGTAACCAAGTTGCAGGTTTCAGGAACTGAGATAGGGGCATCTTTGGAGTACCATTCTGCCTACTACAATTTCTTTGTATACTGCTGTCCTCGCTTTAAAAGTTTTACTTCTTCAGAAACTCATGTTAGGCATACATATTGGGTCGTCAATTCTATCTCCCAGTTCCTTAAACTTCTTTTTATTTATTTCATGTCTTTTGGCAACATTATTTCAACCACGACACAGGGTTAGATTCTTGAAAACTTTGGCATATGATCTTTACCAACTCACCAATTCCTACACAGAAACCATCATGATCTTCTTCGCTTAAATGGTTGCATTTCAAGTCTATTGTTTTCCTAAAGGGATCAACTCAAGTGCCACCTTATACTTTGATACATACTAATAATGTGTTATTGTGTACATATATTGAAAAATGTTTAATTAATTCATTGTCTATATTTACTTATCCATCTGACAACAATGCAAGTTGAATTCCAGAGGCAATCTTGTACATCTTATTGTATGGAACAAGGTCAGGGCCATCACAAGCACTGAATAATGGCTGATGGTTACATGAATAAATGCATGGGACAAATGAAAGAATAAATCACCTGACTCAGTGGCTTTAATAGGATACATGGTAGGAAAAGATGCAGCTAAAGTATTCTTAGCCTGGGTTGATTTTTGGCTACTTAGTTCCGAAATCCGGACTTTCTTGGTACCAGGGCTTCAAAAACAAGAAGCATCTGTCATAAAACATAATGATTCTGCTTAATAAATAACTTTTCAGGAAACAATCTGCTAAATTTCTATTAGTACCCAATAGAAATCTAAAACCATATTTAAGATGATTATAAATTTGGTTTGCTTTTATATACCCTTGATTGAGGGATAAACCATAAAAAGCTAACTTCAAAATTATTTTTTATTTTTTTACGCCTATAGCACCTAGTCTCTCTAGGTGGTCTCCCATCCAGATACTAACAGGCCCGACCCTGCTTAGCTTCTGAGATTAGATGGGATCGGGTTTGTTCAGGGTGGCATGGCTGTATACTATATTTTCATTTAGATAGAAAAAAACTGATGGCCTTTAGCAGATACATACATATATGTTAAATGTATCATTAATATTCATCTTTATTAATTAATACCTTTCCTTATACCACATATATAAATAACTACTGAATTTTGATAGAACTTAGAAGTAGCAATTCTTTTATTCTGTCATTGCTCTCATAGTATATAGTTGAATGATCTCATCAGGCTACATATTGCAACTGAGTCAGTAAGAGGCTTCTGCTAGATAGCATCCATACTCTCTGTCATTCTAGAATTCTTTAATTTCTGTGTGAAGCAATTTTTTTTGATATATCATCTTTTATTCAAATGCACCTTGATGTGATAAATGTGGAACAAAAGCTGATTCATCTTTAAAGTAATATGTCAAATCACGACATCCCTAATGAATAAAAAAGAAACACTACTCTGTCTTATATCCTGTTGGTTGAGATTATATGTTGCTCTACAAATAATAAAGATGAACATATATATCATACATGTATATAATTTTTCTAGACCATATGCTTATATCCATATTATTAAAACATTTTAATGTTGTGAAATTACAACTAACAAAAATTATCTAAAATATAGGGATCATTTACTGTAGCAGGTGCAGAAATTGTTTAACCCTCATAATTTAGCATGCAGGATAATAGTTTATAAACAAGTACATGTCAATAATTAGATTATTTCTTCATTCCTTGGGAAAATTTTACTTTGGGGACCTGTCTTATTGCCATTTTTAATGTTAATTTAATATATTTCTATAATCTATTAATTTTAGTTATCAAAATTAGAATTTTGTATAAGAATCTATGTTTATTTTATTTTAAGGGTTACTTTGAATGACACGTTCTTTTATAATGTAAGCTTTTGTATAATGATTTAGCACTTATACTTAGTGATCCCTTGCTATGAACTTTCTTACAGAATTGTTTATTTTTCCTCATTATTTTTATCACTTCAAGGATGATTTGAAATTAAATCACATAAGAAAATATGCTGTTCTAGGTAGGAAATATGAAGTTTTAGAAGTGCCTTTCATTCTACTTCTCTTACACAATAAAAGCTAATTCATGTAGGTTTTCTGGGTTGGCAAGTAATGTACTTCCATCTAAATCAGTACCAACATGTTGGTCAAAATGACTGGCTTAGTGATTATTAACTGAAGGCTGCCTAATATTGTATTTCACATATATTTTATATGTGTTATTTTTTCCATATAAGATTGTCGCCAACCAAACTAATGGCCTTTAGCAAATAGTTAAGTGGATGACTTTGTAATTAAGCTTCCTTGTTCCAGTCTATCTTAATCCCATAACAGCTCTCTAAATTTAGATACCTCATATAACCTCTCCAAAGATTAGTCCTAGGACACCTCAATTAAATAAAAAAAAAAAAAGACCACATGTAAATTTTATACATATGATTTCATTTAAATACATTTTAGATAACAGAATAGAAGAAATTAGATGACAAAAAGAAAATTAAAAGCAATGAGGGCCCCGATAGATCATTGTTGACATGAGCTGTCTTAAAGTCTGAATGTCAGTCTCAGTCATTTGGTCACAGGGAATGTGTCAGGATGGTTATGAGATTAGTTGCTAGTTGTATTTGCTCTAAGATTGTTGACTTACATTAAATATAATATGGTTGAAGAGGCATCATTTATGTCTGGTTCTTAGAAGGAAGTATTCTATGATGCAGGAAATCATATTTAGGTGGGCCATGAATTCATAAGAGTTTCGTGACATTTTCTGCTCTCTAATTTATCTTTTGAGAAAAGCAGATTTGGTTATTTCTTCGAATCTTGCACACAACATACGTAAATAGGGATCACTTATGACAAACAGACCATTGATTACACCAAGAATTCAAGCTTAAAGGCATTGTCCTAAAGGTTATGATCTTTATAGAAACATAAACATAAATTAAATATTTAAACAACAATGTTTTAGTATATTACTTGAAGTCATGAGAACTGAGAAGGCAATAGTCAAATTTATAAATATAAACTTAAAGTATCCTGACGGAAAGCAAAGTTAAAAATTTGTACTCATCAACAGGATTTAAATATAAGATTATGTCCTTAATGTTATTAAACACTGTCTTTCAAAGAGTAACAAATCAATGTAGCCAGTAATAGATAATAGCTAATAATAATAATAATAGATAATAGCCCAGCTACTAATGGACGTGTTTGTTTGTTCTATCATTTTAACAATGAGATGTAAACATTTGGTTTGTATGAAATAATCATAACAGAGATGGACAAGTAACAGCACATTCCACATGAGCAAAGGTGATTTAAGTGATTTAATGTTAGGATGTGGGCCTGACCTTGGGGTACCCCTATATTTCTTGTTTGGTGCTCTAAAATCTGACATCTCTAGACTTCTGAGGTTCTTCTCAATTAATTATTCTTTTCTTTTCTTCTTTAATGAGAAAAAGACAATTTACTTTTATTTCTGACATCTCTGAAATCTAATGAAAAATTTTTTGAATGTTCATCTGTGAATGTTGAAACATTGCAATGTTGTATTTGTTAATAACATTTGTTAGGGGATTAGTTTATGTGTTGTCAGAGTATTCTTTGCAAAAAGTTAAGAACACGACTCTCACATCTGTCATGTGTCAAAGATTTCTTTATCTCTTTAATGAGAAAATCAGTAAGATAATAAAGCTGGTTCCAAGGAGAATACAGACACTGGTTTATATAACCAGTGAAAGAAAAGAAAAATGCTTAAATAAGATTTCTAAGTTAGATACTAAATTGTTTAATTTCCTATAAAACAATAAAACCACACTTGGTGTTATCTTCTGCATTTCTAAAAGTCTTTTGGAATTTAAATTTTAATGTCCGAGAATGACTTTGAAAGACACATAGTAATCTTTTCTCCATATTTCCATATTTTAAATAATTGATCTTAATAGTATATTTAACCTCCATAGTTCCAGCTGTGATGTTTGCAAATCTTTCTAACTTCTGAGGTTTAAGAAGAAATGGCTCATACCTCCATTACATACACTTTCAATATCCCACAGTTTTTCTAAATCATTTGAAGTTTTAAGGGGGGAGTTTGTCTGAGATACTAGGATCTGCCTCCCCACTGAGTTTCTCTGCATGTTAATATGTCATTGCCTCTGTTCCTTACACTAGATATTCACCCTCTAAGTATAATCTCCTTTCTATACATCACGACACATATGTGGTACCTTTAAAGGAAAATTTTGAAGCTACCAATTTTATTGAAAACACGTACCAAAGTGCTAGAAATAACTTGTATTTTAGTGTTAGTAATTCCTGACATCCTAGTAATATATAATCTTGGGGATATCTCTCTCCCATAATCTTCTCTACATTTTGTTTGTTTGTTTGTTTGTTTTTTGAATTTTCAGTTTAAAAAGTTCTCTCTCCCTGCCGTATATGTCAAGCATTATACCAAATATTTGAAAAAGGCGAATGAGGCAGAGTTCACCTCCTTTCTTCCAAAGACAATAGCTATCAAGTTTGGAAACAATATAAAGACAAATCTCGCTACACTGACCTCTACAGGACAATTCACAGTATTTTAGAATTGTTAAAATAATAAATAACTGCCTAGCAATATGCTTATTTCAACTGATTTATTTATTGCGCTGGATAAAACCAAGTATTCAGGTTTGAAATTTGTTCAGATTAAGAGATTCTTTCAGTGACAGTTTTCTCTAATGTTGGTTGCTCTTGGTGAAGGTTTTAGGTGGATTAAGGTAGTTAGGGGTCCTGGTGGAAGTAGTATGATCCTAGACTGTGAAATCAGAATGCCTGAGTTTGAATACAGATACTGAAATAAGGAGATCAGTTGAATCTCTTTCATCCTGGTTGTAAGGATTAAATTAATTCACACATTAAGCACTTAAGAAAGGAGCCTAGCATAGAAAATATTGTTTGTTGTGGTCATTGTTCTTATCAGACATAGTGGTGACATGTTGAAAATATTACTTAAATATATTTTAAACAATTGCAATACTCAGATTCAGAAATGAAGATGGCGTTACTTATTATCATAGTAATTGGTGATATGTGATACTGCATCCAGTGAACAGAGAGGAAGGAAAAAGTTTATGATTAAAATGTAGGTTTGTGATGGATTGAGGAAGGGGCTCATGGTTTTGGAAAAAGTAGGTGGGGGATGGCAGGGAAAGTGTGGAGAGCTAAACTTCCAATTACCTACTTAGAAAAGATGTAGACTGTCACAAAACAAATTAATGCTCACTACTTCTTGTAAGATAATTCTTTGTAGAAAATTTAAATTTTAAATGTTCACATGAATTTATATTCTGGTTTTCTAAAATATTCTTCTACATGAGTAGTTGGTCTAGTCAAAAATGAGAAAAAAATCAATCATGGTGGCAACACGGACTAATATTTGCCAAAATATTTACTCTTAAGCCAATCTTACTGAATTATATCTCTCCACTTTAGGGGGAAAAAAGAAATACTATTATGTAACAAGAATGAAAATATTTCTTTCCATAATTGCTTTAAATAAAATATTTTCTTGAAACTCTCCTATCTCTCTGTGTTGGGCTCAATTTGAATTTTCTATAGTATTGACTGCTGAGAAATTATAATATAAAAAAAGTATTACCTTTTCCTTCCCGTCTTAAAGATAGAAGTGCTTAAAGAGAGAAAGAGAGAGAGAGAGAGCCTCAAAACCTATTCCATGGAAAGTAATGCCATTAGATCATTATCACAGTTCTTTTCACTGTGCTTAATGAGCTGAACTTTTTTGAACAAAAAAAATCTGTGTTCTTTAAAAGGGCATAACTAGGAAGCTTCGGCAACTGCTTGTTGCCTCTGCAGTAAGATGTCCTCACTGTGTTTTCTCATGTCATTATCAGATACTTGGATTTGCTCTCACTTCAGAATTTGGATGAACCAGTTGGAACTAATTTGCCATATCTATTTTATAGGCTTAACTGCCTTATTAAATACAATGTACCAAAATGGAAATCCCTCATTTTCATCTATTCTTTCTACCTGAATTTCTATAATATTGATTTACTTCATTGTGGAGCCTTTTTAAAGAGCTTGTAATAAGAATATTTTAAAGTTTCCCATGAGCAGTTGGCATAGGGTTTAATTGCACAATTGTTTAAGAAGCTCTAGGTGCCTGAAGCACCCTGTCTCATGATGTAAATGTAGTAATAGATTGTATCAATGCGACTGAAGGATCATCAGATCTCTTTTGGGTAATTTGGGGGCTTGTTTTTTTAATATTCATTTGCTTGCTTGGCGAATTTAGGTAAAATAGAGAAATCTTTTCATTGCTTCTGTAAAATAGCCTTGATTTTACTATAAAGGGGAGACTAAAATATGTATTAAATGTATTAAATACATTTTCTCTGGAACTGACCGAACGGAGTACTGACCTCGAAGCATATGACTATGCTAAAAAGCGTGAGAATACCTTGCCTCGTTGTAGAGAACACCTTGCCTCGTTGTAGAGAACATGTTGCGATTATTCAGTACACTAGATGCATTTTCACATACATCACTTGATTCTCACATGATCGTTGTAAAACGGGATAGCGAGCGTTATCACCATTGTACAGAAAACCGAAGCTCAAACTCGTTGTGACCTGGCCTTCACAACGCAGCAGAATAATCCAGAGAATGTTATAAGAATGCAAATGCCTGTCGACTTCTAAGGATGTTTGTACAAAAAGCCTCTGTTTTGCACTTTTAAATAATCTCCCTAATCAACCCTCGCATGAGATTGACGACCGCTCTCTATACTGGGTGGCTTTAGGTTGAGCGTAAGCACTTTGCAGTAAAGCAGTGAGAGCCATAGGGAGACAGCTGTGAACTTCCCAGTCTGTGACGGAGGAAATCGGACTCCCCTGTCCCGAAGGGTACTTTAATTACATATCTGCACTTGAGGACCCAGTCGAGTCTCCTTGCATCGCTGTCAGATATGTTTTATCAAATGTTCCATAACTAGGATTTTGAAAAAGTAGAAAGAGAATGAGAAGGAGAAAGGGTCACCTTGGGGAAGTGTCACCAACATCCCCCAAATTTCATTCTCTTTGGTCTAGGAAGAATCTCTAAGTACTTACTATACTTAAAAAAAAAAAAAGTCCAAAACCTATCACAGTCAAAAGAGATCCTCAAAGAATGACAATATCCCTGGACTAGAAGACCATAAACACAGATAATGAGATAATGCTAGCAGAGGTGGAAACTTCCACTTTGGTCTGAAGCATACATACAGTTTATTTTTTTCTCTTGAGAGAAATATATTCTGTTTTGTTTAGAGATAGAGGTAATTTAGTTAATCTCTAAAGAAACTTTGAGTAATGTTCAACACTAAGAAGGAAAATACATTACTTCAAGCTTGATTGAAGTCTGGATAAAATGTCAGGTTTTTGAGAAAAAAAAAACTTTACATTTATTGTGATGAAATATAAAAATACATCCATCGCAGATGTTCTAGAAACAGTCTTCCCTTTTTCTCTTCTTATTTTTCTAGCCCTAAGGCCTCAGAATTACAACTCCAAGCTTTATTGTGGGGGGCTGGGGTGGGGGAGAAAACCATCAGTACTTTTCAATGCTGGAGATATTCCAGCATGTATAAAGATTCCATTTCAGGGGTCTGATTTTGAGTTCAGATAAATGAGCACAGAGCATTACTGCTGCAATTGGAGATTTACAAGATAGCAGGTTATGCATGCCTGGTTATCTGAATTCAAAATCTCAGACATCCAGATAATAGCCATCTTAATCACCTCACTTTGGCTCAAAGCATTTTCTGGGTCTCCCCCTCATATTTCTCCATCACAGATTTAAGTGAACATTTTAATGTTTTCTTTAAACTGTGTCTTAAGCTAAAGAAGATTGTTTTATTTTGGATAGGAAGCAAAAAAATTAGATCTATTTGATGCTAGCGTGATCATAATCAATGTAGTTAGAATGTATAATTTTCACAAATAATGTTTTGATTCAGAATACACTAACATAAGACATTTTACAAACATAAATACATTTGCAAAGAAGGAGTTTGTTCTATCTCTCTCTGAAAATATAAGATAAAGATTCATGAGTACTGAGCATCTACTTTTCTAGGAAAACACATAAAGATAATATTATTTCTGTTTTTGAGTAGTCCATAGAAGAAACTAGATAACTGTAATCTCCAGACACAGAAAATTTCTAATAATAATGAAAAAAATTTGATTGAATGATTGTGACCTTGAGGATATTATACAGCTTGTTTCCAAATGAAAGTTTTAAAAATCTGTTTTAAGGTGTTTTGAGTTTTAAATGAGTTAAATGAATTAGAATAGAGCTAGGATCACAGCACTCAAAATGTGTTATTATGTATATTATTTTGAATATTAGTAACAGTTTTACTGTAAAATGTCAGAATAAGCTAATTACTCTTTGAATGTACCTGTGCTTTCAAGATGAATCAAGAGTATTTTTATATAGAACATGAATCTGAGTAAAATGATAAGGGGATAAATCCATAATTTAAAAAAAAAAGTCTTGTTTTCCAAACTGCTAACTATACTTTGTGACATCAGTTTTTTAAAAACTTTATTAAAAATATGAAATATATTATTCACTTCATAGACAGCGAACAAAAAGAGATTAAAATCATGTTTCTGACTAGAAAGAGTTTTTTTTTCTTTCTTTCTTTCTTTCTTTTTTTTTTTTTGGTGTTTTTATTCTGTGGATAAGCAAGCAAGGGCATTTTGTGTTCTGAAAATGCCGAGTGCCTTCTCTTAGTTTACCCTATCTTCCAAACTAACTACTTCACACCATGCACAATTATTTTTCTCATATTTTTTTCATGTTAAGAATGAATATCTCAGTGGGCATTTAGAGGTACATATGTATGAGAAAAATGTAAAATTATATCCCCATAAGGGCTAATACCTTTGATATAACAAATGCATTTATTTGGATGAACTAAAACTGTGTTATTAGCCACAGTGCAACTTTTAAATTTAGTGTGGTTTTTGAGCGTATGTGAGAGACTGCATTGAATGAATGCTCCCCTCGGTATGGAAAGTTTCTAGCAGATTAAAACAATCAATATGATATACTAAGTTTCAGTTCTCCCAGGCACCTAACTCTGACACATGATTGGTTTATGGTTCTTGCTGAGGAGAGATAATGGCTAGCCAAGGATTTTCTTTTTCAAACGGTGTTATTTGCTTTCTGATTTTCCTCTGCCTTGCTTTAAATTTGCAATTGGGTTCTAAAGAGTTACTCTTTTTAAGGTTTATGAATTTCAGTCTAAGATTTAGGGATCCCAAGAGAGATCAACGAGAAGTCTAGACTCCAGTTTACATGGACCATCACAGTGACGTCTGAATTTGGCAGAAGATTTTCAGCTACAAAAATCATTGCAAAGTCAGTGTCAGTATATGTTAACAGTCTTAGACCCCCCAAAATGAGGTATCAGAGTTTTTTGTGTTTTTTTATTTGCATTAGAAAATTTTGTTTACATGTCTTACTTTAACACTTGGAGAAATTATTTATAGGAAAAAGATGGAAGCTCTTTAGAATTCGTTGCTATAATTTTGAAACAGGAACAGTAGAGTTGTAGCAAGTAATTCCTACTATTTTATAATTTATAAGGCCCAAATCAGCAATGAAAAGTAGAATTAGAACACAGCAAACATAATATTTGGACTCTTTTCTAATTAATTAATTAATCTTATAAATATATATCTTTTGCTTATTAAGGACAGAACAATAGAGATATACTAAATACACATTTGGCCCCAAAGGCCAAACACTGAAGGGATGCAAATCGGTATGCACCTGATGCTCAAGTTCATCACCATAGAGATGTACTTGCACAAATCTGAAATTTTATTTTAATTATATTTTTAAATAATGAAAACTTTGATAGAAATATCTAAATTTTTATGAGTGTAGTGCAGGATTATAATTTCTTATAAATTCTAAATGTTGGATTAATTCTAACATTATAATAGATTATTATTATGCTACTGTACTTTTTCAGTTGTAAGCTGATGCTCACACTCAATTGTGACCTGTATAGGAGCAAGGTATTTTTTGAAACTTCTGAGAGGAAAAAAATGAATTTTATTTTACTTGGAATCTCAGGACTCAAGTGGAATTTAATTAGCTAAATACTAGTTCTTATGGATTATTTTGTTTATTGTGATTAGTGCTAATGCATTAAACAATTTAATACAGATTAAAATTGTCATATATAAAATATTAGATTTATGTTAATTTACATTTTTATTAATATTTGTTGTTTCATAGTAAAATTATCTAACATATTCAATCTAAATACTTGAATTAATTGTAAATGTATGTCTCCATATTTAAATTATTTATTAGTGGTATTATGAGTCCTGCCTTGGTAGGTAAAATGAAAATAATTGAATTCCAGCACTTGTCTTGAGACAGGACAAGAGAGCAAGTGACACTGCTTGATGAGATACCAGCTCCCAAGGAAGTGACAATAAGGAGGTTAGAGCTTAAGAAACTAATGAATTCAAGTGAATCTGAGAGGTTCATAAAGTATATTTAACACACTTCCCTTGTATCACAAATGGCCACTCACACACTCCCATTATATCCAAATGCCATACTGCAATTTTACACCTTCACTTTTGTGGGTGTTTGTGTGAAGAAACCCTCATATTCTCCCCTCAGTGACTAGTTGAATCATTTGAAGTTCTCTTCAAGAGTATGGAACATAGTATCTCCTAAAATGCTCAAGGTACACATTTTGGTAAAACTAGTTTCTGTTGAAGTTGCTCCAGAGGCTTTAACTGATATTTATTCTTTTTCTTTTTGACCAATCACTGTAATTTCCCTTCATCTATTTGTTGATTGGGTTTGTTTGCCTGCGGGTGTTAACCGAATGTCATCCTTGAGGAGTCTGATCCTGTAGCTGCCTTGGGCAGTGGTTGATGCAATTGCCCTTATATAGATATCACTATGCAACTAGGTACTAAGAGAGACCTCTGTGAAACTTCTGAGAATCATATTTCTCCTGCCGCCATCAAATCTCACGTGGCTGCAACTCTAAGGTCTCCTAGTAATTATGATTGCTACCTCAAGAAGAGTAATTTTTTTTTTTTATTGCCTTTTCCTGACTGGAATATACTAAAGTGGAGAGATGGCAGTCATAGTTTCATATACAATAAAACTTTACTCACCTATTCCCTTGAAGGAAATAATCTCCTCTTAGACCCAGGATCTCTAATTAGGAAGCAACTGAGATTTGTGGACTAGAAGTTTACATGTTCAGGTGGTTCAATGAGAGGGATGATGAGAGGTGCTTCTCCTACGTTTACCCAATTTTTCCTGGGTCCATATATTCTAGCTGGTAGGCATGCTTTATCATACCCTGGAGGACATTTCCCAATCCTGCATGTTAGGGGTCCTTTAGCTGGAATCTAAGCTGAATCTTGGATAGATTGTTCTTAAATGCCATCAGGCTAGTTTCTGTTAAATGGTGTAGTATATGACAAAATCAATAATTATAAAGTTTATGAGCCAACTATGTTAGTCTCTTGCTCATAAGATAGATTCTTTGGTGTTACCCCCACAACATTGCATATATATAAAATGGAAAAGAGTCTCAGTAAGTCTTCAGATGATTGTGTTGGTTGAGGCACTTTGGGTAAGAAAACTAATTTATATATGGAATATGTATGAATTTCTTCAGATGGAAAGGGTAACTGGCTGGTATTCCCAAGCGGTGGTGATAAAGTCTCAGTGTCCATCTGTGTTTGTGGAAAATTGCATGCACAGCGATTGCAATAGGTAGAGAATCTATGGAGAAGTAGTCCATGTCATCAGGGATATAACTTCATCCCTGTTACCATGGATTTTCTTGTCATGGGATATGCACACACTGGGTTGCCTAGAGAAAGACTGAATGATATTCACATAATGACGTAGCTGTCGAGAAGCGTCATTTTGATGGATCATCTCTAGTATAAATTAACCTGAGAGACACAAATGTCTTAATTATTTGGATCTGTAAATCTATCTACAACTTTATCCTCAGAACTCCTTGTCATTAAACTTCCAGTCTTTTTCTCTGTCAGGACTGAGAAAAAACTTCTGCAGGCATTTGCCACTTCCAAAGAATTGTTGACTATCCCACATGTGAGGCAAAGTCTCCATATAGAGTGGATAACCAAGTATATTGAGGATAGTTTTGCTCACTAGAAAGACTACTCCTTATCACTTGGGAGAAGAGTGTTGATGCACCTTCAATTCATTTCCGGTTAATGCCTCAGCAGGCTGGCATTTCCTACCTGATTATGTAAGTTCTAATTCCATGATAGTTCGTTTTGGAATTTATGACACTCTAGCAACCGTTAAAAAATATCTTTTCTCAGCTATCTGATCTCTTTCTCCAAAATCCTGAATTACCAGCAATTTTCTAGTATCAACTGTTTATGTAGAGATTGGAGTCGATCGAAGCTCTATAGGGACAATTCTTCCACACTGCTTAGTATCATTCTTCTCAACATCTTACCTTTGTTCTCTCAGTTCTAAGTGTGGTGGCAAGTTTCATACTGTCCACTTCTGTATAACCTCATTTTTTTTTTTTTTTTTTTGCTTTTTCAATCTTCTAATACGTGTTTAAGAATTTATTTCTTTAAATTTTCACTGTCAGAAATACTGGTCTGACTTATCTTCAGACAGGAGCCTGACCAATAAACTAATTATTTTCAGGAGTAAGCTCAGAAAACAAGCATTCAACAGGAAATTTTGAAATGGGTTTAAACATCTTAACAATGGGAAATGGGATGTTAGGAACCCTCAGCATGCAGAGGCATCTCTGTTAATCAAATTATCACCTGTGGTTGACTGTAATTAAGTGCTTATAAATCAAATTGCCCTGGGGAGACCAACTCGCTGCTCACTCAGCTGTTATGGAAATAATGATAATTATAAGGATTATGAGATGGGATGGCTTCTTTGAGTGCCCTAGAGTGCTGATATAATAAAAAATGAAAAGCTTGGATTTTTAATTTCTTGGCTCAAATTGTGATAAGAAACTAAGGTCCTTCTAAGGTGGCCTTAAAAGCATCATTTATTTACTATAGGTCCAGGTCAAGTTTGATGAGAATTAGACACAAATTATAATTATAATTTTTGCAGAATTGCAATATCAATGGAGTTACTAATCTCACAAAATTTATTATGTGAAATTTAAGATATTGTTGGGAAAAAGCGAGACCCTGAGATTCACAATGGGGATATTCTGTGGTGGTGCCAGGGGATAAAAATGCAGATATGCATATAACAACGGCTAGTCTGAAGGCAGAATACGTAGTTCTTGACTGTAGCTCTCTTCAGACAACTGCAATGCACTGGCTATACACTAGGTCTGATGTGGGGACAACTTCTTACCATGAGGCCTCCCAGGCAAAACTTTGTAAGTGCCTACAGGCAGGCTTGAAATATCACACACTGGGGTTTGCCATTCACAGAACTCCTCAGATATGAGTGGTCTGCCTCCTACTTCTCTTCTAGAGTAAATTCTCAATTATCTTGGTCACATGGAATGATATTAATCATGTTCTATTTCTGGTCAAAATATTTTAAAAGCACACTTGTGGAGAAATTTGCTTTCAGGATACGAATAGCATCCTATTATCAAATCAAGTCCACCATGGTACTCTGAGTTTGAATGAATGGCTTTTGTATATTCTTCAATTACTTAGATCATCTAAAGGGTCTCTGCTGAATCAAACAGGTGTGCTGAGAGAAATACTTCAAAATGCCTAAGGATGTCTGAAAATTTATTTATCCATGAAAGAAATGAGAACCCTGGAAAAAAATTATAAAAATCAACTTTTCAGAACTCTGAAGATGAATCAAAGAATAGAGACTTTGCAGAATTAGTTCAAGAAAGTCACTAAATAAACAAGCAGAAGCAGCAACAGCAACAAACAACAACAAAAAACAGCTCTATTGTTGTTGGTTCTGATTTATAGAGTTGCCATATTATATTATTTAAATTGCCCACTTTTCAACAATACATTATGAGACAAAAAAGTAAAAATTGAAGTAGGGAAGATAAACAGAAATAAAGGAGTTCACAAAATCCATCACTGGAGAAACTCTGTTACGAAAAGACTCTAATTGACTATTATTAATATATATATATATTAATATATATATGCACAGCGATTGCAATAGGATTTTCCTTTTTTTTTGGACAAAATATAAAGAATATTATGTCCAAAAAAAAAGGAAAATCTGACAATGATGATGCATCAAGTAAATAATATCAATAAAGAGAAAGAAACTTTTAAAAAGAAAAAATCTTGAGCAAAATATTACGATAATGAAATTAAAATTTCACTAGAGAGGATCAGCTGCAGATCTGAGCAGGCAGAAGAATGAATTAGCAAACATGAAGATAGATAAATTGGAATTATGCTTTCTAAATAACAAAAATAATAAAGAATGAAGAAATGTGAACAGATTCTCAGAAACCTGTGAGACACTGTCAGGCATACTAACATACGTATAATAGAAATATCAGAAGAAGATTGAGAGAGAAAGCCTCAGAAATAATTTTTGAAGAAATAATAGCTAAAGCTCACTAAAATTGAACAAAAGCTTAATTAACTTTAAATAGAATAAGATCAAAGAGATCTATGCCTATATGTGTCATCAAACTGTCAAAAGCCAGAGATGTAGAGAACCTAGAGGGAAACCAAGAATAAAATGAAGCATCATGTACTAGCTATTTTTAGTAAGATGAATAGCTGAGTTTTCATCAGAAACCACAGAGACCTTGGGTTAGTGAGATGACATATTCAAAGTCTGAAAGGAAAGATGGTTAACCAAGAATTCTATACCCAGAAAAATGGTCCTTCACAGGTAAGCAAAAACTCTGATGCCGCTAACTTACCTGTTCCATAAGTAATACTAAAAAGGGTCCTTCAAGCTAAAAATAAATAACTCTAGAAATAAGTGAAATCCTTATGAAGAAATAAAGAACACTAGAAAAGACAACTATGGAGGTAAATATAAAACAGATTATAAGTGTATATTTTTGCTATCTGATTAAAATGGCACCTGCATAAAGCAAATATAAGTCTGTGTTGATGGGTGCAGAATGTATAAAAACATAATTTGTATGACAAGAATAATATATCATCTGACACAAATTGAAGGAAATTAGAAATCAATAACAGAAGAATATTTGGAAAACTCATAAATGTGTGAAAATTAAACACACTTGTAAATAACCAATGAGTTGAAGAAATCACAAGAAAGATTAGAAATTTCTTTGAGATGAATGAAAATGAAAATTTGTCATGCAAAATTTATGAGATATAATGAAAGCAAGGGTTAGAAAAAACTTTATAGCTTTTCTACACCTATCTAAAAAATACGGAAAATCTAAAATCAGTAACCTAACTTTTGAACTTTGGACACTGGAAAAAGAAGAGCAAAGTAAATGAAAAGCCAGCAGAAGGAAGGAAATAAAAAATATTAGATCAGAGATAAGCTGAATAGACAATCAAAAAATAATAGAGAAAATCAATGGAACCAAAATTTGAAAGTTAAAAGAAAATATAATGAACCTGTACCTAGACTGGCCAAGGGAAAAAAAAAAAGACTCAAATGACTAAAATAAGGAATAAAAGAGATATCACTAATTTTAATCAAATAAGATGGATTATAAAATAATACTATGAATAATTGTTATACTAATTAATTAGATAACCAAGATTAAAATGGGCATATTTTAGAAGACATAAGTAATTGAAACTGACTCAAAAAGAATTAAAAAATCTGAATAGACATATAAAAAGCAGAGACCGAATAATTAAAATGCCCCTCACAAGAAAAGTTCAAGCTAAATTGTTAAGTTGTACTAAATATTTAAAGAAGAAATGACACTAATCTTTCACAAACTGTTTTAAAAATCAGCATTGTACAGTCAGTGTGGAAGTGAGGAGTAGACATCCTCACCAAAAAAGACAGTTTCTCCTCTATTAACCTCTAAGACAGTAGCAAAGATAACTCAGCGTAATGGTATATACATAGAAGATAACTTCGTATTAATTGCATATACCTATATAACTGAAAAATGTTAATATGATAGTTCTGAAAAATGGCAAGGTGGTCAGCTTTAGATTGTTTCATATATTTTATGATCTTTCATTTTGAACACTCAAGTAGTAAAGATCAAAAATTCTTGTGATTGGTAAATTGTTCTGCTTTTTTACATATATAAGAATGATCAAAGATCATGGTTTAAAATGAATTTTTATCATTGTTAAATGTGAAGCATTCTGCTTTACTTTAATGTGGATAAATCTTGAGCAATATAAATTTAATTTATTTATTATTTATTTGTAATGGGTGGGTTTTCATTATCTTCTTTTTAGTGAAATATAAAAGAATTATTTATCCTAAAAATGATTTATAATGCTACCCTTTTGCTATGAATTATCTCTTTTGATTTCAGTAACAGATATAATGTTTTCTTATAAATTCTTAAATTACTTGTAGAAAAATAATTAGTTTGTAACTTGACAAAATATGATTGAGCTAAAATATTGTGAGAAAAATTTGGGGAATTATCCATGAAAGAATTATTGTGCTTTATACTTTTTGAATAGCTTTGGGGATAATATATATTTTTAAAGAATCCCATCCAATGTATTTTATAAGAAGTAACATTCATACTATGCAGAGATCAAGCTTTTTTCTGCTATATATTTATGGATTTATTTTTTAGCCTAAAATCTAAATACCAAAAGATAGACTTATATCCCAATGTAATCATTATAAATTCGATGTATTTTAAGAATGTGCAGGATACCATGACTTAAAATATTCTTTTGAATCACATATTCTTTCCTACAGGAAAAAAAAATCCAGAGTTCTAATCATTTCTACATATTTCTGAGTAACTCTATTTTCAGTTCAGAGTTATAACTACTGCTCTCTAATCTCATTCCCAGCCAGAATTATTAAAAAAACAAAAAAACAAAAAAACAAAAAAAAACCTTCAATCCCCCCCCCAAAAAAAAACAACAACAAAGAGAATCTTTCCCTATTCGTCCTATTCATGCATTGAAATTATTTTCTTGTGACTTATTCTTGGTTTCAGTATCAGTTCCTATAACAGTATTTTGACTGATGGTCTCTTAAGATATTGTAAGTTCTTGGAATATTAATGAAATTCCAGTAGATATTGTGGTGATATATATGGAAATGATATATGAAAATCTAAATATATGAGTCTACCCTCTGTTAGCTAGTGCTTATCAGAACCTCCCAGCTCATGATTACGGGCTATATAATCAAACAGTTGAGTTCTCATACTGGCAATGCTAAGATTTGTTCTCTTTATAGAAATTTTGAATGACAATAACTATACAGTTACTGTGAGGATTAAATGAAAAAAAGTATATGCATTCCTGACTTCAAACAAACCATAAACAACTATTAGCTATTTAGTTATTTGTTAATTAATACTATTAATAATAGAAGTTGTTATTATCTGAAGCTTTGCTTCTCAATATTTATGTAGAATTTTTGGTGCATTTAGCTCATTTTTCCCCATAGCTAGACATGACTAAATTATTCTCAATAAAAGCAAGGATATGGCTAGCTTAAGTGTTTTCTATCCAAGATCAGATTATCAGATCTCTAGATGGTGTAAGGAAGGACCAATGTAAATTTGCAGAAAGAAAAGGAGATGCCACATCTGTGTATGCTCCATTTTCTGCTATTTTAAAAGCTTTATCTAGTAGGAGTGCAATTTAATACAAACTATGCTATGGGTGTCTTCTAGATTCTGAGATGTTGTGATTATTTCTTTTAGCTATACAGAGGTAGAATTCCAAAGTGATTTGTCAGTGGTAATATTTGATTCTAATTGAGTATTCCAAGATTGTTTCACCAAAACTTAGCTCGAGAGGTGAGGAAAAAAATATCGGGTATATAAGAAATAGATTCAAAAAGTTCTCCAGGTCTCTTTGATTCTTTTAGAATCCTGAGACAGAGCAAAACATAATTGTCTAGAACCAAAGTCAAGGTCTGTTGGTAAGATAGAAAAAACAAACAAACAAACTTGATTTTCAATTGCATTCTTTAGTAAATAAGTCACATTTTCTTAAAAAAATTGGCTTATATTTACATAATTTTGCACTTTTACATATCCTTGGAACTTATACAAGATCAATACAGACACTGGCTGTATTATATCATTAGAATGTATGTAAACTAAGAACTCAGTTTAGATTAATCTTATGAAATTATATAGATATTCTTTGTCATAACAGTCTCTTTCATAGAATTTAGTAGAATGAAATATTTTAAGAATGGTTCATGTATTAAAATGTTTTGAACGAGTACATATTTGTTAAATAAGTGTCAAGAATATTCACTGAATGCTTTGTGTTGCATGAGAAGTAAGTATATTGGTACTTGTTGATTATCTTTTTCTCTCTTATGGGTATAATTTTGGTCAGTTGTTGGGTAACTGGACTCATTATATATTGGGAATATAGTCATTTATTGACTCCTTCTTATGGATCTTATTGTATATATATAATAGTCATCGGTTTCTTAGAAAAAGATCTTCAAAATATTGACAAAATATCATGAATTCTTTTGAATATGAACTTTCTTTTGCAATTTTTTATAATAGAATAATTTAAGAATTTTGTTTGAGAAGTAGTACTCAAGATTATTAATCACTTGTCATTGTTCATTATCATATAATTCAATAGCATAAAAAATTCTAAATACCTTTAAGTCTCAATCTAAAAATTTAGTATTGTATAATTAACGTGTTTAGAAATTCTCTTCACGATTCAGTTTAATCTCTATTTGATGCTGGTTCTGTTAATGCTTGCATTTACTTAATGCCTCAATGTAGTTTGCTATTAGACTATGCTCAGCATTCAGTAAAGTAAAATGCAAAACTGTTTTCCCGAAAAAAAATTTATTTTAGTATGATAATGCAAATATAATTGCAGCTTCATTAAGTAATTGTTATGATTATTAGATATGCTCCATTTGATAAAGTGCAAGATTCTAATCATATAGTTATTTTATTCATTTTCCATATTACTGGACAGAACAGTATTATCTAAATAATGTCCTTATTAATGTTTATTTTCTTTTTGGGACTAGATAAAAAAATAAGAAAAGCTCATGATAAAACATTAGTTGACTTGTTAACTATAGTGACATGATTTTAACTTAAGTTTAATTAAATCTAGTTCTACTCGCCTATAAGCCATCACTTCAATTGATGTTGTGTGATAATTTCCTTAGAGTTAAAAGAGACCAATTATTTTCATTCCTATTAATAAATAACCTATTTTTGAAAAAAAAATTTGAGCTCCTAAAATGAAAGCTAGTCTAAAAGAATTTTGATTCTTTTACATTTACCACTTTTATCTTTAAAAATCAGTTTATTTGTAATAAAGATGACTTTAGTTAGTATAGTATTATATAATTCATATTGTGCTTTCATGTGGGTCTCTAATTGAAAACTTCATAAGCCAACTCCAAATATGTCAGGAGGATATTATGATTTCTGTTATACACATGGAGAAAATACAGTCCACCTCAACAAAGCAAATACATTTAAGCACTGATAGTAAATGCTCAAACCTGTACTGTTGCCTTGTTTTCTTAAAAAGACTATACTCCATAATCGAGTGGGGTTGATCTCTGAGATGTAAGGTCTTTCAACATACACAAATCAATGAATGTGATATAACATATTAATAGAATGAAATATAAAAATTATATGACATCACAGTAGATGAAGTACATTTGACAAAATACAACACTGTTTCATGATAAAAACTCTCAACACATTGGATATGGAGGGAACATATCTCAATATAATAAAGGGTGTATGTGATAAGCCCACAACTAACATCATACTAATGCTGAAAATTTGAAAACTTTTCTTCTAAGATCAAGAGCAAGACAACGATGAACATTCCTACTGTTCTTATTCAACACACTACTAGAAGTCCTAGCTTAGAGTAATTAAGTGGGACAAAGAAATAAAAGGCATCTGAATTGGAAAGAAAGAAAGAAAATTGTTATTCGCAGATGGTATACTTTTACATACAGAAAATCTTGAAGACTCAACCAAAAAACTTAGAACTAATATTTGATTTCAGGCAAGTTGCAGGACACAAAATCGAGGAATAGAATTCACTTGCACGTCTACACGTAACAAGGAAACATTTGAAAAAATAAAGAAAATTATCCTATTTATAATGGCATCAAAAACAATAAAATACTTAGATGTAGAGATAAGGGAAAAAGGTTTTTCTCATTAAAATTTAAGAAGGCTTTAGATGAGTTGCATTTTGAGACCTCAATATCTGGCATGATGACACAAACTACAGAAAGTATAATTGTGCATATAACTAGCTCAGCAATCTCAGTTTTGAAAGGAATAACGGTAATGATAAAGCACCAGTCCTGATCCACAGTGTACAAAGTTTATTAGATAGGTTTGTTTCAATCTAGAATAACATTAATATCAAAGGGATTCATATTCCCGGGAAATAAAACCAAGAATTTCTGAATAGTGGGAAAGAACTCATTCTCCTTGGATTGATAGTCTAGATTCCAGAATGTTATCCCAACTCATATGTGAGAATATTCAAAATAGGATGTAGCTCTCCCTCTAGTTGTTCAATGCAAAACAATTGTTCAGTGTCTGAGGTCAAGGTAGTCATAAAGAAAAGCTGCCCTGTCTAGATATCTAGGGTAAAGATCTATAATGATAATAATAATAATAATTAATATTAGTGATAAAACTTGTTTACCTGGTCATATATTTGTGGGATGGGAGACCTCTGGGCAAATAGGATCATACATGCACAACTGTCAGGAAACTTAAACTGTGGACTGATTTTTCTTTACATTTTATATGACTGTCAAATATAACCTCCTTGATTCAGGCATTGAGTGTGGATTGCGTAGTGAGAACATGTGATTGACCCTACAAAACAGTACATTTAGGAGTGTGAAAGGGGTGCTAATGAGATGGACAGCAAGGAAGTGACATAAATCAGGACCATCGCCAGCAAACTTGAAAGTAGGGTCACCCAATAGAAAAGATAACACAATATTTCTTGTGGTGATTTTTTTTTAAATTTTTAACCAAAAGAGATTGCTAGCTCGCTAAAGAAGAGACTCTGTCAAAATATTTTGTATCTTTCTTAGTTATTGGCCCAGAGAAGTATGAGTTCAATAAATATTTGCTGAATGAATTAATGAATAAAGGAAAGAATATTCTTAGTTTCTCTCTAAACCTTTCTTCAAAATCATGATGTACAAATGCTTGAAGACAATGAGATCTGCAAAGAAAGTAGAATACCACAATTATAACTCAAAAGAAATTAGAGAAAAAAATAAAAAATGCTTTGTAATTTACACCTACATTAACTGTGAATGTTAACAGATTAAGTATTCCATTTTTATTCACATAAATAAAAAATGATTTAAATTATTAATATAATAAGATGTGCTAAAAAAGGAAAGAACACTGATTTTCAGCTAACTATAACATTTTGACATAAAATATAGTAAAATTTCTAATAATTTCCATCTTTATATTATATAAAAATGGAACTTTAAAATAATGTCATAATAGTTATTAATTCCTTTGGAATTTATTATAGAATTAATCATGGAAATATGACTCTCATTACTACCACATTTGTTATAATTTCCATATACTATCAAATTTGTTAAATTACCTTGAATATTTAATTAATTGATGTGATTATATAACTTTTGCCCTTTATCATAGGGCAGAGTGAAAACATACATTATTTGTAGGTCTTCAGCTCTAATCCAATGCAGATTTTGAGGAAAATCATGGACTATGAGAAAAAAAGCTAAATAAGAGACATAGACCAATTGAGACAAAGAATCAAAATTAATTTCTAAAGTGCTTCTGTAAGAAATAATTTGAGTATTATTTAGTAGTGTTAAGATTATTTTCTATTTTTTTTTTTTAAGTTTTAACCCACTGTATAAGACAATACTATTTTTTATAGTTCAGAATATGCCCAAAGTAACATCTGGTAGGTTACAATGTAATATAATATATGTGGGTGAAACAGGGAAGGCCTGGATGGATGATTTCCGTTTCTGCATTTAAATAATAAATGTGTACATTCTGTGAGGTGGTGGATGTGGGGAGAGGAGGTATAGGTAAAGTGTCGATGAAATGTTCTAAAATTGACTGGGTGAGTTTTATCTTATGCAAATTATAGCTCAAAAATCTGATAAGATAAATATATTAAAATAAATATATATTCATATATATATACTATCTGAATTTAATAATCAATGGAATGCATAGCCTATTTCATCTCCTAAAACTACAATTTTCTTTGTAAAAAATGAGTTTTATCTTTAAGCTATATTTTAATTTGTGAAACAATACATTTTTTTAGTTTTACTGAAACCTTCAGAACACTGCTATAATTATATCCTTAAATCTTTGCATTATATAGTACATGCTGTGTTTTATGTTGAAATAAATATAAAGAGAAGAACATTAATAAAAGGAATTCATATGATTGAAACAGAGAAAGTTGCAATTTGAATTGCTTTGAGGAAAAAAATAAATTTTTCATTTTCCAGTTTTGTGCCTTATATGCATTTATCGACCAGAATTTGAAATAATGTTTAAATTTAAAAAAAGTATATTTTTACACAGGGAAGTTTGTTTCTGAGATGGATCTGTGAACTAATTAGGTTCTTCAAAGAAACAGAACCAATAGAATATACATAGAGAAATAGAGTTTATTATGCAGGATTGGCTTACACAATTATGGAGGGTAAGAAGTTCCATGATCTACCATCAGCAAAGTGGAGACCCAGAAAGGCTGGTGGTGTCATTCCATTTTAAAATCCAAAGGACTGAGAACTAGGGGCTGATGAAGTAAATCTCCAAGTCTGAGTCTGGAAGCCCCAGAACCAGGAAAGCTGGTTCCCCAGGCAGGAGAAGATGGAGGTCCAGGTATGAGCAGGGAGAAGCCTCCTCTTCCTGAGTAGAGACTCACGCCCTCCACAGGTTGGATGATGCCTAGCCCCAGTGGTGAAGGCGATCTTTCCTCAGTCTACCGATTCAAATACTGAAATACTCTCAGACACACCCAGAGATATATTTTACCAGCTATCCATCCATCATTCCTTAGACCAGTCAAGTTGGCACATAAAGTTGACCATCACAGTCTATATCTTGATGAGCCTTCTTGTTGGTAAGTAAAACAGCTTATGATCATCTTTCTTGGCTGTTCTTTCTATTCCCCCTCATGCAGATGTTCAGGACCTCCCAGCTCCTGCTGTCCTTAACTGCATTATAGTTACCTCCTGGAGAACTATTGTTTATCGGCTCTGTGACCTCTTCTCAGACCTCCACAATGGCTTCTCCCTTTCCACCTCAAATTTCTCTGCTGACACAGTGGCCTATAACTATAGGAATGCCTCGCTCATCCATGTGTAATTCAAAAATGAGGGAGAAGAGACACCTGGTAGAATCAACTCTCTGTAGCATTTGCCAGATCATCCTGCTGTGGATTTTCCCTTCTTCCTTGCTTTGTCCTCTCTGTCCTATGCTGCTGCTCCTGGACATCTCATTCCTCGAATAAAATTCTCAAACCTAAATCTCTTTCCTGCTCTCACTCTCTAGGAAACCTGCATTAAGACAGTTGTCTGTACCTAATCTTTTCAAGTTTATAAAATTAACTTGATCCTAAGTTAATACATTCTAGGATAATATTCTAATAGATGAAAAATTGGGACTATTTCATAAGGTTTTTCATGCTGTTATTAAAAAAATTCTTTCTCATTTTTAAGTGGTAATTATAATATACCCCCTTCAATAAGAAATAGGCAGTGGAATATATTATTCTGCCTATGATAAAAATGAGAAAAGCAATTTTTTGGTAACTTTTGATGTCTAAACAAATATATTATCCCTGTTTACATCCTGTCAGAGAATTATTGTATACTTTAATTATGGATAAGCAAATGACTGTTCTACTTTCAGGAAAGCTATTTTTATGAAATCATTAGTTTGGAAAGGTCACATATCTGCAACTTATTTATTTATATGTTTATTTAATCATCAAATATTTATTATGTGTACTCCATTTGCCAGGAACAGTCTCAAGTGCTAGACAATTTTTGATGAGCAAACATAAGATAATAATTATTTTTAATATTATCATCTGAAAATAAAGCACAACCACAAATTCATTACTTTCTGAATAAATATAACTAATGCCTTTCCTCCCTTTTCTACCCTAACTATTGACCAAAATATCTACCAATGTTTGATGGATAAATCCATGAATTTGTGAATGGAAATTGTACAATTAACCCAGTTTTATAAATTCCTTTAAAGGAAATTAACTCTTTAAACAACATTATTTCAAAGAATTCTATAGGAATTCATAATTTCTTTAAGATTTATGTTGCTGTACATGAGCACTTTGGTATAATGTGAGTCTACTCATTTGTGTTTTTATTGAGAAACTACTATTGTATTGGAAATTTTAAGCATCAGTGAAATTTTTAAATAGTTATTTTACCTTTTGAATTGCACACCCAAACAACATTTAGAACATATGGATTAAAATTAGATTTTCTGGGCTAGTGTTAAATGTCAAATGTAGTCATTGAATGATTTAAGTAATGTCCAATAAAAGCTTTGTTTTTAATAAAATTAGGTTATGTTAATAACTCAAAATCTAAGGGCTCAATTCTGACAAATGCTATACATAGATGCATTTTGACGACGTTATGCTTAATGAAATAAGCCAGACATGAGAGGACAAATATTGTATGATTCTAGTTATATGAGACACCTTGAGTGTAGTCAAATTCATAGAGAGAAAATAGTGATGGTTTACAAGGGCTGGAAGAAGGGAGTAATGAGGAGTTATTGTTTAATGGGTATAGAGTTTCAGTTTGGAAAGATGAAAAAGTTTGGAGATGGATGTCAGTGACGGTTGATTAACGATGTGAAAGGATTAACTTAATGCCACAGTACTGTACACCTAAAAATGGTTAAAATGTTAAATTTTATGTTTTGTATGTTATGCTACAAAAAAGAAAGTTGGGGCTCAGCATTTCTATTAAAATAATAGCAGACAAAAACTAATCTAATATTTGAACATAGAATTTAAAAAATAATTTTTCAATGGGATTTTTAAAATAAAAATTCCTTTCATAAAAGAAACATTTAAATATAGATTGTTTTCCCTTGGAAGTTTTCTTAATGGAAAAAATTAGAAATATCTTATTCACTACTTGATTGTCTAAGAGGGATAAAATTATCAGCGGATTTAAAAATACTAACAAAAATATTTTAATTATCATGACTTGGATTCTAAACTGTAACGCTTACACATTTTTATTTTTGGTACAGACAAGCAAGATTCTTTTGACTATGCTAAAGTATAACAGGACACTGATTGACAAAAAATATTTTATCTAGAACACTAGCTGTATCAAACAGGGTATAAAATTGAGAATCACAGCCATAAAGCATGACATTTAATTTCTCTCTTTTCAGCTTTTATGAAAGTTCATTTGTACAGCATGTTTTCTTAAATGAAACTAATGTAAGCAAAGTATTTTTTTGTTCATAAAGTAATTGCTCAACATACTTGGATATCCTTTCTTTTTTTAAACTGCTTCTTATTTGGACTTTATAGAGAGCAGACACAAAAGAGTGCACATGCGTTTAAATTATCCTCAGCCCTGTCGTAGTTTTAGAGTATCCGGTTCTGGAGAGATTTTGCATGAAGAATAGGGTACATTCAGGAGTCAGAGAGGTGGAAATACTAGCTCTAGCTATCTGTAGTACAGAGGCATAAACTCATCAATCAGAAGCTTAGTACCTTAGAAACTCATGTAAAAACCAGCAAGACTCTAAGTGATTAACTGACATGATACCATTTTGTCACCTACCCTCATATTCAAATTAATATTTAAGTTTATACAGTGGTATATGATTTTACAAAGCTAATTTAAAATAATCATATGCACTTTTTAAAAACATCTTTTTTAACCTAAAATTACATTGTATTTTTGATTTAAACATTTAGTAAAGATAAATCTTAGGAATATTGCATTTATTACCTTAAACAGTATTGCTTATTGTCCTGCCTGTTGGTAAACTCATTGAGGTGGAAAACAAAGGTGCAATTGTGACTCATTATCTTGTCTTCATTATGTGAGAACTATTGTTTTGTGTTTTTTCAAAAAAGATGCAGACTAAGCACAGATCACCCATTTCTATTCAACAGGACCATTTGCTGAAATAACTACTTCTCTGTTGGCTGTTATGTCTATTATGGCCATCAGGATATACTTCTTCTAAAATATTACCATACCTGTGTCTTTATAGTTGATTTTGTTATATGTAGTTCTTCTGCAGGTGCTCACTGAGGACAATTTGACATGTAACCAGACACTTTTTCTTCATAGAGTTTAACTTCATGACCAAGCCTGTTTGTCCACAAGTGGTATTATTTTTAGATGATTCTGTAGATTCTGGAAGGATTGCTGCTCTTGTAAAACATTCTTCAAATGGAGTTTTCAATTAGACATTTCTCATAGTGTTTTGCATATTTAGTCAGTAATTGTATACTTTTGAGTGGGAACTTTATGTATTAATAGGAATATGACAGCTATTGGGATTGTAGAAAACCAGGGGAAGACATCCATGTTGATGTGTTGGAGTAAATGCTCACAGCATCTAATGAAACATCCAGGGCAGTTATGAAGGTAGAACAGTATGCACTAAAGTAGAAAGGCTTTATTAAAAGACCTGCCAGATTAAGAATTTTACAGATATTCATTTTTCTCTTTTCTCTTAGAGGCACCTTTATCAACTTAGAAATCCAGATGAGAAAATTCAGTTACTTTTTACTCATTCCTCCTTTTGTCCTTTTTTCTGCCATATTCAATATATCGCCCAGCTCTGTATGTCTCATGTAAAATATCCTTAAATCATCATTTTCTTCCATTCCATTCTGAATACCACTGTTCTAATATGTATCTTTAGTATTTAATTCTTGGACACTTTTTTCTTAATAGTTTCCTTTGCTTTCAATCTCTTGTTCTTAAGTTATTCTTTATGCTGATGTAATAAAGTTATAATTTTAGAATAAAAAAAATTATCGTGACACTGTCCAGTTGAAAATAAAAAAAAAGCTTGTCTCTCTTCTCTGATTACAAAATGAAATACAAATTTCTTAGTATAACCTGCAGCATCATATTGATATGACCGAAGTCTACTTTCTGGTCTACCTCTCATGATGCCCTGGGTGACTTAAACTATAGTCTTATCTTCCTACTCTGAATATTATTTCAGCCTGAAATAGCCTTTATCCCAGGGTACAACTGTAAATCCCATTCACTGTGTGACACTCAGATAAAATATTCTACCTTTCTAATTTTTTATGTAGCAATCAACTTTTTCCTTCCTCTAATAAGATGGTACTAATTTTATTCTCTCAATATATATACATATTTGGTCATTTAAAAAACAGTGACAATCTCATTATTTGCTCAGTACTTCCACGTAATAGAAATATGTTTAAATTTTGTTAAATAACTGTTGAGTAATAAGATTTATTATTATAAAAATTTTAATAATAGTGGATACACGTGTAATATTTACTATGTCATGGAAGATATTGTAAATGCTTTATAGGTTAGTTTATTCAATCATTATAAAAATAGTAGAAAATATTATTGTCCATCTTTTTGCATATGGAAAACTAGAAATAAAATTTAACTACTTTTCTAAAGTTTCAGAGTGCCAGAAGGGTATTAGAACCTCTGAAAACCATAGTTTTAATTATTGTGTTTATTGCAAGAGAGGTAATAAAAAAAAAAAAATTCTTATTTTGCCAGAAACATCTCTCTATCAATTTGTTTTTGGTAATTGAGAGCTAATATTTTATTTTATTGTTTGCAATTAATTTTTTTGAAAATGAGATACCAGCGTGTTTATTTTATATTGGCCAGAATTAGTAAAGCACATTTCTGTCGTTATTGTAAATTCTACTTAGAATACAAATTCTGGACTTTGCCTATAATGATAAACTATTTTACGATGCTACACTAAATTTCTTATTTCTGAGAATTCTAGTGCTCAAATATTTTTAATTTCCTCTAGTCTGGTAAGATTTAAAAGTGAACTATACTGACACTTGTTGGGAATGGAGCTTATAACATCCAAACACTGATAAGTTTCAGAACAGCATTGCCAACATTTATTATGTACGTGCATGTGTGTGTGTTCCTCATATTCTTTTTGTTAATTAAATTTATCGAGGAGACATTGGTTAATAAAATGATAGAGGTTTCAAGTGTACGATTCAATGGTACATCATCTGTCTATTGCATTGTGTGTTCACCACCCAAATTCTAATCTTCTTCAGTCACCATTTAAATAAAGGGAATCACCTATCACCTGGATATCAGGAGCTCAAATGAACTGGGAGAGAGAGCTGAGATGCTAAGTGTCAGAGTAGCGGATTAAAGCAACAAGCTAAAATTGAAAGAAATGAGCTTTTAATCACTTACTGTGACAGTGTAAGCAAGGCTGAAAACTGAGAAAACACTGACTATTGCCCCTGTTCCATTTTCCTGCACCGAACGGCGACAGTGAAGGGTCACGTGGACCACCTCTGGCAAGGGGATCACCTCGCGGTTGAGGGAAACTTGAACAAAAAGCTCAGGTAGTTTTGTGGATTCACGTGGCAAGAAGGGGAAAGGAGGGTTAGGAGTGGAAAAGCACTCTGTGTAAGAATAGAAAATAGCATCTTTAAGGATTCCCTTTTCTCCCTCGTCAAGAAGGACTTGGCAGGAGCGCCTAAAAAAGACCTCTGTACGGGAACTCGGCAAAGAGTAGGAATGGAGGCTCAGGGCGGGGAGCGAGGAGAGAGCGTGACCCTCACTGGCGGAGTCCTTGGCTGCACCTCCCTTCCAGGAGGCAGTGTCTTCGTGCCAGGTCTCCTGTGGGGAGAGCAGCTTTCCCCTTGAGGACAGTCAGGCCTAATTGCACATGATCTGGCCTGAAAAATCACACAAGAGGTTTTTTTTGTTTTTTTTTGTTTTTTTTGTTTTTTTTTAACAGGACCTGGACTCCTCACCATAATGATGCCAGTAATAAAGGACAAACATATTCATTGCTTATTATATTCCAGGTACTATTACCCTAAGCACTTTGTATTACCTCCTTTAGTCCTTCGTAATTCTACAAATTTATAATTACTAATTCACTATTACTAATGAGGAAACTGAGAAACTATGAAGTAAAATAATTTGTTCAAGGTCACACAGCTAGCAAATAGAGACACTTCAGATATCACACTTGAAACTTCTACATAAAGTTTTCTCTAACAATAACCACTCAACAGAATCTCTTGAATAAAGAGAAATCTGAATAATGAAAGAAAAAAAAATATAAGCCGGGGTCTTCAATGCATTCTATTTCTTCTAATCTAATCAAATTTTATATTTTTGATACACAACATAGAGACAAATATAGAAAAATGTATATGGTAAATTTGGAAAAAATAAATTCACAATTTTATACTTTTTCTGATCCTTCTAGTGAAGTGGTTGCTGATATAATATCCTGAATCACAGGCAAACATTTTCATTGGTGAAATATATATCTCCAACTGTGTCTTTGTCATATGAAGGATTCTAGTTGGTATTTAGGTAGGGGTCAGAGACAAGACCAAACATCTGGCTAAGCTGAGTGACAGATATCAAAAACAAAGATAGCAAAGAGTTTGATTAATAATAATAAATACTATAACAAAATGGCACATATATATGTCAATCATTATGTAGAACAAAATATAAACTAAGCAATAATATGAAAAAGAAGTACTAGTATTAGAAGTTTAAAGGCCAGGCAGACCAGGAGAGCAACATAGCAAAATGAACAGATAGGAATAAGTTTCCTACCCATCCCTGCCCCACATACAAAAAGTGGGTCAGAATCTAAATAGATAATGCCATAAATATCTGGAGATTGTAGAGTATAAGTGAAAGAATCCAGTGTCAGGGACACAAAATTTAGCCAGCAGGTCTGAAGATGGCCAGAAAGAATGGCCTTGATACTATATATCAGTTTCTTTAATGAAAAGAAGGAATTCCTTATAGATCTCTTATGCAGAAGTAAAACTAATGAAGGAGTAAGAAAATTTTCTCATAACAGAGTGGAATTACATATGGCTTCATGTAAGGTGACATTTCTTTCTTTACAAATAATAACATTGGGTTTTCTTTATGGATATAAAAATGTATTTATGGGTTAACTAGATTTTACTGCCTTAAGATACATAGAGAATTATAATTTGAATTTCTCAGATAAGGAAGTCAAATTAGAAAAAAATAATGGTATGTATTTATGTGTGTGTGTGTGTGTGTGTGTTTGTATATAAAAACATTTTTTTTTAATATGAAGTAGGTGATTGGTAGTAAAATCACATTTTAAGCTCAAAATTGTAAACATTTTAGTTTAGTATTTTATACTGTTAGGGATTAGAGAGAAGAAAGTAATATTTATTAAGCATCTGTTATGAACCAGTCATTATATAAATTGCTTTGTATATGTGATCTCATTTAATTCTTTCAAATTAAAAAAAAAACAAAAAACAGTAAGATCTGAAACCAACATTTCCTAATTAAAGACCAGGTATTCTCTCTGTTCCTATGTTACGTAATCCTGAGACCAAGAAAAATTGACTTACTTGCCTGCCTCCAGTAATACCTTGTGGTTGTGGAAGATAAGACTGAAAACTAATAAATAATGTATTTATGAAGGTTGACCTGTTTCTCATTAAGACACACTTCAATCCCCTTGCCATGCTGTGGACATCAGTCTACAATTATTATGTCATGACTTCTGGCCAACCTCAATTAGTTCCCTGACTTGTGAGATTCTTCTTAAAACTATAAGTCTAGGCCCAAAACTTTATAAGGATCATGATCTAATTTCGCCATTTGTGACATTTCTAAATTTCTGTCAAAATGGTGCTCACTCACCCTCACTGAAGTAGGTCAAACAAATTTACTTTTGCCTGATAAACAGAATTTAGTGTTTGTGTAATCAAGTATTACAGTTATTACATACTTTTATTTGTTTTTATTTATTCAAATTAGGGCAAATATGGGTCAATAAACTTCAGCTTCCTTGCTCAGAGTCAAAGCTATAGTGAGTAGAGGACCTCACATTTAAACCATTGTCTTTGATTTTTCAATGACCATAGTCTTTGCATAACTTGAAATTGGTGTCATGTAGAAGTACTTCAATGTTTGCTTATTCCTGGTATGAGTTACATTGTATGTCTATTTAAGCTTGAGTAACATAAATTTATTAATGGACTTTGGTTAGGTGGGCCTTATTAAGCTTCAAATTCAGATGTGATATTTGAACAAGAAGTTATCTTAAAAAAAAATATGCTTACATGTACATATATGTATGTTAAAAAAGAATAAGGATTTCAATACTTGATATGTATAGAAGCTACCTTTTGGCTTTATTTTGTGTGGCAACACACAAATTTAAAAACATATTATATATTGTGTGGCATATTGTATATTGTATATTGTGTGGCAACACACAAATTTAAAAACATATTATATATTCTGAAAATTAGTGTCATTTTTGAACATCTGATAATATTAACTGACCTCAGTTTTAAGCTAACAATGTAGAATCACCTTTTAATTGAAACTCAGATCATTCATACAGAGATTCTGAATACCTTCAGTTTGTCTTTGATCACAAACTTTGCAGAATGAACACAAAAATACTCCCAGGCTCTGGTTCTATCCCTTTATCATGGATGAATGACTTAGAGATCACATCATCCCAAGTCTCAGAAGCAGCCTTTAACTGAGTGGTAGATAAAACCACTAAAAATCTCCTGCTCAATTTTTTATAAAATATGCAGAACGTCCACTGATTTCAGGAAATAAATGCATCTTTTGAAAGTTAATTTTATCATAATGGTGATTGAGGGATGGAAATAGTCCAAATAGGATTCTCTTCCTTATATCTATGAAAACGCAATCTGTTTTTCTTTGATTTCCAGATTTTAGTCAACACAAATGATTATTCAATGTAATAGAAATACCATTATTAAAGTATGTTAATGGTAATTGCATAAAATTAGGCATTAAGTAATATATTCAGCATTCTTTATAATAATTAAGATTTGTCTAAGTGTTTTCTACTATAAATATATGTGCATATCTCTTATAATCTTCATAGGATAGTGATTGTTTTTTGTTTGTGAGTTTGTTTTGTTGTTGTTTGCTCACATTTATAAGTTCTACTATGTAACAGTGCTTAGAAAAAAAGTAGCTGTTAAGATTTTATTTGTAGAATGAATTAAATAGAAAATAAAATAAAATTAGTTTATATGAGCTGTATAAAATATTTTAAAAAGAGTGATTAAATGTAGGCCCTAAGCCTTTTATTTTCTTTTCAAAAATGAAGAAAATCTGTTATTATTCTAGATTTTCATGAAACTCAACATTAATATTATAGGACTTTTAATAGAGGGTCAGAATCTAAATATAAGTATTTTTCTCAGTGTTAATAATATTATAATGTATTCTCCATCAAAGAAAAAACAAGTAATACTCAAATTAAATGTTTGCAAGAAAAATAAAAGATAAATGTGAGCGAGGAAAATAGAAGAGATCTAAGTGTGTAGGAGATTTTATCATTGTTAAACTTTATAAAAAATATGATATTATAGCAGATTATCAAAATTTAAAGGACAAAACTTCAATATATTCTTTAATCTTGTTTGTCAATATGTATTATAGGTATAATTTTCTTCCTCTCGGATGTAATTTGCTTAAAAGAATAAAACATTTTAATATGTCTAGTACCGCACGGTTTTATTATTCGTATTAATTTAAATTTGTTTTTCTTCTATAAATTTGTTATTTAGATATGCAGAATGTTTTAAGATAACTGATTGCATTGAAAGTAGCAGTTTCACAATATTATGCAATAGTGGAAGATTTAAGAAGAAAACATTTAAAATTACCTTGCATTATTATATTATAAAGTATAATCAGTATTGAGAAATCTAAACATGTGCCTCCAAGAAAAATGGTCAGGAAGAGTTACTCACTTTTCACAGAATGATGCATTAATAAATACTTGTATAATTGTCTATGAAGGAACCTGAGTACAAAAGAATCTCTGGTAAATCTGTAAAACTGCCATAGTTTGCATATTTTAATTTTAATGATTTATTATTGTTTCTATTAAATTAACTTGAAATTTACATCAATTAGTCCTCATATAAAAAGATTGACACCGCAAATAATTTTATTAGGAAATATAATTCTCTCCTTTTATGACTATATTACAGCCAATAAAGGAAAAATATTGCTGTTTTTTTTTTAATTTTTACAAATTTATTTATTAGACAAAGAATATGTGTTGGTTAATATCGTCTTTGCTTTCAAAGATGTATCTTGACCCTTGATAGCCATGCTTAATGAACAAAAAGTATATATTTTTACCTGTGCTAGTCTAATTTGTTGACATACTTTGTTAAATAAGCATAAATTATTTTACTTTCATTATTATGGTACTATCTTTGGAAAAAAATGTGTGCATGTATATGCACACATCCATGTTGGTGTGTGTGTATATATATATATAGATATATATACATATGAATTAATATATGAATTAATGAATATATGTACACTGATTTCACTGCCAGTGATAAAACACTTGCATTTTAAATTATTTCATCCACTATCACACTAACTCTTTAATTTTATGTAATTGTAATTATGGGATTGCTGCAACTTAATTTTCTTTATAATCTTATAAATACCATATTATTCTATCCTCTTTTGCTTCAGTCTGTTTTGCAGAAATGGTAATTATTTATAACTTAGAAGTTTGTCTTCTGATAATGACCTCTATTATTTTATCAATCATTATTTTATTCCATTTCTACTGTCCCCCTGATATCAAGAGAGCTTCTTATCATTTGTCTACATATTGGTGATTTGAGCTTATACTGAAACAAATTTGTTCTTCAATGGAGATTTGAAATATTAATGATGTTGCTAAAAACATTCATAATTCTTTATATTATGAAAATTCCCTTCGTCTCAATTTTCTTATTTCTTATACTTTAAAAATATTTTTTACTCAGGTATTTTTCCAAATGTATACCTCACTGATGTACACATACAAAGAGCTTTTGCATGAACCTACTTCTCCTTGGTTAGCCAAGGAAGGAGCCAAGTGACTATATTTAATGAAATAAAAGCCTATATTTTTCAGTCAGAGAGTATAATGTGCCAGCTACTCAGTAGACAGCTAAAGAGATATGTGTCTCTTCATCTTCTTTGTGTTGGTGATAAGTAAAATCTTAACTCCCAGTCACATCTATCTTGTCTTATGAAGAGATTCAGATTTCACAGCCAGTACTAGACATATTCTCTGCAAGCCTCTCTCTGGACTTACTGTTGAATAGTCAATTTTATCATCAAGTAAGACTGACTGATGACTAATTATTGTTGAACAAATGTGAGTGGCAACTTTATATTTCTGTGAAAAAAATGAAAGTATATGAAAAAGATGTATTACAAGAGACTGCATACCTTTTATGACAATTACCCCAAATGCATCATTTTATGGTATCTATTTTTTTCTTGTAATCTGAAAGATGGTCGCTTGACACATAAGAATAGGTAGGTGATCTGTAAACTTCTCACTGACCTACATGATTCACTTACCACTACTGAATTCTTATTGTAGTTTTTTACACTTTGTATTAAATAAAATACATCTCTATTTTTAAATATGACAAGTAGTTGGCATTTTGATTTTTTGAGTTTTAGAAAATCTATAAAGAGAAAAAAGTAAATCATGTATTAAGAAAAGAAAAAATATGTCATATGTTTAATCTAAGACAAAATCTATTAGCAAATAGTGAGGATTTAGTAGAAGAAGCCAATACTTTTGAAATATTAAACTTCTAAGGTGACAGCATGATCAGCTACATCCTAATAAAATGAGAAAATTCTAATATACTTTCTCTATGATATGCTTTCTGACTTTTATTTATTATTATGTTATATTATATGATACTATACTGTTACAGTATACAAAATAATACTGTACTATATTCCATTTCTTCTTTTTATCTTCTCTCAGCCTTAACTTTTCATAAGCCCATTGTTGTGCATTTAGATATTCTTTCTCTTTTACACTTTTCTTATCTTAAAGAAAGCAATCTATAATTAGGGATTCTTAACAGAGAAAATATCCGGCTATTCATTACTGTGTTAATAGCCTAGGGTGCTAATAGAATACCATCCTCAGTTACACTCCAGAAAGACAGATTCAAACACCTAGCTCATAGTCCACCTTTCAGTATTTAGTAGCACGCATCCAATACTAGTATAATGAATTGCAGGTCTGTTTTCTACCCTGGCATACATCTCTGTGATGCTGAGTAATTGGGGTATTGATAAAACTAGCACCTCTAGAATGCTGGGGTATTGATAAAACTAGCTGGGGTATTGATAAAACTAGCACCTCTAGAATGCTAGGGTATTGATAAAAGTAGCACCTCTAGAATGTATTCCTTCCAGGGTATTCATCTTTTTTGTATCCTTCCCAGAATATTGTTCGGGACTTCAATTTTCAGGTTATAATGATTATATTCCAGTTTCTTATCACATACATACACTATACACATACCATTATAGGCTCTTCTGCTAATTGTCTTTAGAAGAATATAAAATAAGAGGCATGTGAGAGTATGTAGATATGTTTCTTAGTAATCATTTTAGTGGATGTCTGAGGGAGATTGTATAAGGAAATTTTTAATCACTAATGTAGGCAGTAATTCATTGTGCTCTCCTTAAATTTGTAATCTTGTGTGTAAACCCACAGAACTTCAGATAAATTTATTAATCTTGGTAATTCTAATGATTACAGAAAACATGAGGGATTTAAAATGTTTTCATAATAGAGATTATCTTAAAAATTGGCTATTTTAACAGACAATAAATTCTATTTTCAAGCAACAATAAAAACATACAAATCTACAAAATATCTATGAAGAGTTTTAAGAGATGAATATTTGAAAATGTTAAAATAGAGATAAGAAGTGATTAAGGATAAAATATAGAGCACTGGAAGCAACCAAGAATATCTTAGAAAGTGATGAGGAAACAAGAGGCAATTTTCTGTATAGTCCTGGAACATCTTACGCTGCATGTATGTATGAAGAGTAATGTAAATTTAATGCAAGGAAACTTAACTTTGGGTGGTGAGCACACAATACAGTATACGTATAACATATTGAATCATACATTCAAAACCTATTAACCAATGTCACCCTAATACATTTAATTTAAAAATACATACAAGACTCATTACACACATACACAAAACAAAATAAAAATAAATTTATATTAGCGGTTAGGCATTCACTCCTAGAACCATTCCACTACCTTATTTTTAGAACGATATCCAACCATATATTTATCTTTACACATTTTTATTTTTTACTTTTAGTCTCTTTTAGAAATGTAGATATTTAGCCACCTATTTAATTCTGCTCAATTGTCACTTTTATCTTTTTTTAAAACCTTATATATATTTTTATTTTTCTCCATAGTATTTGTGTATAGAAAATACCCTGAAAAAACCTTTAATATGTAAAATTCACACTAATTCAGATAATAATTTGTTATAATAAATTCTAATATTTTAAAATATTGGAATTTATATTTGATATTAAATTTTAAAATTTCAGATATCAATAGTGAATCATATAGCCTTTTAGATTGTATACATATAGAGGAGTGGCTTGAAAAAAACTGCAATTAATCTGTATTATAAAATGATCTCACATTACATAAGAAAATCAATTATATTATGTGTAATTTTATCGATATGTTGAAGCAAGAGGAAGGAGAAGTAGTGAAGATTTTTATCAGGATTTTTATCTTTCAAATACAGCTCATTACTCTTTAAGTTATATGCCAGAAATATAAAATATTTAAATATACCTTTACATGTTTTCAGTAACATTTTAATAAAAATGAAAGGAGATTCGAAACATTCATTGTGTTTAATTTAATTGAGAAAATTTAACTTCTGTTTATGTGATTGTATTTTTAATAGTGTGAAGAACATGTGAAATAATATTGTCGGATGAATCCTTCATCCTAATGCTCGATTATCTGCACAAGAGTGATGTATAATCAGTCGACATGTTTTTAGAAAGTTACAAAGGGTCTATCAATTCTTTCTTGTTCTTTTTCCTGGGAGGTTCATATGGTATGTTCTCCAACATTAGTAGGTAAACCTCTTAGAGAAGAGAGATTCAAAATTTTTGTTGGTTATTATTGCTCTGTTTTCTTAAATAAAAGCTTGCTGTGATCCTTTGATGAAGTAAGACTTCTATTCAGTCAAAGGAAAAAAAAGTTTGGAGTCAGGGTGAGAAGAAGATTAAAACTGAAAGCTTCAAGACAGTTTTCTCCAGCGCACTTGTAGAAATAAAGCCTTGTCCAGCGTATTACGTGTGCTTATTGATTATTATTTCATCTGGAGCTTATTTCCAGTTGATTTGTTCCAACTTGTTTTCCACTTTTTCTTTGAATTCTGGTTTCAGCACTTGTCTTTCACATTTACCTGCTGAGTTTTCTACTAGTTTATTTTTACAACTTCTTGAGATGTTCCTTATGGCTTGGATTTTTCTGCTTTTTGGTTTTACCTAGCCTTCTGAAACAGTGAATCCCTTGGGAAAACTTCCTTGAGCTTGTGTGTACTGAAGCATGCATGTATATATATATATATTTTTTTTTTTTCTGTGTATATAGGGAGCAATTGTAGCAGTTCAATATTTGCTGAGATCATAAGTAAGTCGTCTCTCTACTCTTTTTAAAACAGTTAAGATGACAACTGATATGAAATGTGACATAAAATGTTTTTCTTTTAGAGTTATGGTGGATAAAATAACCCTGTTACAAGTCAATGGGTACTCAAGGATTAGCACTGATACAGTGCTTCCAAGACAATTTTACAGACATTGTTTTATTTCCTCATCATAACAGCCATGTTAAATAGTTGGAGTTAGAAATAACATTATCAACATTTAAAAGACAAGGAAATCAACTCAGAAAACAGGAGAAAAGGTTTTCTGAGGATATCTGAGCAACTTAATGACGAGGTTTGGATTACAATGTACAACTCTACTTTTTAAAACTGGTATGATCGCAGAGGCCTTTACAGATTCAGTAGTGATAATCAATATAATAATAATACTAAGTTCAAAAACTATTTTGGAAATTTACGTGATTTTAATTTTATTGAGAAGGTAACTGAAAGTTGCTTTTTGAAAGAAAATTTATTTTAAAATATATTGATAGAGAAATAATGGAAAACAATATTAAAGTCCATAATTTTTGTGTCAAAGTTTTCCAGCTATTTGTGCAAAATGATGAACACCAAATAGCTCCCTAAAGTATAATTAATGAAAGTTCACCTAAACCTATTAAATTTATATTAACTAATTAAACTCATAGGAATGTGGACAAAGCATTTTAAAGACAACTAGCCATTTTTAAATTTGCCTTTTGGCTCTATTATGTAGAATCCTTTTCTCTGTGGGGATTTTCTATTATTTTCATTCATTTTATACGTCTTCCCTTACCTTCCTGAGCATAGTTATCATAGCTACTTTTTACACCTCTTCTGATATTCTCAGTATCTGTTTCACCTTAGAAATGAATGATTATGCTGTAGCAGGGGTTTTCAGAAATATATTCTATGAAGTAGGGAGAAAATCCTATGACATAAATGAAATTACATGTTTCAGTGTGCCAAACTTTCTCGCTTAGCTGCATGTTTTTTTTTCTTTGTTTGTTTTTGTTTTTTTAATAACTATGATGCATTATGATTTGGACGTTGAAACTTCAGTTACAGAATTTCACAAATCTATTATCTCTAGTCTTTTCTTTCTCAGGTCTTTGCTTTACCCACTAAAGTTTAAGGTGCACAAAGAATTAGCAACTGCAAAATTGCAATAATAAGATCCTCAATTAAATTCATTAACAATTCTGTTTTGCTTTGAGGCATATATTTACTTAATATACTTTTATTAATCATTTATAAATGTCTTTTTTATCAGTTGCTGAAATATATAGCCATACAACACACACATAAAACACACACACAACCCACATATGCACATACACACACTCTTCTGAAAGCTGACCATCAATATGAAGTATTTCAGATTTGTCTGCTCCGAAACTATGCTGCCTCTATTTAGAGCAGGTAATTTGAAATATGGGAAAAATCAGTGGGACAGGAATGGAAAAATCTCACCTCTGTTTACGACTCAGACTATTTTAAAGAACATGAAAGTGTATTCAATTTCACATAAGAACCAGTATTTCAGAAATACAAGTTTAACAATCTGAGGAATTACCTGGGATCCCACAGAAATACATGCCAAGGAACCAAGAATTACCAGTTGTTGTCAAGGCAACGAGTGCTCTAAAATTCCTACTAACAGGCTCCTTCTAGGTTATACCATAGATAGTGTACTTGCTACCACCCACAGCTAACGTGAATATCTTGATGTTATGTACAGGAGGCCTAATCAATAGAATAATTTTATTGATGTAGAGATAATTATTAGAAAACTCAGTAAGGCTGTACAATTTCAGTAACGGTTCTGTGGCCTTAGGTGAAGCTACAGGTCCACAGCAGAAATTGAGTAAAAGTTGTCCATGAGTCACAGAATAAAAATAAAAAACGAGATGAAACAGAAGCAAATACATTCTTTATAATACTTTTTTAAGTTAAAATCAAAATTCAGAATGAGATTGGTTTCTTTTTTATTTCGTAAGTAATATTGCATATTTTTCTAACATTGTTACTTTCATGTGTACAAAAGAATGATTTGACTTTTGTATATCATGCCAAATGATCATCACAATAAGTCTAGTTAGCATCCATAACCACACATAGTTACAGATTTTTCATATTGCATATTAATCTCAAATTGATGGAATCAGATATTTGTGGAGTTAAATGATGATCTACAGAAGTCATATAAAATATATTTATTGGAAAATGAGGATGCTGAGATTCAAAATATTTAAAATTTATTTAGAAAGTCACCTACCTAGTTAAGAAGATGCAAATTCCAAAGGCATGGCTTTTATATATCTCGCCTGATGTTCTTTCATTTTTACAATACTGCATTTTAGTTGCTACATTAATTGACAATAAGTAAGAGAAGACATTTTCACAAACAGAAAGATTAAACAAAAAATGCAGTGAGTGTTTACATGTTAAATATGCAACTGAAACAGTGAAATTTATAAAATCATCATTTCATCCTAAATATGAGTTTGTTCGAATGAGCTAGTTAGATAGAACACCCATTTTGTACCTAAAAACGCTGCTAATTCTTCTACTTCTAGGTCTTTTAGAAAGTAATTTAATCTCTCTCTTTAATTTTTTCTTCTATAAAAGGTAAATGAGAGTTTCTACTAAATTGATAGTATTTTGTAATGAGTGAGCCTATGCGTTTAAAACATAATAATGATGGTGATGATAATGTTCATACATAAAAAAGAATCATGCAGTTTACAGATTTGATATTGTTTAAGATTTTTTTTTAATTTTATAGAGAGTTGTCATTAAAATTTGATAGAAGCAAATATTACGCAATCACCTAGATTGGGTAAAGGGAAGATTTATTTACTGAGTAATTCCTATATACCAGAAACTTTGCTAGACATTTTACATTATATTGCTATTTAATAATTCGAGTTAATCAAACAATTTAAGACAGTGTGTGAATCAGTAAGTACTTATGAAAGCATGCCAAGTATTAAGATTGAAAAATATTTATAATTGATGGAAGCATTCTATTTTGAACTGGGACTTTGAATCCATTCAAGCACAAGTATTTTTTTCAAAAGTGTTTGCTGTATTATTTCATATCAAACGACAGGATATAGTTTGACATGGAGGTTTTAGAGTCTGAAAATGAGTTTCTGTTTAAATAAAAGTTGAGTAACAGGTAACATAGTCTACAAATTTATGAGTCTATTTCTAGGAGAATAAAAAGCCAAGAGAAACATCAAAAATGAAATGGGCATAGAACATCGAAGTGTATCAAGTGTACCTACAGGAGAGCAAGAACATACTGGAATATAGTTTCAACAATAATCACTGGGCCCAAATTCAACAAAATCAAACATATAATAATTAATAGTAAATACAATGAATAGACAATTGAGTTATTTGTTATTTTTATTTATTACTATTTGCAAAGCTGTAAGAAGAATCTTTAGGAATATATGTATGACATTTGTCATCTTTCCTAACTGGATCCTTCTCACCTGAGCAGTGAGCCTCTGAGGAGATGTGGCTCACCACTAACTTTGAACATTAAGAATTTCATCCTGAAAAAAAAAACAAAACACTAATTCTGCTAATACTGATGGTGAATAATCTTTCTAAGAAGTCTATTAAATTCTAATAGACGTGCATATGCTTTTGGTTTTTTCCTCTCGTCGCTAAATTGATTTTCTGTAATTAAAAAAATTAGCTTTTTATTTTTATCTATGTCCTTTGGTGTCTATTAGTTTTTAGCTCACTTCACATATTTCTTTTTTCTTAACCTTTTCAACAACTTCTAGATGTGAGAATCATGAAGTGACAGAGTAATTAGAAAAATAATGAGGTTTCATTACCCAAACAAGAGAATTAGTTGGTTGTATTTTACTTCTGTAGCAATCCTGCTCTGTAGCGATCCTGCTCGTTCCTGCATTATTTAGTCAGTACCTCATTTAGTCTCAGAATAACTCTTTGTAATAACTTCCGAAAGGAGAGGATGTTACAATTACCATAAAAACATCAGTGAATTTGATGATGCAGGAAAAACAGAAGCAAAATCTCTACTTCTCTTACATCTTAGTAACAACCTATTCATGACAATCCAGGCAACACGATGGTAAAATATTGGTGCTTATTCTCTGAAAAATCCATTTCCTACTGAAAAAGCTGAGAAAGATCTTCAGCATATGTTGATAGAATGCCTGTAATATGAGGAAATTAGAGCATGTCATTTATGAGGAGAAAGAGGGAAAACAGTTCCCAAGGAAGAATTTGTATTGTATCTCAAGAAGTTTAATTTGAACCACTTTTTAGCCCTTCCTAAACACCAAGGTCTACAAATGAGAAGAGTTTCTTCTCGTTTCATAGTGATAGCTTAGAGTTGGTAACACAGCATAGTTATAATTGTTGATAATAAAGCAAAGATCTCTAACTTAGCTTTATGCACCCTGTGAGTGGAACAAGGATAGGCAGTTAGCACAGTGGTTCCCCTTAATGTCAGGAGATACGTTTCGAGACCCCCATGCCTGAAACCATGGATGGTACCAAACCCTGTATATACTATGTTTTTCTATACATACACACTTATGATAAAGTTTAACTTACAGGCACAGTAAATTAACAATAACTGATAATAATAAAATCATTATAAAAATATATTGTAATACGAGTTTCATGAATATGGTTTCTCTTGCTTTCTCAAAATATTGTACTTACCCTTCTTCTTGGGAAAATATCCTTCCTCAGTTGAGGATGAAAATAACTGTAGAGATGACAAATAACTTGATTATAAACTTAGTAGAAACCCCACTCCAGAATTACCCAGCTTTTTACTTTTAGATATCTCATCCACAGAATCTGCTAGTTAATGAAAGTTTATTGTTTTAAGAACAATTTCGGGGTAATTTGTTATGCAGCAATAGAAAACTAATACGACTTCCAAAATAGTCAAGACAAATAAAATAGAAATCTCTTCATCTAAATATCTGGATTTACCAGTTTCAGACTTAAGTTTAAATGAGATGCTTTGTCTAGGTGTAAAGTTTTCTTAAAACTAGACTAATAGTGGTGAGATTATAACAACAAAGATACTATTATTGGTTTTTTTTAATACATGGAATATATCTAGTACTACATCTAATTTAACATTTATGTAAAAGTAAAGGAATTTACTTGGACAATCTATAGAATATTATTTATACATGCTATATATAATTAAATATAATTTAATAAATTATATTTAATTATAATTTAATAAATTATATTTAATTATATTTAATTATATATAGCATGTATAAAATCTTGACTCCATGGTGTGATTTTAAGACTACAGAAAATGTGATCTTAAAATCACACCACGGAGTCAAGATTTTATCTTGTCATAAACATGATTCCTTGTATCTTTTATATCTTTATTTCAATATCAATTTTTTTCTCTATATTGATGCTTTTAAAATAATTTTATAAAATACTTAAAAAGTTATCTCTCCATTTTTTATTAAGTGAATCTAGACATCAGATAGAATATTGATTAATAATAAATCATAAATTATTTTATCTGATAATGAAACAATTAGTTTTCTTTGAGGAGATGAATGAAAAATAAAATGACAATTCAATGAAATTAGTGATATGGAGTCATAGTGATAATTCAAATTCATCTATTGATACTTAACAAGGATTATTCAAGAGAAAAATGCAAATGCTGTCCTAATTCATATTTTAAAGTAGAAAATTTAAAAAAATAGATAAAACAAAACAAAAATTTTACCTTTAGACTATATGTATACAGTTGTGTGTAGGAATGCTTATTATGCAGAGTAGACAAAACAAGCATACAGTTTGCTTGTCTCAGGATGAATGTGAGAACGGAGTTTTAGTAAAAAGAAAGACATTTTTGCAGCCAGGGTCCTTAAAGCATTTGTGGTGTTGATTTTCTGGTCACGGATCTTTTTTTTTTTTTGTCCATTCTATTGTGTCTGTGGTTTCTTCCCTCTTTATGCTTCCTCAGTGCTGCTGAATGTTGATGAGACAATTCTGGGTGTAAACATCCTCAGGCAATCATTTTCAGATGATAAATTTAGGATCCGAAAACTTAAGATCTACTTTATGAGTGCAATTTGGGTCAGGCCGCCCAATTACATATGGTAGTCGTGTGATTCTGAGAATAATTAGGGGAGAAACAGCTATACTATGTCAAATTTAATGGATTCAGGGGGGAAATAATGATAAGAAGTCATGGAGAAAAATTCAGAGAGAAGTTGCAAGCAATTTATGGAAATTTTAGGACCCGCCCACATTGTTGTCATGTTTTATTTAATAGAAAAATAAAAGTTTAAATGAGAAAAAGTAACTTGTTTTCTGTCGAATAGAGGGAGTTACACTGGAAAATAAACAATATTTGATGAGAGAAGACTCAGACTATACTATCACATGGCCGTTGATTAAGGAGAAGTCTTTCAAATGCCACTTATTTACCAAATATACTCAGCATTATAATAACATCAATGATATCTGCTCTTGCTCAAGTTTAAGGATTAAATTATGTGATTTATAAGATACAAAATAATCTAAATTCTAAGTGACAGTGTTAACCCAGATGTAAGGTAAAGTCATTCTGTCTAAAAACATTAAATTTTCTTTTAAAATTATAATAGAAATTTTATATGCAGATAGTTTAAAAGTCACATTGAACGTAATAACTGATGATGAAAATGAGTAGGACCCTAATCTGCTACTTTCCTCCCTGCTCTCCCTCCCTATTCTTCACACTTCTAAGTAACAGGAGATGCTGCTGTTTCATACTTTACCAAGTCTTACATTATCTAAGGGCATACTATGGCACCAAACAGGATTCACATATTGGTGTTTGCAGTTTTCTGAAAACGATTCCCCTTTTTCCATTCTTTCAATGTGGTTTTATCACAATTGTTAGTTAAATCAGTGCTGTTTCTCTTTTTATATAATTATCATTTCTTCTGCGCTAAAACATGTCGTATGTTGTTTTCTTTGTTGAAATACCATATCTTCTGCCTTTTTTCTGTTCTTTTTTATTTCTATCATCATTATTATCTGATTTTTAGAAATGATTTCTAATTGTCTCATTGTTTCTCTTATTTTTTCCTTTTCCTTTTGTTAAAATTTTAGGAAATTCTGATTTTTACCCATCAAATTTGATCTTGAAAAAATTCCTGTCATTTTATTTATATATTTTAAAAGCCATTCTTTTTTACATTTAATAGCTCTCAGTTCTCTGTTCTAAATGAATATTTTCTATTACATTTCTGAAATATAAAACGTAAATTCTAAAAATCCTTTCTCTTATTATCTTCTATTTTTGTTTTGTCAGAATTCTGCTTTTCTATCATTCATTTTGGTCTCCCTTTACTATTAGAAAATTCCTTGACATGCCTCCTTGGCTTTCAATTCTATTTACTTAGAAAGTCTATGTTTAGGCTGGGCTATTCTACCTGTCTAGAAATGATGACCAGTTAGAGTCTTATATCATAAGTACAATCCACATATATTAGTATCTAGAGGTCTTTTTCGTAGAGAAGCTGTTTTTCTCTTGAATAAACCTCCCAAATCCTGTAACTGTTGGTCTGAGCACAGGCATTTTGAAAGCCAAGCAAAAAAAGAAAGTTTGGTTACCTGTTTCTTAAGATGAATATTTTCCCCACTTATTCAATTCTATCAATCACACACATTTTTTTTTCCACTAGAGAAATAAGGATGCAAATTGTTCCAGAAAATATATAAATATACATCTATCTCTAAGAAGGGACTGGGGAAAATGCAGTTTGAAAGTTGGAGGGGAAGAAATTTATAAGCCTACCCAATATGAATACTGATTTTCTTGTTTTCCTGTTCCATCTTCATACCTCAAACTTCTGAGCTTCTGCAACTTTCTGAGGGTCAGATTGGCTTGATTTTTCCTTTGGGGTCTGCTTTATTAGAACCCAGGTTCAATTCACATTCTTCTGTGATTCATACTTTTCCATACGTCACTTACAATATTATGTTCTGGAAAAGGTCAACTTGTGTCTCATTGTAGGGTCCTCGGTACTCAGAACACTTTTTAAAGCATAACTAGTTATGTATAAGTGCACAATAAACTGTTAAAATATGAGATTTTGTAGTCTATAATTCTTTAAATTAGAAAAAAAATGGCATAATCATGACCAAAATTTACAAGATTTATTATTAATTAAGTCATTTCTTATTTTTAATTTAATAATAGATGATTCCATGAGGACTATGATGTCAAAAGAAAGAAAATACATTTTTCATAATATTGAAGACATAAATTTATCTAAACTCTTCTAAAAAGAAGAAATATTGTTATTACAATTCAGGGTGTACAAATCATTTTAAAATTTGGTAAATAATAAAACACTGTATCATTATGCAATTGTTAGTTTAATCTCCAAATAAACAGTCTCTGTGCATAGGCTAAGATCAGAGGGAAATTCGACCAAGTCTTAGCTTAAAAGGACCTACATAAAAAATATTGAAAATGAATACAAATTAGTTAAGATCACTAATGAAAGCCATGTTTACTCACAAAGAGGCAAATATTTGATTTAAAAAATAAAGAATTATTATGGAAAATAGCAGTAAATTAAACACAAAAAAATGTATTATATGAGGACATTTCTCCAATTAGTCTGGATGTCATGAATATTTCAGTATGAAGGAAATTATCAATGAAAAATTTTGCTTACTATTTTTCATTTTGAAAAAGGATATAGAATTAGAAACCTGCATTTTAAAAGAAGGGGGGGGCAGGTCTCAGAAAAGATACAGTTACATAAAATAGTTTCTTTGCTTATAATTAAATTCAAAGATAGTAAGAGAAAAATATGTGGGGATTTCATTTCTAAAACATTTATGATTTACAAATTCACAATTTTAAAATAATCCCAGGCTACTTTTACTGCAAAATCATTGGAGAGAAGCCAATAATGTCAAGGATATAGAATATATCTACTTAAAAATAGCAAAAGATTTCATAAAGTGTTATGAAATAGTGATAAAAAGTTTAAATTGACTTGTATAAAAGCAGAGCCCGTGGATATAAAACTGACTGAAGTATAACAAACAGAATGTCACTGTGTTTAATGGAGTGCCACAGGGATCAGTGTGAGGGCTGATCTTACTTAACAACTTAATTAATGATGTGGAAGATGAAGAAAACAGTATGTTAATGAAATTTGTAGCTGATATCAAATTGGAAGTTTTGCCAACACCAATTAACAGAGCAAAATTATTTTGAAAGGGAAGTTGGAGAGGTTAGAATTATTAAGAAGAAAAATATAAATCATATGTTTAGTTTGTTAGAAATAGAATAACCAACAAACTTTCAGGGGGAAAAATTCTGAATAATGCTTTGATCTAAAATGATGGGAGTAAATACTGCCATTTGCGACAACATGGATAGACCTCAAGATAATCATGCTAAGCGAAAAAAGCCAGACAGAAAAAGTTGAAAATCACATGATATAACTTATATGTGGGATATAAACCTAAAAGCAGCAAAGGAACAGGACAACCAAACAGAGACTCATGGACAAGGACAATAGACTAGTGGTTACCAGAGGGGAAGGAGAGGGAGGGAGATGGAGATAAATGGGGTAAAAGGGGTCAAATATGTGGTGATAGAAAGAAATCTAACTATGAGAGGTGAACACACAGTGTATGTATATGCCTTACTATTAAAGAGTACAGCTGAAACATTGGGTTTTGTTAACCAATGTCACCATAAAAAAATTAATTAATTATTTTTTTAAAAATTTGAAAAATAAAGAAAATGGTAGGAGTAAACTGAGAGTATGTGGGAATTTCACATACTACACCAAATATTAAATAGAATTTTAAAAATTCTAAATAGTGCGAATACTCTAAAATGTGTAATACTTTTATTCAAATGCAGGGTTGACCTGAATTGATATATTAAAGTACAGAAAACAATATTACTAAAGTGAATTTAATAGTAGAAATAATGTTGAAGTTTTATGGGATTTCTGTCTTCATCATAGGAAAAAGTTAATGAGGAAATAACAGATTAACAATTCAGTTTAATATAACCATTATGAAGTGATTTAAAGTCGTAAAATAAATGTATTTGCATAAATAAATGGTTTGGTGTCCACAATAGTAGAGTTGACTTGATAGAAATCCCAGTAGTTAAATGTTCCAGAATAGAGTTACAACACATAAAGTTGCATAATTCAATGAGGTATTACAGAAAGATTAAAAACTTAAAATTAAGAGTCATACTTTAATATGGAAGGTTGCGAACCTTTACATAGCATCATTTTCCTCTGTAAATGGGGTAGATGTCCATTTTTGCAGGATCACCGCAGGGATCATGACATGCACATTTTAAAATCCCCAAACATCATGCCTGTCATACTGTAGATGCTCAATCAATGTTGATTCATTAAATTTGGAATTTAATCCCTGCCACAGAGTCAACGAACCTCACGGATTGCAAACTGCTAAAAAGTTACTTGAGTAAGTTAGATGTAAATTAGCTAAAGCTTAAATAACTCTCAAGATACAGGTGATCAGTGTGTTACACAGAAGCTTTCAACTTTATGAGCAAAAGTTAAATTTATTGGATATATTTGCTATTGGTAAAAGGCAGAAAATAGTGATATAAAGCATACAACAAAAAGAACAATAGTGTTAGTTGGAAACAATGAAGGCATCTACATATTTCAGATTGTTATAATTGGAAGAAGTTAAAGTATTTTACTCAAGTAGAGTGAAACTGTATGTGTATCTCTTTATTCAGTGATAATCATTGAGTGGATACTATGAGTCAGGCGCCGTTTCAGGCACTGGAGACTGAGAATAAAATGACCAAACAAAAAAAAACAACTTCTCTATTCCCAGAGTTTATATTGCAGAAGAGGAAAACAGACAACAATTAAATAAAGCAGTTTTAGATACATCAGGACGTATGTGCTATAGAAAAAAAATACAGCTGTGAAAGGGAGGGTGGGGGCCACCAGGGGTGGGGAAGGTAAGTAGAATGTTTGGAGGATGCTCAGAAAAAGATTTGAGCAAAAGCCTGGAGAAAATAATTCTCTTCCTTGTTTTTATTCAACTTTCTTAAATGTCTGTATAGATCACATTTTTTCAATGTTTAATATTTGAAATGTTTTGGGTCTTTATTTAGAAGTTTAGTGATGTTGTTTTGTGACCAAAAATATGCTGTAGGAATTAACTCTTGTTTATATCACTTAGCCTGTGATAAAATGAGTTTCTTATATATCGTTTTTCTTTAAGTCGCAGTTTCTAAGAACCTATCAACAATATTAAGTGAGGACTTATTGTATTTATACTTGTGAGCCTGAGAGCATAGATTGATGGGAGAAGTTTGAGTCCTGGGACATTTCAGAGTATTAAGTTAGGAGATAAGGAGGCACCAGGGAAGGAAATTGAGGTAGGTGAGGAAGTTTGGCTCTCTAAAAATGTATTTTCATTATAAATTATGGCAAGAATGTTGGCTCCCTCAAGGCCTATTGAAATATTATGGAAAAAGCTATCAAATTTGTGGTTTCAAAGTAGAATTTGAGAAATGAATGTAGAGGTAGAAATTATGATAAATTTTATATGTTTTTGCTCTAAAAGGAAGAAGTAGTAGTAGGGTAACTAGAGGGGTACATAGAGTCAAGAGAATTTTATAACATGTGACATTACTGAGTATGGTATGACAAAAGGAATGATTCACTAGAGAAGGGATATTTGAAAATTTTGGTAAAATATGCAGCTTTAGGATCAAGAACTTTATATATGGGGGAGCAAGTAGACATAGAGAGAGAAGGTAGAATATATATGTTAACAATTTCATATTTGTTAGTAGGTATCGGGGTGAGACTATATTGATATTATCAACTAGTTAAAATGTGGCAGTGTTGGAAATTTGAAGAGGGAGGAGGTGTAAAATCTCATACGGAATACAAATAACCTAAGGAAATGAGATATGATTGTCTACCATGCAACACTATACTTGACACAAATTTAAGTTTCAATCAGCATGGCTTTGTCATTTTATACAATTTTGTTTAGCTGCCTGGGTGCAGGTTCTGAGAGTGGGACTTAACTAGGAATGTATGAGGGGGACTAGAGGGGACCGAAAATTAACAACATTTGGAACAGTTTTTGTAACATTGTGCCAGGAATTCTAAGCAACATGGAAGGAATAATGACCTTGGAAGAAAGAGTCAGACCTTCTGTACTTTAAATAAATCATATTCTGTTATACATGTGCATGTACATAGATGTGTAGTAGTAAACACATACTAACTATATTGAGCATTGTTCAGAGCCGAATCCTTTTTGCAAGGCTTCATAACAATATGTCATAATTTATAATTCTGTACATATGTTTGTTATTTGCTAAAGCATCCGGGGCCCAAAGATAGCTATATTTTTTATCATCACTACCCAACGCCCCAAGGAGTTAATTTAATGCTGAGAAAAATAAAGCAGCTCTAAATTGTAGACGGCCCAGCATCACTACAATTTGGAATTTCTTTAACATTCTTGTGTCTTTCTGTCAAATAAACCACATTGCACATATGTATTTGTTTAGGATTTTGTTAATCTCTTGTAACAAAGAGGATGGGCTTGAGAGACAGAGAAAAAATTTAAAAATGTGGCTGGTTCAACACATCGGTGTTTCCTATGTGGTTATAATTATTGGAATTGAGGTACCAGAGGGAATGGTGAGAAAGACAAGTGGTTTTGGAGGAAGGTAGGAAGACAGTGTTTGAAGCTGAAGGGGCACTGGTATTGGTAATCACAATAACTACAGTGTAACAGTGGGATCAGATGTCAGAGACGTGTTGAGGACAAGACCATTGAACGTGAGAAGTTCAATAACCGAGAGACGTCAACTTACATAGGAAATGGATACCAAACTTGAAAGCCCTCTGAGTGGATAAAGTCATTTAAGTCATGTAGGCAAAACATAATCTAGCTTTCATGAACATAAGTGAAAGTTAACTTAATTTCTCATGAATGCCTCTGATAATCATAAAAGAAACTTAAGTCATCATTCTAAATGGGATATAAAATGATCTCTTTTAAAAAATCCTTTGCCATCTGAAAACGTCACTGTAGAATCCAGTCATTGTAGAGGTTAAATAACTTCCTCATTTTTAATGTATAAACCCTCCTGTCATAGAATGACCATGAGTTTCCTATCAGTTTTGGAATTAAAAAGCTCTCAGTTTATGAATGATTCTTATATGCTTAAGAAACTATACTAAATACTATTGATTAATTAGGTGGTTTTCATTTTGTTACTTCTGAATTTTTGACAGAGGTTAGATTATATAAAAGATAAATTATAAGGATATTGAAATCACCAACATTTTGACAGCAGCTTTTTGAGAGTAATAATGAACCAGGCGATTATCTTTTAAAATAATTAGTAGGAAGGATGTTGTATTCTTCGTATAACTACCACAGAGACTGATGACGGGAAGTAGAATCTAATAGCATAAGTTTTAAATCTGGGGGTGGAGTGGGAGTAGAGAGTACGGAAAATCATTTAGAAATGACAAAGACTAGCAAGGAGTCCATCTATGGGATAAGGCGTGATGCAGAGGAAACAGATACCATTGGAAAGAACTCTAGAGGAAAGAGTATTCCGAGAAAAAACAGGTTTTTAGTCAGAGAAAGAAGTGGAAGGAACTGTTCAGAAAGAAATTTGAGAATATTGAGAATTTTGCTTCCGATGGTCCATGAGTTGCAAGGTGTTCAGAGAAGGGTGTGAGGAGTTGGAGATGGGTGATTGATGTGGAAATTGTAAGAAATGCACAAACTTTATGATGAAATTTCATGGCGATCTTGGGCTTCTTGTGATAACTGGAATAAAAAAAGGATTAAAGGTGTCATGGGATTAGACATCATGGTCTCTTCTCTCTATATATTCAATTATATAATAACATGTATTATATTTATAGAGAATTTTATCTATCACAAATCTGAGTCCCTGGGAAGCCAACTCAGAGTGAGATCAGAGTGCATGACGTTTGATCCCTAGGGGTTAAAATCTGGGGCCATGAGGGGAAGGGAACAGGATCTGGCAAAGGGAGATTAGCTGCAATGCACGTCCATAAAACACTTCAGCTGATTCCACTATAACAGCTAGAACTGGATGATCCATCAACACTGTCTAGAGTTGGGGAGTGTATCAAACCTTGCACCCTTCTCTTGATTAGTCACTAGGTATGCGGGTGCCCTGGGATGAGGGTGTGAATTTGGCACAGCATTGCCTTCTGCCTCAGCAGTAACTGGAGAGGGATGACAGCTGAGGTCCATGGGCTGGCAGAAGTTCATAAGGGAATAAATCTGAGTTTAGAGGAAAATCCGAGTGTTTGCAGCACCACATCTAGTCCACCTGATTTTAATGGGCAGTGCCCTACCACTCTTTGTGGGTGTGATAAGAAAAAGGAAAGAGAAAGAAAAATGGGGTAAAGAATACTCACGATCTGTGATACCTGTAATTAAATGGCTGAACTATTCAGCTTCTCTCTCCGAATTCCTGTTGGTTTTGAGGTTTGCATGAGAGAGAAGTATCTTCACTGATAAATGTGTTGTTGAACTACCAGTATCACTTTATTGGGGAAAATATTAAGTGAGAGCAATTAAAAATACAACTCTAACAATTAAAATTGTATATTGATTCACCAAAATTAGTTAAAATATCTGAATATTGACTTTAAATTTAGCATGAACACAACTCTGTTCCTTAAGTTATACTTTTACATAATTTTTTCTTTATTACATTTTCATATCATTTTTGTCTGACTCATGAAAAGTTATTCATCCATTGGAGCTTCTATCTGTTGGTTACCAAAACTGTTTTTTGCAATGCTAAAAATGCAATTTAAAATATCTCTTTAAAGTTGATAATTGTGTTAATGAACTCCAGATTCTAATTTCTGGTAAAATTATGATCCAAATCTCACTTTTTATCTGCCTATCAGAGTTCATATATTTAACAACAGACATTGGGCTGATTTGTATTTATATTGTATGGGTTTCCTAAAGAAGTAGGACATAAAATTTAGAGAGATGTATCAGAATTGTTTATTGTTCTAAAATACAGAGAAAAGACACTTATTAATTCCCTCTTTCCTCTTCAAGGAAAATAACATTTAAAATTAAAATTGCTTTCTGAATTGCTTAAAATATTCCATAAAAATATCAAATGTAGTTTAAAATTATCTGTGGAAGGCGTTAATGTAAAGCAAAATGAAATTTTCATTTGCAGTGAAGTACTCATCTATCAAAGTGAATGAACTTTTTAGTTAAACAAGTATCCTTTCATCATTGGTGTTTCTGGACATCTGTCCATGTGGCTTGTTATACATGAGAATTTTATTCCTGTCTACAGTTGAGATTGCAAGCTCATAAAAAAGGGATCCTGTGGCTATATTCCAAATACTCTTTTTCCTGAGCTCAGCCTCCCACACTCCCTTTGCTTTAATTTCACTTGAGATTGATCCTCAGTTCCCTGGCTGGTATACACAAAGTGGATTTCCCTGCTTGTCTCAAGCCCTTTGGATCAACATAATGGTTAAGGTTTTACCTTCTTTGAGTTTATTCCAGTTGCAACACTTTTCTATATGCCCATAGTTTGCCTTGCCATTTTGGACAATAATTATTCATTTGTTACACAGATAATTATTACTAGCAATGACTATGTGTAGACAGAATTACTTCCCTCAGACTGTGCAATGATGGTGTGACAATCCACCTTTGGATGGGAAATTCCTCCCAAGTGAACTTCAAGTTCATGGGCTTTTTCATTTGCCTTTATTTATTTATTTGTTTGTTTGTATGTTTGTTTGTTTGTTTATTACTACTCACTTTTCTCAGATGATACTGTTTGCTATGATCTATAATTGAAAACAGTATTGAGAAACTACTTTGTATATCGTCACTGTCATTTTTGCTTGGGAAACATATTTTATTAATAGGAATTAGGATTTATTTTATAGTTCAAAATCACTATCAAGGTTTTTAATGGTTCTCTTTGTAGATCTAAATTTTCTCCATGTAAAGACTGTGCTGTAATATTCTTTGAAATGTTAGAAAAGACACATGTGAGGCTAGAAAAAGGAACTAACCTAAGCAGAGAAGTGCTGTGAGGAAAATATCTCATCCACTGGAAGGTTTAAACCGAAAAGCTCATAGAATAAAGCTAGATTCTACCTTTTATTAGTTGAAACTGTCAAGCTTTGTTGTTACTAATTCATTCAAATGATCTATCTCCCTAATCTTAGATCCAGTCATCTATAAAATGAAAACAATAACATCTGTCTTATTGTTATGGAAAATTGTTGTAAAAGTAATATGTTAAAGTAGACAATACATTTATCATGTTACTTGATTCATAAGAGACATGAGATATATTTTAATTTTTATCCTTTTTATATAATGATAGCTGTGTATCCCCTATTGAATAAGATTTAAAATGCCCAGATATTAAAGTTAGAGAGATATATAATACAAGTATAGTACAAAGAAAGTCATTGAGAATTGGGGATGAATCTAACTAAATGATGCAGGAAAAGTACTTAGGAGTATGAAGGAAAATTACGAGGAGCATGAAATGGCTAGAAAGGGGAGTATAGTATGAAAACACAGGCGAGTCAAAGAAAATGAGAGAACTCAAAAAACAAACTTAAACATTGAACTCTTAATAGAATTTTAATAAATTTAGGCACAGATTTTTCATAACGTCCAGGTCTCTAAGTTTCTCAAGAAAATATTTTGGTAGTCAGGTAATCACAGAATCTAAAAAGAAATTATCGTCCTATTATTGAAAAAGTAAATTTTTTCATTTCTTTCTAAAAAAAAAAAAATCTAGAAATCCAGTCACACATAACACAGACAAACATAGCTTCTTTTTCTTTTCTTTTTCTTTTTTTTTTTAATAATTCACATTTATTTTATATACCTGTCAAATGTGTTCCTTAACCATAGGCCCCTTCTGCAATACCAAGTGACGTTTCACGTGGCAGTAATGTCTGCAGATGCTCTAGTTGTCAGGGCTACTTTCAAAAGGTGTTTTCAGGGTGTCATTCCCTGGTGTTAACTTACATTGTGATGTTTTCTACACCTCGACCTCACAATCTGCTTGATATGCAGAACGTTTTGGTCTGTCTTCAAAATATGTTGCTTAAGCATGCCCTTGTCTCATGTCCCCTCGCTTCACACGGCGCTGGAATGGTAGGTGCATTATTCTTGTTGATAGGTTTCTGTACTTCTTGAGAGGCTCTATGAATCTCTTTGCTCATTTTGAAATACAGTTCAGTCCTTCCCAGCAGACAATGACTAAGCTCGCTGACACATATTCTCAAGAGCAAATACTGTAGTTAAATGTATAGGTTTGTTTGAATTCATGGAATTGCTCCATGTTTTGTTACTTTAACTAGACACATCACTGCCCCAAACAAAGTTGCTTGCTTAGAAGCAGAAAGGAATAGACACTGGGGAGCAAGAACCCATATCTATAAAATGTTTTGCATTACATTTTGTTGTGTGTGCCAAACCAAATCACTAGCCATTGTTGAAATTTGCTTTCATTTTTTAAAGTAGTTAATTAATGTTTTACACTAGATAATATATATTTTTTAAATCTTCATTGTATTCTAGTATATTTTCTTCTTTCAAAATTTTACGAAACACACCTCGGGTTTTCTTTAATGCTATGGTATTTTTCCATTCATTCCAATCATTCATATTCTACTTGCCTGTTTTCCAAATATAAATAATACCTACAGGTAATGTAATGAGCTAAATGGATGAGTGAATGAATGAATAAATGAATAATTAACCCAATTATCGAATGAATACATCTAGGCCTGTGATGTTCATAACATTGCTAAGCCAGTAGTTACCCCCTGGGGTAGGTAAACTCTATATGAGTTATTATAAGTACTTTAGCCAATATCTGATTTCATGTTACATTTCTATCCTCATTTTAATAAACAATATTTTGAAATGATTAGTACAGTAGCTTTAGTAGGAGCTCTGAACTACAGGCAATACTTGTTCTCCGCTTATGCAGTTCAGAAGGCATCCTTTTGGCCCTGAAGTCACATGGGAATCTCTGCCCTCTTACAGAGAAATGCAGCTGGAATTCATGTTGCAGTTAGTGCAGGGCACCACCGATGTACTTATTTTAACCACTTGAGGCCTGCTGAATAAGCCTTGTACATGGGGTTAATCACTTATCAGTGGGAAAGGATAAGACACACATATAGCAGGCACTGTCAGCCAGTAGGTGACAGTCTGAGTTATGTGCTCTGCCCTGCCCACTGGGTGGCAGAGCCAGTGAAGCATTCAGCCACTGAATGTCCTGGCTGCTTAAATGACTCACATATGACTCAGGACAAATTAGCCTTGAGGAATTCTTCTGCTACTTTTCCTTAAATGAATACATCATTTTCTTTTTCTTTCTTT